>NW_025335548.1:3518085-3671644 GCF_004798865.1 Varanus komodoensis
ATACCAATGCCACCGTCTGGTCCAAAATTAATGGATGAATTTCAGTTATTGTGGCCTGATGATGTGGACAAGGTGCTTGGACGAGTACGTCCCACCACTTGCCTATTGGACCCTTGCCCGTCTTGGATAATAAATAATGCCAAGCACGGGATTGGGATCTGGATCTTGGAAGTGGTTAACGCTTCTCTGAGGGAGGGTCGGGTACCTGCCCCTTTAAAGGAGGCGGTAGTCCGACCGGTCCTGAAGAAAGCTTCACTGGATCCAGAGATGGCCACTAATTATAGACCAGTGGCCAACATCCCGTTTCTGGGCAAGGTGTTAGAGCGGGTGGTGGCGGGACAACTCCAAACTCTCTTGGATGAAACTGATTATCTGGACCCATTTCAGTCCGGCTTCAGACCCGGGTACGGTACTGAATCTGCCTTTGTCACCCTATACGATGACCTGTGCGGGGAGAAGGACAGGGGGAGTGCGTCCCTGTTGGTTCTCCTGGACCTCCCAGCAGCTTTCGATACCATCGACCATGGTATCCTTCTGGATAGGCTAACGGGATTGGGGGTCGGAGGCACTGCTTTGCAGTGGTTCCACTCCTATCTCAATGACTGTTTCCAGAAGGTGGTGCTAGGGGACTATGGCTCTGCACCATGGCAGCTATGCCATGGAGTACCGCAGGGGTCCATTTTGTCCCCTTTGCTGTTTAACATCTACATGAAACCACTGGGAGAGGTCATCAGGAGGTGTGGGCTGCGGAATCATCAGTACGCTGACGATACCCAGCTCTACCTCTCGTTTTCCACCAATCCAGGTGAGGCAGTGGCTGTGCTGAACTGGTGCCTGGCCGAGGTAATGGGCTGGATGAGGGCCAATAAACTGAAGCTCAATCCAGACAAGACGGAGGTCCTGTTGGTTGGCGGATCAGGCTTCGGTGAGGGTGAATTGAACCTAGTCCTGAATGGGGTTGCACTCCCTCTTAGGGACAAGGTCCGCAGCTTGGGAGTGTTCCTCGACCCAGAGCTTTCACTGGAAGCTCAGGTGACAGTGGTGGCGAGGAGCACTTTGCTTCGGCTGATCCATCAGCTGCGCCCCTACCTGGAGTACGACTACCTGGCAACAGTGACACACGTGTTGGTGACTTCCCGCCTTGACTTCTGTAACGCGCTCTATGTGGGGCTACCCTTGAAGATGGTCCGGATACTTGGTTCAAAATAGAGCTGCCAGGTTGCTGATGGGGACTGGGCGTTATGTCCACATGACTCCAGTTCTCCGTCAGCTTCACTGGCTTCCCATTGAAGTCTGGGCCCAATTCAAGGTGTTAGTGATGACCTATAAAGCCCTAAACGGCTTGGGTCCTGGTTACCTGAAGGAGCACTTACGTCCATATATGTCCGCCCACCCCCTGAGATCAGCAGGAGAGGCCCTTCTCCGGGAACCCTCCGTGAAGGAAATTAGGAGGGTAAGTACTCAGAGGAGGGCTTTCTCAGCGGTGGTGCCCAATCTATGGAATGCACTCCCCAGAGAGGTCCGCCTGGCGTCGTTGCTATTGGTTTTTCGGCACCAGGCGAAGACCTTTTTATTCAAACATCATTTTAACTGTTAATAGTATTTATTTATTTTATTCTTTGGCCAGGGTGACTTATTTTATATTGTTAACTTGTTTTATATTGTTAATGTATAGTATTTTAATTGATTTATTTGTGAGCCGCCCCGAGGCTTTGGCAAATGGGGCGGCATAGAAATTTTCTAAATAAATAAATAGCTTTCCTCCCCAGGAGCAAGTGTCTCTTAATTTCTTGGTTGCAGTCCCCGTCTGCGGTGATCTTGGAACCCAGGAAAATAAAATCCATCACTACCTCCATTTCTTTCCCATCTATTTGCCAGGAAATGATAGGACCAGATGCCATGATCTTAGTTTTCTTAATGTTGAGTCTCAAGCCAACTTTTGCGCTCTCCTCCTTCACCCGCATCAAGAGGCTCTTTAGTTCCTCTTCACTTTCTGCCATGAGAGTGGTATCATCTGCATATCTGAGTTGATATTTCTCCCAGCAATCTTAATTCCAACTTGTGATTCATCTATTGAATGGAGCCTGACCTTTCTCATGATGTGCTCTGCATATAAGTTAAATAGCCAGGGTGACAATATATAGCCTTGCTGAACTCCTTTCTCAATTTTGAGCCAATCAGTGGTTCCGTGTCCAGTTCTCACTGCTACTTCTTGACCCACATGCAGGTTTCTCAAGAGACAAATAAGATGGTCTCTTTAAGAACTTGCCACAATTTGCAGTGATCCACACAATCAAAGGCTTTAGCATAGTCAATGAGGCAGAAGTAGATGTTTTTCTGGAATTCCCTAGCTTTCTCCATGATCCAGCATACATTGGCAATTTGATCTCTAGTTCTTCTCCCTCTTCGAAATCCTGCCTGTACTTCCGGTAGTTCTTGGTCCACGTACTGCTAAAGCCGAGCTTATAGTTTTCTGTGCATAACTTTGCTGGCTTGAGATAAAAATACTAATACAGTTTCCCTTTCCCTTATTATTCCTTTTCCTTTTATGAATATAATAAAATAATAACTGTTTTTATTTCCATTCTGTTGCATAGTACAAGACTAAAGGTGTTTTAAAAATAAATTAACATGTTGGAAAGCTGGCTTGTAATTTTTGTGGCAGTATTTGCCCAACTGGCATGCAAATGTATATATGTAAATGGCTGCCTCATCTGGAAGTACCATTTTAGCTCCAAGGATTCCCCATTAAGTGGATACAGTATATGCAGCTATGGGTTTTTTTCCTGTCGTCTTTAAACTAATGTTAATATGTCAGAAATTATTAGGCATAGTTATACTTTGAGGTGCATAAGGCAGCATTTATATACCGTTGCTACTTTGTTGACTGCCTGTGATTCTTACCACATTTGGTGAGTACAGTTTAAGAGCATGTGAATATGGGCAAGCATTTGCCAAGTCATATAGTCAGTTGAAATCATCTTGTGTGTTGGCTGATCAGAAAACTTTTGAAAACAAAACTAAAATAAGTATCTTCTACATAAAGTATGAAAGAAGGAGCATTGATAAAAATGGCAAGGAAGGAAAGCAAAACAAATCAGATAAAGTTAGATCACACAGGCATGATTGTCACTGTTCAGAAATGGCTCTTCCACGCTGTTTCCTGGGAGCACGTCAGTTCTGCCTCTCCTTTTCAGTGGAATTGCATGGGCCAGCCATTATTAGCAGGGCTTTGAAGAAATGAGACAGCTGGTATTTCTCTTAGAGATGTGAAGGCAACCCCTTGCCACCAGTCCATCTTATATTACAGGCAATATAAACACAGCTCCTTCATCCCTCCCCGCTCTCCTGCCAGCCTCCCCCACCCCTATTTTGATTCTGAATTTTCAGAGTGGTGGGATAGTTATGCTTAGTACAAGTATAGAGGAAAAAAGAGATATTTGATAAGGTTGTTTTTTTTTTAAAGTTTGCAGAGAAAAGGATTTAAATGGGGAAAAGGCTTCTGTTCATCTTTGACAGCACTTGTGTGTGCTTAAATAAAAGGCTGGAATATATTTGGCATTGTAAGAGGTTGTTGCTTGCCTGTTTTGTCAGTCTTTCCTGCCCTGGTCCTGCTGATACAATCTGCTTGTCTATCATAGAGGGTCAGATTAGGAGGCAGTTTTGCTCAGGAAGTCCGATATATGAGACAAGACTTCTTTTTTTTCCTCCTGGGAATTCTTTGCTATAGGTCTCTAGGCTCCTTTGCATTTCAGCCAGCAGCCTGGGAGAACCACTTGTTCCATAGTGTAAGCCTATATTAGCAGAATGTGCCGGTAATGCTAAGCATGGTTTAACTCGATGGTGGAGAACCTCTAATCTGTGCACTAGATTGGACTGTCATTTCTGTCGCCATGCGTGCGTTTCTTACATTGATTTCCTCTCTCTGCCCTAAGAAAGTGCGCCAAATGCAGTGAGAGAAGGGATTGCAGAGGGAGAGAGAAACCCAGTAGAGAAGGAAAATGAAGAGAGAGAAGGGAAGAGGAGAAGAGAGAAGCAGAAAGTCAGAGGGGAGGCAAGAAAGAGTAAGCTACTTCAGGCCCATCTGCTGTTGGCTTTGGTCACACCCACTTTGGGCTTCGGCTGCACCCACCTCTGAATGCAGCCCACAGAAGGTCACTCAGAAATGAATGTGGAGTTTAGCCTGAAACAGTATGCCTCCGTTTTATATGTGCTACACCTTAGTGTGTCATTGAAACCCTAAACTGTGGTAGATCATCATTTGTTATACGAAGTGTAACCATGTTATGTAAGTTTGTTTCAGCAAACCATACTTAAGCTTGACTGCAGTTGGTTGGGCTTGAGTGACTGAATGGGCAGAGCTTTCTAACTCCTCAAGGCTGTGCTGCTGGAGGAGAGGAAACATTTGAACCTGATGTTTTCTGCAGCTTTCCTTTGTAATGCAAAAATGAAACTAAACTTGGCAAGTGAACAAGCTCAGTGTGTGATGGGGGAGTGTGTTTCACCAAGCAGACAAAAGGATCCTCAACCAGTGGCATCTTTTCCACCAGTATATATCCGTTGCATGGATGGAGAGTGCTATCTTTCCTTTCTATTGAATGTGTTTCTTGTAGGAAACACAGAGGTGCCTAAGTTGCTACTTAAAATCCAAGCAGGTCCTAGTACATGAATGTAAATATTGCCAATATTCAGCTACATGTTTCCTTCCAGTTGCCTCTATAGGCAGTCCCTGGCTTACAAGTGAGTTCTGTCCTTGAGAAAATGGAAATGCATCTTTAAGTCGAATTTTTGTGCAAGTCACATCATGCATAATAGGCCCTCTACATTTGATGGGGTTAGGGGTGCAGAACCTTCCCACAAAAGTGTAAAAACCATGAATGTCTCTAGTGACCCCACCCCACAAAATCACCAGTGCCACCTCTTTGCACCAAGGAACTACTGGAGAGATTTCCCTTTCACTTCCTCTCTCTTTGGTGATGCTTTGGAGGCCCTTCCTCTCTCCTCTTTGGCTTCCTCTTTCTCTATGGTGATGACAATTTTCCACATTAATTTTTTAAAACATTAATTGGCTTTATGATAGTTCATTCATAAATACAAGTTGTTCATAACTCAGATGTTGATAACCCGGGGCCTGTATTAAATTTTGGAGACCTTTATGGGGCTACAGAATGTTAAGGATTCCTGTCAAAGCCTTCCCTTTGGGAGTTGCTAATGTCTGTCTACCAGGGGCTTGACTCGCCTCCAACAGCGGCCAGAGACTTTTCAAGTGCTTTCAGATGTCCCAGGGTCAGTCAATTTTATTTGGAACCGTTCATGTAATTCAACTTCAGCTATGGGCAAATGCTAAGCATCAGTTTTGGGGGTTTAGGACAACTCATTTTATGGACATCTTCCATCCCCACAAGATCCCATTCCATAAAAACTTCATATGCTTTTAGTTCACTTCCTTTCCACTTGAAATTTCTGGTTACCCAATCTGTTGATAGCCAGCCATGATATAGTGGTGTGTATGTGAACTTGATGTTTTGGACACAATCCTATGCATATGCAGATAGAAAGAAGACACCCCCCAAAAAAAATAATTATCTAGGATTCTTCCCTCACTTATACTTGACCTGTAAATACTATCACCAGCATTTGTTACCATTTTTTCTCAGATCAATGTCCCTGACTATTATGGTGCTTTCCCCCTCTTGTCAACTGTGCCTCCTCCCCTACCTTTGCACAAAGAACTCTGGGAATAGTAGTTCTTGAGAAAGCATATTACACAGTGGAGCACAAATTCCTGCCTTTCTGACTGTGAATCCTGGCTTAATTGCACCAACACACAGATTATGCTCTAGAGAAGGGCCTTGGCCAGCAACTGTGCTTGTTCTATGCTAACGCTGCCCTTGATTTTGCTCCAGCAAAGCTCACGGTCTCTGGGCAACAAATCCATAGATACAAGGAAATAAGTTCCAATAAACACTCTCTAACCAATTTAGGCTTGGGTTTTCCCCCCTCATGGTAATAGGGCTGTAAGGCTGGCTTGCCCATTCCCTCCAGTTGTTTCCCTGACACACGCAAGGGTGGTGTACTGAGGACTGTGAGACATACTTTAAAGTCTATTTACTAGATTCACTGTTGGCTTGAATATTTTGAACAATTCAGATAATTGTAATGTTTGGCTGGATATTACTGCATCTTTTTACTAAAAAGCATTGCTGTTTCCCTAGTGCAAACCTTGGCAAAGCTGACTGAACATTCTTGCTCACTGCTACTTGAGCCACAAAGTATTTTCATTTTTCCCATCTCAGTTGCCGCCATTTTGGCCATGAATAACCAGAAAACTGAAGAATTGCTTCCTTACTTTGAATGAGACGTAGTTCATCAGGTGTCAGCCCTGGAACAAGCAGCTCTCAGGCTCATCTCCAGAGAACGGCTCTTTCTCTCTACTCTTCTCTCTATTCTACCATGTCAAATCTCAGTTTATCTGAGTTTGGAGTAGGGGACTTGTAACGTTCCTGGGAGACTTTAAGGACTGTATCCTGCATTTAATATATAATATGCATGAACTACTGAACTGCTCCCTCTGCTCCTTTTCATTTCTGCATCATGAATGCCAGGAATGTCTAGAGATGTGAAGGGCCAGGAAAAAAAGGGCAGTGTTTGTTTGTGTATGGGGGGGAGTTTTTCCTGGTTTTTTTTTTTTTTCGGTCCCCAAAATGGAAAACTTTTAACACCATTGGAAGTAGTTTCTTTGAGAATTCAATTCAAACAGAGACTGCTGCCAAGAAATTAGAAGAAGCGTGAGACATGGAAAGGCAGCAAGGAAGGAACTAGGAAAAAATCATCACATATAAGGACTTTTCACTGAAGACCAAGGCTAAGATCACAGCATTGTATTCCTGATCACTATGTATGGGTATGAAAGCTGGACAGTGAAGAAAGCTGACAGGAAGAAAATTGAAGTATTCAATGCATGATGCTGCAGGAGAGCTTTGCAAACACTGACAGAAAGATGAACAATGGTTCCTAGATCAAATCAGACCAGGACCTTCACTGGAAGCAAAAATTACAAAACTAAAGCTGTCATACTTCATGCGCATCATGAGGAGGCAAGACTCACTGGAGCAAACAATTATGGAGGAAAGTCAAAGGCAGAAGAAGAAAAGGAAGGAAGACCAAACATGAGATGGGTTGATTCCAGAAAGGAAGCCATGACCTTGAGTTTACAAGAGCTGAGCAGGGCTGTGAAGGACAGGGCATTTTGGAGGGCTTTCATTCAAAGGACCACCTTAAGTTGGAGATGACTTGAAAGCATATAACAGCAATAGTTATATATTGTTCTTAGTCTTTATTCCCTCAAATGATTTCTAAAAGCTATATAATAAGACTTCTAAAGAAAAATTAAAGATGTCAAAAGACTGGAAATAATGAAGCCATGGAGAAAAATGTTGTTTAATTCTCTCTATATGATTCCCATCGCATCCTGGTGTTGCAGGACACCATGTTACACCATCCCACTCAGATGGCTGCCCAGTTTCTTTTTGAATGTCTCTACTGTGGGAGAGCCCACCATCTCTCTAGGCAACTGTTCCACTGTCGTATTTTTCTGACAATGAGGAAGCTTTTCCTGATATCTAGCCTGAACCTGGTTTGTCGCAATTTGATTTGATGATTCCGTGTCTTAGACTCTGGTATCAGCAAGAAGAGATCTTGATCTTCCTCCTTCTGACAGCCTTTGAAGTACTCATAGAGGGATATCATGAGTCTCAGTTCTCAGTCTCTCCTCAGAGGGCAGTGTTTCCAAACCTTGGATCATTTTTCTGCCATCCTCTGCACCCTTTCTCATTTTTCTGCATCTTTCTTAAATCTTAGTGCCCAGAACTGGTCTCAGTATTCCAGATGGGGTATGACTAGTAAGGAATACAGGGTAACTATTACTTCTCGTGATTTGGAAGTAATAATTCTATTTGCTGTTTTGGCGGCTGCATTGCATTGCCAGCTTATATTTAGTCTGTTGTCCACAATTATTCCAAGGTCTTTTTCAGTTCTGTAGAACCATGTATTCCACATCTTGTATTGATGCATTTGGTTTCTTTTTCCTAGGGGGAAGACTTGGCACTTGTCCTTATTGAATTTCATTATGTTGCTTTCAGCCCAGTTTTTAAGTTTATCGAGATCACCCTGGATCTTCATTTTGTCTTCCAGGGCTATTCCACGCAATTTGTATTGTCTGCAAATTTGATCATATTTCCTTGTACTACTTCATCTAAATCATTAATAAAGATATTGAAGAGCACTAAAACCAGGACTAAACCCTGTGGCACCACTCCGTCCCCCAGTTTGAAAAGGTGCCATTGATGAGCACTCTTTGTGTCCTATTCAGCTGCCAATTTTGGATCGACCTAATAGTTTTTCCATCTAGTCCAGTTTTTGCTACTTTTCTTATCAGAATGTCCAAGGGCACTGTGTCAAAAGCTTTGCTAAAGTCTAGGTAGGTTATATCCACAGTGTTTTCTCTGTCCATTTGGAAGGTTACCCAGTCAAAAAATGAGATGACTGGATTTAAGTCATAAGTCCATGTCGGCTTCTAATAATCACTGCATTTTCTTCAAGATGCTTGCAGACTGATTTTTAAATTATTTTCTCCAGGATTCAATCTCAGTAGTTTTATATTCTGATCCGATTTATCTAAGCCCCACCCCCCCTTTTAGGAATTTTTAAGCTTCCTTGGAAACAGGAACAGATGCTGTACTATGGTCTTCCTCAGCCTCCAGTTCTTCCTCCTCCTGGCTTCTGGAATGCTTGAGATGTTTCAGGAACTTATTGCTGGAATTCCCCCTAGTCAGACATCAAGAGGAACCTAAATTGGTTTTGTTTGTAAAATTATCCTGTTTGGTATATTAAATTTAAAAGTTTAATTCATTTTGACAAATAATGCAGATTTACTGGGTGAAGTTCTAAAAGTTTTAAAATATAATGATAATGTTATGAGTAAATCAAGCTATGCACATATAACAAGGAACATGGTTGCTTATGTTCCTAAAACAGTTGTGTTCGACTGGCTCTCCCCAGATGTTTTAAACTGCAATTCCCAATTGTATGCATATTTTAAAAATTGTCCCTACATGTGTTTTTTGTCAACCCCGCCCCCCCCCCAGTGTTTCCTTTTTCAATTGCTTCAAAATTTCTTTTTAATTTCACTTCTCTAGCAATTGGTGGAACCACTTTCTTTCAGTCAGTCAGTATGCACTGTTGTTTTGGAAATGGATATGTTAGCGGAACTAGTCAGTGGAAGAATGAAGTTCAGTTTTCCCAAATGCCCACGGCTGTCATTTTTTAAATGAATTCTTCTTGCCCCCATGACACAGTATTTTGGGCTGTGCAGTGTTCTCAGAAGACACTTCCTGTTAGCACATGGTGTAGTTGGCTCCAATATTTGCCATGTATTTTGGATACTGTTACCACGTTTTCATTTATAAACAGCTATGAAGCTATCTCCTCCTTGTGGTGTCTGCTCTCCTCCATGGAGATGCAGCAGCAGTGAGAGAACTGGTTGGCTGAGATGGGAAGGGTGGGGAAAAATGACTTAAATTGGAGCCTTGTGAGAGACAGAGCGAGGAAAGAATAATTAATTGCACAATACACCTGAAGTCTATTTTAAATATTTGTATCATGCCTGCGATGCTTAAAGCTTCACACTTTTACAGATACTTAGGTTAGCTGCAAATGTGTAACTGGCATAAGCACGTCAGAAAAGCACTCAGCTTGGGGCAGACAGAAGGTGATAGGGATAAAATTTTGGTGGAAAGAGTGACATGTGAGAGCAAGTGTGCTGCTTAAAGCTGTAATTCTGCAGCTGCTCCTTCTCTGGCAGAGGGACAAGGCAAGGCTGCTCTTTCCCTTGTTGTTACGCTTTCCCTGGGAGGTGGAGGTTTCAGCCTCCTGATGACTGCCAGTCCTTTGGCTGATGGCAGAGCCCAGAAAGTCTGTCTCTCCAGCTTGAAAGCTGTCAGATGACACAGGTCTGAGCTGCTAATAGCACACTGTGGTATCTGTTTAGAACACAGGTAATGGAGGTTGGTCCATTGGGAAGGATGCAGTTCCAGAAAGCTGGATGAATATGAACGTTCTGAGTTGCATATGTATGTTTAACATGAAATCAATGGATGGATGTCTTACAGAACATGAGATTCGCATTCCCCAAAGACTCTGCATTCATTGTTGAGAAAGCAAGTGTAACATGTTAAGCAGGTGAATTTATTAAAAGCAAAGCAAGGCCAAGATGGAGGGATGATGTGCTTTAGGATTCATAGTCCTTCACAACTCCTTAGATTAACTTGTAATGTTTAAATATTTGAATGCTTAAAGGTCTCAAATGGATAAAAAGAGTTGTATGGGATTCATGAATTGTTTTATAAAACAGTTGGTTGACTAAAAGATATATACACATCTGGAAAACAGAAAAAACAAAAAAGGATGGAAATAAATTTAATAAATTTAAACATAAGAGTAAATAAGAGTGATTTTCCCCACTTAAGTCTCCTTTTATTTGTTTTAGATAAACAAGTTTCAGCTTTTGTCTTCATTTTAAAAAGAAGCTGATTTAAAGTGCAACTGGACTTTAATGCAAAAAGTTTAAAGTTAATAGTAGAAAGTGTTCTTCCTTGAAAGGTGACCCAGAAAAAGTCAAATAATTTTACAGTACATTTTTGCTGGACATATGCCCACTTTTCCCCTCTTATAAGGAATCCAAAGCCGCTTCTATGGTCTACCTGCTTCCTATTTCATCCGTGTTACAACATGGTGAGGTAGGTTAGGCTGAGCATCAGGAACTGAAGCGAGCTTCGGAGCTAAGCTGCTATTTAACCAGATCTGACTTTGGAGGCTAAGCATTACTTAAATGGAACAGTCATGGATATTGTTACATCATCCAATTGGAGAAGTGGCTTCCACTGTAAAACCACCAATGTGGCCAGTGATGCACATGGCAGGAAGACGTGGCCTCACCACCTGCGCCAGGCAGCAGCGGAGAGAGAGGCGCTGCTCCTTCCCATCCCTGCCCACCTTCTTGCATGATGCAGGGCAGCTGCACTTGCCTCAGCTGCTGCCCAGTTTCTCCCTCTAGCAGCCCTGCACTCACCCCCACTCGCCCCTGGCAACCCTACTGGGACTGCCCTCTTTTCCTACACTTCACACAGTGCTGAGTCAGGCCATTTCAACTATGCCAAACAAATGGCTTTCGGGGCCAAGCAGTGGTCCAGCTGGCTGATTCCGCCATCCCAGGATCAACAGAGCATTGTATTGAGGCATGCATTTTCTATCATTGTTCATTTCTATACTATCCAACGCTTTCTGGGTGGCTGCTAACAGAGAGGATGGGTGCTTGCTTTCCATCTCCTGCAGGAATACTGTTTTGGCCAGTAATGATCGAGGCTGGTTCCTGGAGCATTTGGGGCCCTTTGGGTCACAATCCTGAATCATGTTGAAGCTTTCTTAAACTGATTAATTTCAGTGGGATGTTTCACTGATTGATTAGGGCTCTGCTTGATTACATTCAAGTAAGCGATCTTGCTTAGTATCCATGTAATTACACTGAAATGTCTCAGTTGGCTTCCTGGATATAATTCTGCAGTGCAAAAGATGTGGGCCAAATGTTGTAGAATATGCTCCCAGATAGTATAAAGGCTCTGCTGAGCTGCAGTCTCGCTCTTTTAGCTAGTACAGCAATCAGTTAGTGTGCACTGTTGTTCTGGAAATGTGTATGTTAACAAAATGGGAAACCTGATTTAGATCAGTGATTTAAACCAGTTTTCTGGTGTCTTAAATCATGCTTTGAATCATGGATTTAAATCGATTCACCCTGCTGGAGAGCCTTTTTAACTGGTTTTGAAAATGTGTGGGAACCTTGCTATATCCCAGCTACTGTATGACATGCGTCAGTGACACAGTAGTGGCATCTGTTTTACTGATCTTTTTTTAATGCACTGTTTTTTAAATTTCATTTTAGTTTTTATTAGTCAGTGCTCCGAAATCTGCATACTGGAATATGGAACAGTTTAGAAATCTTATAAATTAATCACCATCATCTTTAGTTGCATAATTTGTTTACTGAAACTCTAGGCAGTAGTAGCCTTGATTTTTATTTTTTTTTTAAGCTTGAAAGCACAGAAAATTAAACTGATGACATTTTCTGGATTGATTCTTGAAACACATCTGTGGAATCCAAATCTGCACTGAGCATCAGTTGTTATCTGAGACTGTGAGCATGAACTCTGTTTTGGGACTCACTCACTGAGTTTCATGGCAACTGGGGGCTAGAACCTGAATCGCCTGAGTCCCAGTTCAGCACCATGCTGGCTGTCTTTAACTTTTTAAAAATATATAAATAGTATGTGGAAAGTATATGCAAATTGTTGTCCTCCGACTTATATCAGACCCAGCCAGGATGGCCAACCATCAGTAAGCTTGGTCATTGCCATTCCATGCCAGAGGCAGAGCTCCATAGTATATAAATCCTGCATGCTGAAGATGAGTGGCAGACACGTTTATTATGGAAAGGTATATGGAGTTGGTGTGCAGGTGAATTCAGATCCTCTTGCCGGCTTCAAAGGTATTTCAGGCGGCAGGAAGGAGACAGAAGGTTGATATCCAGATGTTTCAGGCCCCCAGAAGCCACTGCCAGCACGGCCAATGGTTAGGAATGCTGGGAGGTTAGTCAGCATATCTGCACATCACTGCTCTTGCCCTTTGACAAGAAGGCTAGCAATACGCATCCTCTTGTCCCAAGCTTTCACTTGAAACATGAGTGCCTAACTTCACCAAGCCTCAGCTCACTCAGAGGATTTCGGGGGAGACATAGTCTTCTCTTGTCAGGCACAGAGAATTCAAGAGGACAGCAATTTTCACCTGTCCTCAGGCTTAGTGAAGATAGGAAAAAGCAAATATTTTTCCTATGTTTCTTAAACTCTCCACAGCTCTGCACAAGTGATTAAAATTGTCACCGTTGTTTCAAGTCCTTTGAACCAACTAGAGCTCTCAGAGGAGAGGAGGGGACTGGTGGTGAGCATAGACAGAAGCTGGCTAATAACTGAATAAAGGAGGCTGGTGGTTATGGATACTTGGCCATTGGCTTCCTTCATGTATGACGTTTATTCTTGTTTGGGTTTGTAAGGAGTTGTTCATTTTTGTGATGATTCAAAAAAATCAGCTGAAGATAACCAAGCAATATAATGTTTTTGCTTCTTTGCCTTTGTTTGGGGAAAAGTTGCAGAAGTTACTGGAACCACACAGCTCTTCTTGTGATGGAGTTCACTGATCTCTGGGCATGTTTTCAGAGGCTGTCTCACCATGTGCTAGCCATCTGGCTAGCTGCAGTTAGCACTCTTCGTTTAGGTCTGTTGAAAAAGATGAGCAGACTTCCTTCAACTGATTTCTTATTCCTTTCAAAGGCGTTGGAACCATGTTTGCAGTAAATAATTACATAAATAAATTAAGACGGATGCCTAATGTGCCTTTTTGTTAAATCTTACTTAAAAAGTGGGCTAGGTATTTAGGCAATTTATTACCCTTTATTGTCCTTATCTTCCTTCTTTATGGCATTGCTGAGTAGGGGCAAAGAAGTTATACAGGAAGGAAGAAGAAGAGTACAATTAATCTTTTCCAGTCTTTTTATTGCCCTCTATTTTAAATCATTTGGCACATTTTTCAGTTGGCAATAGCTCTTCCATCAGTGAATTAGCTGTTCTGTTTCTCCTTTTCCTCCTGCTTCCATTCAGCACCAATGTATCAATCTTGATAGATTCTGAATGCCTGGATCATGGAAACCAGATTTAAAGGCTTCTTCCTGCAGAACAATTATTTTAGGCGAGCCAAACTGGCCAGTGATGTTTGTTTGGTTTTACTGGATCTCTCTGGGGGAAAATACATAATGAAACAACATCAGACCTCTTCCTCAGCTCTCTCCAGGTAGCAGCCATTCTGCCACGCTTCAGAAAATAAAGGCGTTAGGAAACTATGGCAGATCTCATGGGTAGCTGTTCATCTACAAGGTGAAGGCCCATCACCCCAAAGGCTACTAGAAAGGGAATCCCCACTGTTAGTTCTGCTCACTGATTGGCCCAGTGAGCTGAACAGTTTCCCCTGGGTGGAGGCCCTGCCCATTCCTAAAGCCCCACCTGTTGCTGTTGAATGCTTAGGTTGTGGGGAGTCCCTGCAATTCCAGTCATCGGTGGGGGATAACAGTGGAGCGCCCCCTGCTTGCTGCTCTCTCTCCTGATTGGAGACCATAATACCACTCACCCTCCCAGTTAGAAAGGGGAGACGTTTATGGTGGGCTTCCCACAGTTTGCTCCCATGAATGATCAGAGGTAACAGTGAGAATTGCCTCATTCACCCAGACTCTCCTCGGTGGGGACTTGGTTTTGGTCTGTGTGTGCAGTGAGGCTGGCCCCTAAGTGAGGGAGGTCCTAGGGCTCTGGGGGGCACACCCCCAGCTGGTGCCTCAGTCAGGGCTGGCTTGGCTGTAGGTGGGCCTGTGCCCAGGGGAGCCAGGTGCCCAGCAGAAGGGCCCGTGGAAGATTGACCAGTGTTTTGGCTGCTGTAGGAATGGAATCAGGGCTGCTGACCTCCCTCCCTCAGCCTGTGGAGGTGCGAGCACTCAACACCTTTGGCGGCAGAGCAGAGGGCTACCTCTGTTGGATTCCTAGGCCTTTAAAGACACCCCCCCCCCCAAAAAAAAGGAAATGTGCTGTTAATTTGAGGTATGTGGCCTGTAATTGTCAAGGTCATCATTCGGCCAGCTCATTTTATGTTGTTTGGCCGTGAAGCAATTGCTATCTGGGCAGCAACAAGCACTTCAAACTGTTTGGCTCTGGTCAGTTTTTATTACAAGCAAACAGATGTTTCCTGGCCTAACTGGTGTTCTTTCACGACTGATTGCGCCGTTTTAGTCTCCTTGTGGCCCTGTACAGATAACTTTGTGCCTTCCCTTTTGCACACAGGATTCAACTCCTCCCCCACTTGACCCCCTGCAAATGTTTCATTCCCTTCCAGTACATTCTTTTGTGGCAGTTCCAGTGTTTGTTCACCTTCTTGTGTGTTTGCAGCACTTTTTAAGACAGGACTTCTGCGGATGTTACTAGTTTGCAATTTGGCACTTAAAATGACACTCCCAGTATTGATATGCTACTTTTGGAGGCCCGAAGAAACAAATGTAGAAGATTTCTTTCTTGTTACATCATTTCCATGACTACTCCCCTTGCAAATTTCTGTTCCCTTATGTGTGACATAAATAAAGCAAAAGCCTCTGGGGATTAAAACCACAGCATCCCCCCCCCCACACACACACACATAAAGGTTGTGTCCTAAAGTGCACCAAATAAAATTGAGCTTGCAGTTAATATGCTCTGTGCAGATGTTGGTATGTGTCCCTCAGGTTGCTTGAATTGTTATGCGGGTTCTTGAATATTTGATTTTCTGGAGTGGAATGATAATGATGATTAGCATTAACCATTTTCATTATTATTTGAGCAAGGTAACTTGTCCGCTTGGTCTTCTGTTTGTAATGTGATTATTCCCTTGAGAGAAGAGCATGGAATGTGGCACACACATTGAGAACAATATTCTAGGTTTCAACTGCAATATCTTAATTCCCCCACTCCAGGCAGCATTTTCAAATTAAGGAGGGAAGGACAAGAAAGGACAGCATGCTATTTACCCCCAGAACTGAGATGCATTTACTATCCAAGTGCCATCTCATCACCTGTGTTTCTTTTCAATCAGAATGGAAGAAATGAAAATACAGGGTTGCATTTGCCTACCTAGAGCAAAAACATGAACTCCATACTAAGGGTCACACATGTTTTCAGAAATTGACAGACAGCATGGAGTGAAGCTTCTGAAAAGCCACACTTCTCAGGTTGTTGCCCCTTCAGAGACACTGTGTGCATTATTTTCCCCAATAGACTTTTAACTTTAATCTCTTTTATTAATTTTACTGTGGCTTCTCAACATTTTTAATATCATTCATGTTTTATATGTATTATGATTTTGCATTGCTTTATTTATTAATTACTTAATTGTTATTTCTGGCTTTATGATTACAAACTTCCCTGAGGACCTTTAGTAGCTGGGCAGTGCACAAAGCTAATAAATGCATTTTTAAAAACGGGGGTTTTAAAGGCAACATAGAAAGAGGCATGTGCAGTCGAATAACCTTGTGTGAGGAAGCTCAGAATGAGTCATTTTCCTGGTCACCTGTAGTGAATAATCACCACCAGCTAGCCAGGGAGAAAAGCCTTGTGTATTGGAAGAGACTTTCTTGTGTATTAGAAGAGACCCTCCTTCCTTCCTTTCTTTGTTTCTTTCAGCAAAGTGTTACACAGGCCTGGTGGATTGCTATGTGTGAACTCACCCAGTGTTTCAGGGAACAAAGGAGCCCCTCCAGATTCATGATCTCTTGGGCAGAGCTGAAATACAAGTCTTAATGCATGGTGCCCCGAGGATATTTGGGGCTAAAGCTCTTGTCACTTCCTGCCAGCATGGCAGTGGTCAGGGATGAGAGGGCAATGGTGGGAGTTGTTGAAATCTTCTGGAGTGGCCCAAGGTGGGAGAAGCTGCCCTGAGTAGCTTGCTGACTTTGCTCACAAACTGTGAAGCTGTTCTCCTGGCCAAGACTTTTCAGCCTTACAAGAGTCAGGTGCCTCCTAAAACTCACGCTTCATTAAGTAACGGGTCCTTCTCCATTCCTCAGCTACATAACGATAGCCACATTTAAAAACTGACATGATCTTCTGTGGTTGCTGTCTTTGGTTTTATTTAGTTTTAAACCAATATTTTAGCTATATGGATTTTTTCCCTCTCTAGGGTTCCAGGATGGAAGCCAAGAAGTAACCATTCAGTTGCTTGAATATTGCTCTATATTCTACCCCTTCCACAAATGAACACACATGTATTTGATATTTGTATATAAATAATAGCAGATTGCAGTCCAGAATTTAATAGTTTACTAATGCAGTATGTTTGTTTTAATTAGCATTGGTCTTCCCTTGTTTACCGTTCCAGAACCTTAATGCTTTAAACACTCAGTTTGAGCAAGTATATTTTGACTGGTCACATTGCTAGCCCTGATGTGGATAAATCTAAACAATAAAAATCCAGATCTGCTTACAGATGTGAAATGCTACTTTAATGAGACTAACCAGAGTTCAGTGTAAAGGTACTGGGAATTTGCTGCAAAAAGTGCTGCAAATGCAGTTATTTTTAAAAAATTATTTGTTGCTATAAATATACAGCAATTCAGTTTCCAGAGGAATATAAGCAAATATTTGCAAACACATAAAAACCAACAACAAATTCAGAAGAAGCAAATGTAGCTAGTTTTAAAATATGTAAGACACAAGAACACACTTGGATTGTAGAAGAACTTGAATGCCAACTGGCAAAGTCTCTGGTTTTCCAGTTAACTTGTATGCAGTGCTGCCTACAAAACTTGATTCCATCTTTGCAAGAGCTACAGAGATATCATCTTGACACCTAGCAGAGTTTTGGTTCTTCCCAAAACCTCAGAGCTTAGACATTTCCACCCTCCTGCCTAAGCAGATTTGGAGGCAGGGGGAGCAGTACGAAAGAAAACAGTTTAGAGCTGTTCAAAGTAGGTTTCCTCAGCTTGGTGCCTTCCAGACTTTGGGAACAACACCTCCCAGAATCCTTAATCATTAGCCAGACCAGCTGGGATTGATGGGGGTTGAATTCCAACACTCCACCCCATCCCTGGAAGGCAACAGGTTAGGGAAGGCTAGTGTAGAAACTTCTCTTTTTTGTCTTCTAAGAAAATTCTCCAGCTTGTGCACTGTTGGATTAGAAGAGAACCACTGACCCCTGAATTTTCTTGTACGTGTGTATGAGTGCCCGTGTGTGTGTAGTCAGGAAGAGAGTTGAGCCTGCTGATTCCAGGATCCGTCTTCCCCTGCATCTTTGACTGTCCTAACGGAGACCGTTCTGGGGCAAACATGCATTTGGGTAATGTCCTCTGCACAAAATAACAAGCAGCAGCAACAACTATTTCTTCATTTTGCTTTTAAGAAATCAAAGAATTAACATCCTTCTGCATGCACAGAGCACTATTTCATAGTATGATGCTATTGCGGACACCCTCCTTTCTTTTCCTGTGACTGTCCCCTCGGAAGAAGCACCAGAGGTTTGCCTCTTGCTCTTTCTCCCTCGCCCCCGCCCTTCCCCTGCTCCATGTTTGATTTAAAATGATTTAGGCATCTGCACGTATTGTACTGGTGCACTTCTAGCCTTAAGTGCTCCTAGCTCTTTATGGAGAGAGCAAATACCCTTTCCATGCTGCCACCCGAGTGTTCCATCAACACAGTGTGAGTCTGCCTGCACCGTCGTCAGTGATGAAATGGCCAGGGCTGTGTGTGAAATAGACACTCGTCCCCTCGTGAGTGCTTTTGAATTGTTATTTGCCCTGTGTGAAAAGGAAATTTCATGTCTGTTTTAGGTACTAGCTGATACAGAGCTATGATATGCGAAGTGACAGTCACTAGAAAGCTAGACAGAGACCTTGTTCATAAACGTACAGAGACAGTAAGCATCTTCAGTCGATGGAGGAGTGTACATCTGTATCACCCCCTCCTGAATATGCACATGTGTGTGCATGGACGTGTAAGCCATTGTTTGATCTGACACCATACAAAGAGGAACAGTGCCTGAGTTGTATAAACTAGGCCTGTGTCACCTTGAATGGTCATGTTAGAGAAGGCTTTGAGAACACATGGCCCACAGTTCCCGGTGCAGCCTTTCCCCCTGCCCTGCCCCGCCCCAAACACAGAGCCATGCCAGCAAAATTGTTTTCAGCCTAAATTCCCCCTTCCCTGCATAAAATAATCCTTGGTATTGGTACAAGGAAAGCAAAGAGGACTAACCTCCTATGCTTCCTTGAAATTATCATATAGTATTTGCATTTATTAACCATTGTATCCTGCTTTTTGGCGCACCAGAAGCCCTCAAGGGACCATCATTATTAGACAGGCACATTAATTTGATTATTTTATTCCCCAGCATGCCTCTTCTCCTTTGCTGTTTGGAAATCTGCAGTAATTTGAATTCACACAGTTTGAATTCACTTGAGAATTTTCCGGAATGCAACCCCACTTTCCTGGGAGGCTTACTTCTGAGTAGGCATACAAAGGATCATTGTGCTAAGCAGTTTTTGTTAATGCTGTTTGCGGGCGCTTCCTGAGCATGCCCACTGCCAGGGCTTTACCTCAGGGACATCTCCAGCTTCCACACCGTAGCTTTACCACCCTGTTTGATATTGGTGGCCATTAAAAATGATCCAGCTGGTTGGTTTGGTACCCAGGGTAGGAGGACACTTGTCTGCATAGCTTTTGTTACATTTTGGCCTCAGCTTCCAGTTGGAATCAGCGTAAGCAAATTGTTGTAAATGGGACGGGAAATTATAACCCAATTACAGGGATGATGGAAGATTTACCACAAGTGAACGAATGATGTCACTGGAAAACCACATGCTGAATTTACCTCTGCTCTGACATATGGCAAAAGGCACTCTTACATGTCAGACGGTCCTCAGATGCCTGCTCGAAATCTGGCAAGTATCTGTTGCTCTGCAGAAGGCAAGGGCGCTATTACCAAATGTAAATACAGATTGGAATATTTACACAGCTTGCTTCTCAATGCAGCATTTTCCTGAACTCATAGAACATAAAGACTTAACAAGGCAGGGTCTAAAGCTGCTCGGGATTACCAGTTTTCAAAAACTAACCAGATGGCTAGATAGACAAGTCCCTTGTGGCTTTCCCCAGAGCTTTGCCAGAGACTACTGTAGCCTTAGGAGTAAGCCATTTAAAAATAATAATAATTGAATAAATCGCTTATACCAAGAAGGATTTCCTGTGTTATTGTCTGCAAGCATTACACTAGAACTGTAGCTGCACATTACTCAGACCTTTGAGTAATTTTGAGAGCCAGCTCCAACAGTTGAAACCAGCTTATATGGGAGGAAAAGTGAGAAGTTCATCTGTCTTCCACTCTGCAAAAGGTAGCTGAACAATAACTGAGACTCCAGAAAGCTGGATCGTACCATCCCAGACTGCAGATGGGGGGGGGGTGTTTAAAAAAAAATCTCCTTTCATGTCTTAAACTAGCACATGAGGGGGAGGATTTTGCCAGGCCTTCCTTTCTGGTATGCCAGCTTGCTCCACGCAGAGAGAATTCATGTTTTACAGTGGGAAAGTATGTAATACAGTCTCTGCACTAGTAGTCTAAAGCAGTATAATTCAAATGCCTCTCATCTCATTCTGTGTAGTGTGTTGATTGTGCTCCACAGAAATGAATTAAAGGGAGCTAGTTCATCTCATGGTAATCGATTTGGCCTTCCAGAAAGACAGCCCCTTCTGTGCAGGCTTCCCTATCAAGGAGATGACCAGGTCTCTTTGAAAAGCCTGTGCAGACGGGTTCAGTATTAAGTTATTTAGTGCCCATATATTCTATTAGGTGTTTAAAGTGATTTAATAGCATTGTTGGCATTCCTTCCTACAGTGTAGCTCTGTTTGTTATTTTAAGCAATACCCACAGAGTATATTAAAAGATTAATACATTTATACATAAATCTGGATTCACCAGCAGTTTTTACTGAGATCCAAAAGAAAGCTAAACTTATTCATACTGCATGTGTTAACATCTGGAATTCTGTTCTTTCCAGTTTTCTTTTTTTTTTTAAAGAGTAATGTCTGTTTAATTTTATTTTTTAATTGTGCTTTTCCAAATAAGAGTTGGGATTTTAATTAAGCCTATAAAAATTCCAGAATGTTGACATTAAGTTAGATTAATGGCTCAGTCCGAACTGTGCTTACTTAGGAATAAGTTCCATTTGATTCCAGTGGGGCTTAGAGCCTACTTTTGTAAGTCAGAAAGATATGATGTCTGGTAGCTTGTTCTTCAGTTCCTAGGCAGTTCTTTTTCCAGACAACTAATGCAAGCCAGTAATGGAACAGTATATAAAAGCTTTAAATAAATAAAAATAAAATAAAGATGATAGTGCTATTCTGTGCTGAACCCATTCATTAAACTGCCATTCTCTCCCTCTGTCTCCCCAAAAAAACACGTATGTGAGGTATTTCCTCATGACACAATCCTACACCGCTTGGTTGCATGTGTGTATATTGTCATGTAGGCAGTGGTTTTTCCCATCCATCTGGCAGCCTTCCTCCCAGCGAGAACAAGCCAGGTTCAAGCCAGTATGACTTGTTCTGTAGCCAGAATTTCAATAAGCCACACTTCCCTGAGTTCAGATGTCACAGGGAAATGTGGTTAGCTTAACATTAGAAGGAATGCTTCTGATGTTTAGCGTGCAAAAAAGGTAGAACAGGGAGTGCAAGGTTTGTCCAGTGCAAAATTACAGTTGCCTGTTACTAGGCCATAATGGGGTTGCTGCTCTTTTAGGAGTATGTCACTATTATAGCTGTTATATACAGAAGGAAGCTATATATCTAGCTTCTGTTACTTTTCTATTTCTATTTTAGCATGTATGTTTATTTCTTAAAATACAGAAACATTGATAGTGTAAAACATATATTTCAAAATGAACAACCAGAATACATGCCTGTGGATTATTAATACATGTGTAAATACCCTGTAACTAAAAGTTTTATTACTATTATTTAGATGAGCATTAAATTTGCATGCTGTACTATGAAATAAGATTGATTGCTCAGTGATCAGAAAGATGTTGAATAAGACTAGACACACTGCAGAACACGGCTAGGCCACCCAGAGAAAGTATGTGAATGAGTGTGTGTATGAGAGCTTGAATGCTTGTGAGGAAACTGTGCTGAGAAGAGAACAGGATGTGATGTAACTGCCATTCGCATAGGGGTGATGTGGTAGGATTAAGAATCTGAGAATGCCGAAATTAGTTCTAGTGCAAAGAAGGAACCTTATCTCAGTGGTGAAGCAGAAGCATGTAGGCAGGCCTGAGATTCAGACCTTAGCAACTCCAGTTGCCCCGAATTTTTCCTAAGCCTGCTGCTGGTTGGAATAAGTATCACTGGGCTGTTTGGACTGTCATAGGATGCAGTGTAGGAAAGAACTGGAGATGAAAAGAGCTACAGCACCACATTTACTTTTGAATGAACTTAGGGGTTGATACGGGATGTAGCCCTGTAGATTGAGAACTACTTTCACCCCATTCATGTTCAACGTACCTCTCCCTCTCTACTTTCAAACTGGCTGGAGCTCTTCAGATCTCAGACTGGTTTTGGGAAAGGGGTCATGCAAATCTTTGCAACACTTCCAGTTTCTGATTGAATGTGGCCCTGTGTGGGAGAGTAACATTATGATGACTGTGGGTACTTCACAGTATGTGTACTTCATAAAGCTACTACTTTTAGCTAGGTAGTAGAAGTGACATTATAGTTCAAGGGTGGACAACTTGTGTCTTGGATAGGGATCTTAGCATTTAATTCCTATCAGCCCTACTCAGCAGAGCCAGTGGCTTAACTAAGCCAGTGGCTTCTTGGTGGATCTGGTATTTTATTTTATTTTTACGTAAAACATTTTTATTCTGTCCTTTTCGATGAACGGCTCAGGATGGCTTACAATAATTAAAATAGAACATAATAATACAATACTTAAAACAATAAATAATAGGCCAACATAAAACAAACACTTTCATAAAACTAAAGAAAAGAAGGGAAGGAAATGCAACTGTGGTCAGATCTTAAAACATCTAAAATCCTTAATTATTAAAATGATGGCTGAATAAAAAATTCTTTACCCAGCGCCAAAAAGAGTATAAAGTCGGTGCCAGGCAAGCCTCTCTGAGGAGCACATTTACAGGTGTTGACTTCTGAAAAAATGGTTTAGAAGGAAGTTTGTGCTTTCGGTGCTGAAGTTGACAGAGTCTGAGGAAATCGCATCCATCCTTATTTGTTTCACAATAAAGACACAAAACTTGCATACTGAAAATGCGGATGGGGAACAGATGATTGCAGTAGAATAATCTGGGTTGCGTGCCAGCGTGCCAGCTTCCCGGATTAAACACTTTGTGTTCATTGCTGAGGGGAGGAATGGGAAATAATTTCCGAGCCTTCCTCCACACTTTGCTCCTTCATCCTCTGAACACATTGATTCATTGTTGGAAAAATCCACTGCCGGCAGGAAACTGGCATGTGGGCATTGACTGTGAGCTTGTGTTAACATTTTATGGCCAGATCAGGAAAGTAATAATTCGTCCTTTCCCAAGATCTGTCTAGGAATTGATTCCAATCTTTCTGGAAGCGAGAAAGTTCTTAGCTTCAAGCTGCAAAGTGGATATTTGGTTTGTAGCTCTGCCCTGGGTTTTGACAGGATTTTGTCTTCCTGTGAATTCAGTTAGAATTCTTGAAAGAGCTGATTTCTTTTCTCCGACACTGTCATGTATATTAGTGCCTTGGCAGCGTTTCGGAAGTGTCACGCCAGGAGTGAAGGGTGTGGATGATCTTGGTGCTGGGCTTCGGTGCCTGCATTACTCCTCACTATGACAAACAGGACCAAAACAAAGTTTGCAAAATGAGCATACCCTTTTAGAATGTTTTTGAATGCCATCCTTCATTTCCAAAGCAGTGTCCTCATGTGTCCACTGTGCAAGTCTACTGGTCGTGTGAGTCACGCGATGCTTTGGATCTTGATTTGTGTATATACTAACCCAGCCATGTATGATTGTATAATTTTAGGAATTTTTAGTCACAGTAAAAAAGGAATTATTAAACCCAATTACACCCAATAATTGTTGTTGTTATTATTAAATCCAATAATACCATAAAATGTGAGAAACACTTTAAAACCTCTTTTTAAAGCAAAACATGAATAAATAAAAATGTTAAGTCATTGCAAAGGGCAGTTGTAAATTGTTCTGTTGTTTATATTTAGGAAACAAACAACCCAAAATCCCAAGATGATTTATTTTATGCTAGCAGGCTGGTCATTTGGTGGCATTAACTGATAGAGCTGTTTATTTCCGGTTACACTGTCCCCTTGCAACAAAAATACGTCTTGTGGCAGCTTAAAAATACCTGTTTTATTGTGGCACTGGAATGCACCTCGTCAAATGCATGAAGAGTTTATCCTTAGTCTCTACTTCTTCAACATACTTTAATTCAGAGCTGAATAGAACTCTATTGATTGCATTGGTTTGGTAAAGATTTCTGATTTCCGTTTGTTTAAGAAGGGCAACAACAAAATGACTTTCTTTCTCCATCCGGATTTCTGCCAAGTTGTTTTGGGGGTGTTTGGCATTTTCCCTCTCATTCTAAAGGGTTGAAATACATCTCAGGCTTTGTCACAGGCAGTAGGAGCTTTATGCTGGAGCATGCTGGTACTGGGGCCCCACCCCTTTGGCCTTTCACCCCGCCCCTTTTGCCTGTGGCCCATCCTCCACTGGAGTGAAGCCCAGCAGAGCTTTTCTGAAATTGGATTCCGCTCCACATCTGGAATAAAGCAAAAAGTGGATTTCGCAAGCCTGAAGCTTGCTCACCTCTGATTTAATTGATTAAAATGTACTAACATATTATTTGACCTCACTGTTTAAAACTGCTTTATTCTTTTCCTGTACACCTACGTAGACATGGGGCTAACCCTCCATGCCTCTGTTAAAGTAGACATTACCTCAGGAAAGGTTCTTTTTCCACGATAAACCTGTTCATCTGTATAGTAGTACAGAAGTCTTTGCATTCTACTTCCCCGTTAGCGTGCGTAGGGTTGCAGCTCTTTCTTTCATGCACTTCTAGCCTCCATCTCAAATGTACGAGCCAGAGAGATACTTCAGATGCTCCATAGTTTTTGAAACTGAGCTTAACTTGGCAGCAAGTTTCTGTCTTCATAGCCTTTGGGTTGTGTTGATGTTGTTTTTGCTTATCCTTGGCACGCACAGTTGGCCCAAAACGTTGTCTTGGGAGGGTCAGCCCTCCCATTGGGTGGTTGATGCATGGAAGATGGTTGTCTCAGGTGGCAGATGTGGGTGGATGGAGAATGGTAGAGAGCTGTTGGAGGACAGCTAGAGAAAGTTGAATGCAGAAGACGAAAGAGAGACCAACCGTCAATTCCATAAAGGAAGCCTCAGCCTTGAGTTTCCAAGAGCGGAGCAGATCTGTCAAGGCAGGACATTGTGATAAGTTGGAGCTGACTTGACGGCACATAACAACAGCAGTATGGGAGGACAGAGCTGTGTGGGACCGTACAACCTGCCCTGTGCCCTCTAAGTTATCCTGTGGCCCTCATTTTGCTAGTGATAGTCCAATGCAGATGCGGCTGCCAGTCAGATGGACATCAGTACATGCCATGGGGAGGTGCTGTCTCATCTCTCACCTTTCTCAGACAGCAGAATGCTTTGGGCCAGCCTTGCATTTCTGTGAGCAAGGATGGAAATGACTTTTCCTCTCCCCTCACTCCTCTTGCAGTAGCAAAAAGGGGTCACCTGGGCTTTGGCGATATGGGAAACTGATCTTGTTTCTCTGCATTGAGGTACTTATTTCTGTTAACTTGCTCTTAATCAAGGCTGCCAGGGAGAAAAGAGGTGGCTTTATGATTTCCTGATTCCAAAATAACATAGCTTTCCTTACCTTAGCTTGTGGGCGGGAGCATCATTTGCTGCTATTCCTCAAGTAGCAACATTCTTTGGTGCTGTCCTGCCTGGCACCAAAAAGATATTAAAGGTGACCTCAAGTGAGCCTCTTTGGTGGGAAGGAGCCAGAAGAGGAGACCATCACTGAAAATCTTACTTCAGATGGTCTCATTCTTCCAAATATCCCTGTCCTCACTTTGTTCTTTTGTATATTTCACAAGTAAAATTTCCATTGCAAATCCTTCTGGGGATAGAGATTGGGAGTACAGTTCTCTTTTTGTGTGTGTTATTCTTTTCACTCCCACATATAATAATGGTACAATAATAATACTTGTTTTATATCTGTTCGTTATTGATATATTATTTTTATTTATAAGATACGTAGAACATTGGTTCCCTAGGCATTGTGAAATGGTTTTATAATTTGAATAATGCAGTAACATACAAATAATGATCAGAACTCAGAATAATAATAAAATAACACAATAAACCACAGATATAGCCACAAAAACCAACATGATGAAAGTACAGTGTAAGCCACATGGTAAAATATAGCAGAAATACAACAGAGAGCGCAAACCTGCCAAGAAATAAAATGAGTTAAAACCAAGCAATGTTGTCTTAATACCGTGTCTGATTTCACAGGTGTAACCTGATGATTCCTGGAGAATCATTTTTTTCTGGGCGGAGGATTTGATGCACTTGTAGGCCTTTAGTCCATGTGAGATCTATGGAATTTGGAACTCGATATAATTCAGTAATTTCTGTAGCCTGAACTGCAAGGAACAGGAAGACGGGGGAAACTTGCTGTAGCAGGAGATACTCTTGCAGTGCCGCATGCCTGCTCAAAAGGGGAAGCTTCTTCGGTGTGTGCACCCAGTTTGATGGACTAAAATCACAGTGGGAACATGAACAGCACCACTGGAGAAGTGGTCATCTCCTTTTGAATAATTATTTACCAAGCAGATGGGAAACAAAGACTTTTGGCACTTTTGCACTTCACAGAGAAACTAGAAATTTGCTTAAAGGAGAGAGAGGTAAATCGATAAACAAGTTGTTTCGTTTGTTCTGCCGTTGATACGCTGCAAGCAAGAACTAAAGCCAGGACATTACTTAGCATTACTTTAATAGTATACCCAATTGTTTTATTGTTTTAGCTCCTTTCTTTCTGACTTTCTAAAGCTTTTTAAATCTTGATGAGTAAATATTAAAATAACTAGGCATCCCTCAGTGTTTAACACATGAGTTCTGTTGGATTTGAGATATGTATATCACACCATTAATTATCCAGAAACTTTCTTGCTAACCCCCTACCCCAACTGACCAAGGTTATAGTCTCTTGCACTGAAAGTTCAATTAATTACACCAGCATAATTAAGCTTAAATAGCTGGCTGACCTTTCTTTTTAAACAAAGCAAAGCAAACACACTTTATGTCTTGCAGTGCCTTCCATACCTTCAAACAATTCAAATGTCTGGTAAAGTGCAGCCCAGGACGTAAGAAGGGGGTGGCAAAATAGCTACAGGGGAAGGGCCATAGGTCAGTCGTAGAGCGTGTACTTTGGATTTCAAATCTCCCGGTGCAAAAGACTCCTGACTAAAACCTGCTTAAAAGGTTGAAGAAGACAGGGCATGCTATAGCTCCAGCTCCTGCATCATTTGGCCAGCAGAAGGCTGGCTGGAGTGTCCCATGGCTCCCCCCCCCCACCCCCAGAACTGTTTCCCACTCCTCTGATACATGTGTGGGCTATCTAACTTCTTATATCTTGCAATCGGAAGAGGAATTGCCAGAAATGTGTGGCTGTACATGGAAGATGTGAAAGCCCAGGGTGGATAAAAGAGAAACCAGAGAGGGTGCTTTTTGGGAAGGGGGTAGACCCCCACCCCCCAATAGCAAAGGGAATATTTGGAGCAGAAACAGAACGTAAATGGGATCTCTTGTGAAACTATAAGTCAGAATGATTCAATAAATTGTATTTTTGTAAGCCACCCTGAGATGCTTTTGCATATAGGGTGGGGTGTAAATATTTTAGACAAACAGATATATTTAAAATTACTTCATTAAAGTAGGGAAGTGGAACTTCCCCCACTCTCACCAAGCCTGCCATGGGCCGGATGACCTGCGCAGACAGGTCATCCAGACCCACTCAAAGCACCCAGTTGAGCTCCTCTAGCTGAGCCCTGCTTAGGACTCAGCTTCGCAGCATGTGCTGTTTCCAGAGCCACCCTGACCAAGAGACTGGCGGAGCGGGAGCAGGACTTCGCCCACCATCCCTGCCAGGAGCTGCTGGGTCTGTGTGGACAGGCAGCAGTACAGTCAGGCCTTCCTGTTCTAGCTCAGCCCTGCTCAAGCAACAGGAGCTGCCAAGCACTGGTGTATTTCTGCACACCTGGTCATCCTTTTGCCTTGACTCCTGGCTTGTCCTGACCTGCTTTTGGGCCTTGGCTAGTGGTGGGTCCCATGGCTCCTGGTTCCCCTTCTTGGCTCGCCCCGGACTGCTCCCCACAGATTCTTCACCTCTGCATATTAACTGGGTCTGTGTGCTCCGTGTCAAAGAACGTGTGGAGGGTGGAGGGAGCAGCGCAATCCCACCCCCTTCCCTCTTTCAGGCCATGTGAGGAGGGAGTATGTTTTAGCCAAACTGCCCTTTGTGCCAGGCTTTCAAATGCTAAACTTCGCTGTGTCTGTGCTTACGTTTTGCCTTTGGATATTCAAGGGAATATATTTGCCTTGCTGCTGAGTTTCACATTTTAACAAGAGCTTCATGTAAACTGGAGTGGACTGGAGTTTGGCATGCTCAAGTTGGCTCTTCCAGGGCCGCCTTTTCAGACCTCCAAAATGACTCAAGTAAGAAATACATCCACCTATGCTGCCATCCCAGAATATGTAAGCTGTAATCATGAGAGTGGCTCTTAAGAAACACTTACAGCTTCAGAGTGCTCTGATTTCAAGGGAGCAGGGATTACACACACCTTGCATACACATGTGTGCACACACACCCATCACTATAACAGGATAAAGGGAGGAATTCTGTAGCCCAGCACTAGAGAAGTGCTTTTGACATATACATATAGTATATGTACATGTGTAGTATCTGTACATATAGTTCACCATGGAATGCACTTTTTAAAAAAAGACCCTTGAAAAAATTCAGTGAACCGTCATTCTTGTGTTCACTCATACTAGCAATGTGCCTGGTACAAAACAGAAATAGTTGTCACTGTAAACTGAGGGGTTTGAAACAGGAATACAGCCCTTGAGGGAAGGGGGAGAGAATTTGTGAGTGAACCAGTGAGTGATGTTCACCACCTAACAGTGATAGCCAGTGGATAAGCACATGGCCGGAAGAACATTGTCATTATTTAAGCGCTTTGTGACATCTCTAGAAATGTCACATCTTTGTGACATCTCTAGTCCTTCTTCATGTGGGTTCCAGGAATGGGCAAATATTCATGTGT
This sequence comes from Varanus komodoensis, assembly GCF_004798865.1. Classification (NCBI taxonomy): domain Eukaryota; kingdom Metazoa; phylum Chordata; class Lepidosauria; order Squamata; family Varanidae; genus Varanus; species Varanus komodoensis. The sequence continues at coordinate 3,547,159 of NW_025335548.1, forward strand.
GGGGGGAGGGCATTTTGGTGAGGAAGCTTGAACCTCTCCTGATGGAAATGAAGGTCGCAGTCCATTTTATATTGATCCAGGCTGTGGGCATCGAGATGGATTTGTAAAATGGCTCACAAATTAGATCTGTCTTTTCTGCAAGTTCCACCCCTCCCCTTCTCAAGCAAAAATGTGTTGAAGGGCGTGGTGGAGATGTGAAGCGGAGGTATCTTGCGGCACCAAGGACCCTGGCCTGAAACCATAATTCCTTTGATCCTAGCAGGAGTGATGCTTCAGAGCATGTTCAGAAACCTATCAGCTTCTGAAGTCAGTCATGCAGGCAGATAGGTAGCTGGCTGCTGCTCCCACTGTCGGTAATTCTCCCTCATATTGGTAAACGTTTTGTTTTGCTTTATATTATGCAGACCCATCCACTGAACCTGGCCGGAAATGAACTGGAGTGTAGCAAGCCATGGCAGGTTCTTATAGGGCTTATTTTCAGGCTTCCCAAATAATAATACATTTACTTACAAGGGTGGGGCCTGGGAGGGGAAGTTAGAAAAAGCATCTGGCTGTTGCAATAATTCAGGTACACTCATGCAATCCCCAGATGAGTTGACCAGCCTAGTGAGATGTGAACTGGCCTCTTTTCCACCCATTTCAGGATTTACCTGATTGGAAGAGGGGTGATTTTTCAGGCTGAGCTTTCAAGAGAGAAAGAAGCTGCATAAAGCATGTTGCCATTTGAGGGTAGGTAGCAGGAAATGAATTCTAACCTTTTTAATTTATTAACTTGAAAAAGCTTTGGCAGCAGGATAGTCCAAAATAACTGAGACAGGATTAACTTTGAGCATCCTGGGCCAGCTCACACGTTGAATATTTCCTACCATGGGGATTTTCCATTCCGCTTGGGAAAGAATGTGCAACCTATATGTAAACGGTGGTGCACTTACTGTACACACAGTAGTCTTATAGAAGGTGATAATTCGTCACAGGTGGATGACAGCATTCTGGTTCCACATTGTTTCCTCTATGTAGAGGAAATAGTGTCTGCAAAGCTGCCTTCATAAAGGTTGTCTCTTAGTTTGGAAACTCTCTGCAGAGTCTCTGGCAAGCAGAAAGCTGTACTCAATACTTCTGTGTGCCAGTGGCCATTGCAACTGGCATCATTCATCATGCTGTGATGGTTGTGAGCCATTAGTTTAGAATGGAATTCAGGACAACTGTGTTGATGCGGCTGCTTGGCCTTTCTCATCAACAAACAAAATTGCTGTGATAACTCTTAACACAAGTGGGATGTCTGTCTGTCTGTCTGTCTGTCTGTCTGTCTGTCAGTAGTATACCAAAGGTCTTACTTAAACTGTACTAATATTGAGGATCTGTGCTTCTGGCCTCATCTTTGATAATGGGTGACTATCTTGATGTTGTCTGGAATATATTAATGACACTTCTCCAGGATTTTAAAAATCCTGACTTCATTTTTTTTTAAATCCTGGATTAGCACACTAATGCAAGGGCAGATGTTATTTAAGGACAGATCCAATTTGCCAAATTACCAGTGCTAGCACCTCTAGATGGAACTAGTCCTTATCTGTATTCCTCCAAACAGATGCATATTTTAATAGAAGTACCAATTGGGGATGACTGAATCTGTCAGGATTTGTTTCCCTCAGTTCCTCGTTTGCATGACCGTCAATCTGTTTGTACCAGTTTTTGCATCAGTTTGTTAATCTTGCCAAAAGGCATCAGCATGAAAAGTCGTGCACATTTTGTGTACATTTCACTTAATATATGTATTTCTTCATGTGCTTTTCTGACTGTGCACATTTTGCAAGCTGCTCAGCACACTATAATGGATTTGGGAGAGAAGGATATCTTTACCCCAAAGTATATATTTTGGATTATGAACTGTGTTGCAAAACTCTGAAAACCATAGATTTTCATATGCAAGTATGTTCCAGTTTGCATATAACTTAAGGAGATATAAACGAGGTAAGTTTGTATAAGCTTTTGGACCAAATATTTGGTCCTTAGGCATTCTTCATTGGCAGCTTTTGCCAAGGCTTGTCAGTGTTTGGTAGAAGAAATGTCCATTGAAGGAGACTTGCATTTACTCAAATTGATTCCCCATTGGCTTCATTCTGGAAAATCAAGATGACAAGTCGTGGTAAAGCATTTGCACCTCTTTTGCATGATGGGAACGGATGGCCAAGCCCAGCCTTGGCCAGCTTTGTTGAAGCAACTCTTTGTATTCTTGTAAACCTTTCATTTAGACGAAGCCTCAGAAAAATAATTTAATGCAATTACTGCTTTTTTAGTATCCGTATTATATTGATAGGTCTTACTCATGCTTGATCTTTAATCAACTGCAGTTGGAGTTCAGAATTTATTAAGAGAGCTCTTGAAAAAGCATGTAAGATTGACTGACGTTAGGCTGACACAAGAGTCTCTTTATATCAAGAGAGGTAATATATGAATTGTAGCATCTGGCTTTCTAGGAAATGCTTTCTGTATCTTTGCCAGTGCTGCATGTGGCAGCCTTACTTTTAATTCCAATTTGTACCTCCAGGGGCATACTTCCACTGGAATGTTGGCTTTGAGGTGGAGTGGTGTCCCTTAGGCCCCATCACTGTCAGTCCTGGAAACGTACTCTTAAGAATGTCCTGAAAGCATGCTATTTTACTTCAGCCTTCCTCTGATGCATTTGCTGCTGTTCTCATTTTTATTGTGGGTTTTTCTTATATTCTTACTGTTTTTATTGTACTTTTATAGTTTTAAATATCACAGAGGATTTTTTTATATGTTTTGTGTTTTTACCATCATAGACCACCTTGGGGGAGATCTTCCCTGAAAGGTTTCCTAGGGAAATTCTAATATTTTAAAGAAATAAATAAGATGTCACTATAAAAAGGTTACAGCTCCTTCAGCAGTTTTCCCCACATGAGACTGGTACAGATTATGACCAAATACCTGAGCCCAGGTCTGCTTGTGGGTGATGGAGAGGCAGGGGAGAGACCGTTTTCACCAAGAGGCTCTCCAGCCTCTTGTGCCCCTGAAAATCTGGTCCAGAGCCCTGAAACCATGAAACATGTGGCTGCAAGAGAAGGGTTGGTACGAATTCTTTCCCTGCTTTTCCACCAGCCGAAATCTCGGCTGGATTCTGATCTCCTGCTTCAGAAAAAGGAGCCTTTCCATCCAGCTGCTCTTGGGATCCGAGACATAGAGTTTGGGCCGGGCCATGCTTCCGGCACCGCACCCAGGAGTGTTGGCTTAGCCTCTGCTTACAAGGGATGATAAGGGGGGTTGCTTGGCTATGACCTCTTGGGGAATCGTCCCTCCTCTGCCACAAGGAACCCAGGGACACAGAAAAAAGAGGACTTGCCTGAAATCTATTCTGTAGTGCAAGGTTTTTCAGTTTCCATCATCTGTCAGACTTAGCTGCACTGGTTAGAGCTGGTTGGGACTGTGTCCCAACCCTATTTGGAGGGCTACACATGCAGAGAAAACCAGCCAGTGTTTTGCAACTTTCCCGGAAGTGAGGCAGCGGACTTGTGAACTTATTAACTGGGCTGTAGCAAAGCACTTGTGAAGCTGAGAGAAGTTGCAGGGGTGATTTGTGATGTGCGTGTTTGTAGGAAAAGGAGGGAGGATTATGGGGTTGGAGACCAGTAGCCATGCGTAGCCATTTTCATCCCGGGTGCCCCAGATTCCTTCGCAGAAGCCTGTCTGTGTAGCTGTTCCATGCCACTGCCATGGGCGATTCCCTTTTTATTCCTCAGTGGTTTAATCACTGGTGGCCCTTCTCATTAAAAAGCTGCACGCATTGTGTTCTTGGAAGTGTACGTATTGAGCAGTTGTGCAAGTCTGTGCAGTTCCACGAAAAGCCAAGCAGTCACACGCACGTTGCATTGCAGTGTGCTGTGCGTTAGCATGCCAAACAAACAAAACCTTGGATAGTCACAGCGCCAGGAACCCATCACGGTTGTTCCCGTGGGCCATGAAGGAGGTGCTTCTTGGTGGAATTATTTCTAGGCACTTCAGCATCAGAGTCCAGTACTTTGATCTCTGTAACTGTAGCTTGTTGGCAGTGCTTGAATTATCCTCATGTCAGAAGCATTCTGCAGGAATGAATGGGACGGTGCCAGAGTGCAGCAATTTGAAGATTGAGACCTCAGCCTTGAGATGGGATTTCAGCTATTTAGCAGTGGAATACAGCCTGTGCTGTGCAATGCAGGTTCTGTTCTGTAAAACCCACCTTAAGAAGGGCTTGTGTGTTGGCAGAATAACACATGAGAATTGTGCCTGCTGCATGGAATGATTGGATTCCCAAAAAGGAATCATGTGGCACAGGGATGTCTCAGCACACCTGATTTCTTTGGAGAAGTCTTCAAGCATCTTCAGGTTGCTGGGACTGGCCCAGTATTTCTTTTTCCCCTGCTTATGAACCCTTTCTCCTTTCAGCCTCATAAGGACGGGTGTGTAGCTCTTGGGCACAGTCCAACAAAAGACCATGGAGGTTTTTCTCCTTTTAGACAGGGTGTCTGTTGGTAGCTGACTAGATTCATATTTGGGCCCCTGACCCTCTTCCCGCTAAAAGAAGAGGAGGATTTTGAGGTATTCCCTGGAGACTGGACTGAGGGAGGGTGTTCTGAGTTTGAGCAGAATAGGTTTGGACTTGTTCTCTTATTCAGTTCTCTTCTGTTTTTGTACAGATTGTTAGATGGACAAATATTTGCTTTTTGTCTAATTTGGTTGGGAAGTGTTTGAGTTCTCTGACCAAGACCACAGGGTGAGGGGTTTTCTCTGCTCACCTGGCCTAACCACTCTGGAAGATGACCAAAGTGGTTAGAGGTGGACTTGGAACAGAGGGTTCTGCATAAAGGAGCCTGTGTACTCTTCCAGCAACCCTGCTTACCAGTGGGAGGGGAATTTGATGCCGAAGCAAACAGTGATACTCTCTGGTTCCCATCAGGAGTGCTGGAGATATGAAAGCTTTTTGTAGGGCAGAGGGGATGAAAAAATTGGAGGGCAGGGGAGGTGTTCCCTTCCAATCTTCCAGAAGCCTCGGGGGGGGGGGGGGATGAAGGAGGAAATGTGGTTTGAAAGCCTAGGGGGCTCTTCCCCGGCCTTCACATTTCTACATTGCTCAAAGCAAAACCTCCTTGACTTGCTTCAGCTCTGCCTTGTCCCACTGCCAACTTGACAGGGCCAGACCAAACAAATTCCAGTTGTAGTACTGGCAACCATGCATGCAGTTCCAAGGGCTGGATGCTGCATTCCCATTCCTGGGATGGTGCAGCCTGTCTCCCCCTCATGTGCGCAGTCATCTGCCAGGCCAAACGGTCTTGTGAAAAAGCCCCTTTGCTCTCAGTCATGGTTTGGAATGTCAGTCCCTGCCTCGTTTTTCACCGCTTCCCTGTGCTGGTGGATGCATATGGCTGTATATATTAGCTAGATGCAGCTGCCTCTGCAAATAAGATTGAGCAGGTGATCAGGAAAAATAAGTTCTATATGAGAGAAAGAGAGAGAGAGGTTCTGTTGCCATCATTTTTTTGTCAACAAGTTGCTTTTGAATCAGAATTTCCCATCATGGGTGTATGTGAATCGTAACAGTCAGCATTCTGGTGGCTCCTTTTCCCTTTCCTTTCTCGTCTTAAGAAAAACACTGAACATGGACAGGAAAAAATGCACAGACGTTTCCAATTTTTCCAATGGAAGAAGTAGTTAAGCAAGTTCTCTGCTGGTGGTGATGAAATTTGAGAACCGACTGTTTTGCATGTTTAAATATGCAGAACAGTCTTAAGGAAAAACCTGATGTTGATAGAAAAGTCTTTTCTCACTTAAAAGTGCTTGGAAAACTTTCTTTTTTTTTCTCTGTGGTCTCTGTATCACATCTTCCGTATAGTTAAAAAAAAAGTAGATAAATGGCTTGCTATGTACACATGTAAATGCTGTGACAGAGAGATCCGCAACCTGTTGTGAAGCCGCCCCGAGGCTTTGTTGTGATGGGGGCGGCATAGACATGTTTTAAATAAACAAACAAAGAAACAAACCTGACAGTGCGTAAGAAAATTGGACGTAAGTATGAGAAGCCACATGACTTGTGGTTTCTCAGAAGATCTGGGTATCTTGTATTCTAAATTTGGAACTAGAGATTTCTGTATGACCAGCGCTTTTCACTACTTAAGGGGGACTCTTGCTGCCAGAGTACTACATCATGTACCATGGACAAAAGGAGGCATTGGGCTCTCCCATGTATGCCTGATGAATCCAGGTCTGTAGGCTTCGGAGACACGACACTGCACCCATTTACTGTATACCCCATCTTTCTGCAGAAGAGCTCAAGGTGGCATCTGTCCATTTTTTTTCCACACAGCAGCCTGTAACGTAGGTTAGAGTAGGTCACACACTGGGCTTCCAAGCTGAACTGGGCTTTTTCACAGCCCTGGTATGGTTGGCACTGTTGAATTGTCAAGAAGGGAAGTGCATCACTAAGACAGAATACCAAATAGGATAGTGATTTGTATATGCTAAGGTATGTTTTAGAGGCAAATTTGGGAATAATTATGACAGCTTAAATGCAAATCCAATACATCTCACCATAGTGTAGAAAACAGGAGCCAGGTAACCTATCTCCCTGCCCTGTTCAGCCTACTATTCTAGATGCTAATGCTTGATGGGCAACAGAGTTTACTGCTCATTATCTTTAAGGTAGCATTGGAAGTGACAGCCTTTTAAATGGAAGATGACTTCAGACAGAGCAATGGTGGGAGACTTGTGGCCCTCCAGATGTTTTGGCCTACAACTCCCATTGGCTCTAGACCGCACAGCCAGTGTTGAGAGAGGCTTGCAGTTGCTGGCCAAATATCTGCCAGAGAGTCCTCTGGCTTCCCTTCAGCTAGACGCTTGCCCTCAATAAAGCAAGATACCTGCCTGTCCAAAGTCCTAGTCCAGTGTTCTAATCCTCGTCCTACCCCATATGGTTCTTGGGAACCAACACTGGATGCACTGTTGTAGATGTGTAGCACGTCTGTAGTATAGATAGTGTAACACTATCTAAGCATAGGCCAGCCTTTGTCCGCTCCACCTTGCCTCCAGTTAATAGCACGAAGAAGAATGGTGTTGCCAAATCCCAATGATGTTGAAAGGAGTAGGGGGTGGGGGGTGTCCAGGCTGCAGTGTGCTCCTTGTTACAGACACAGGAGACCAATAGGACCTACATTCCTTTCTTGTTCAGAACGATCCCTCTGAAAATCAGATTAGTTCTCCAAATTAATCCCTTTTTAAAGAGTCTGTTCCCAATCAGAGGCTGGAAGGGTCCACCCATTGAAGTTACCTGAACGCAAGGTTGGGTTTCTACTTGTGGCTTTGGATAAAAACTTGGAAAATATTACTACAGTCAGCCTGGAAGACTCAAATCTTAAGTAAAATTAAAAGATCCCTGACTTATTTTATCTTTCTCCTTCACCACACATTTTGAGGCAATGTGTCAAGATTTTGAATATTGGGTGATAGGTTCTAATCTCTGTTGATCATTAAATGATGATACAACTAGCAAGAGAGGGTTTGTTTCCTCCTCCTAACATGCCAGTAAAAAAGGTGGAGTGCACATCTTGATTGTGTAGAGCAGGATTTTTCCAATTTGGCGCCCTTCAGATGGGTGGAAGCACAATTCCCATCATCCCCATGCAGCAGTCTGTACTAGTGGGGGATGGCAGAGGTTGTGTTTCAGCACATCTGGAGGCACCAGGCTGGAAGAAGCTGACATAGCGCTTCAGCATGATTTTGAAACACTGTCAATAACATACCATAAAATCATACTTTTGTTGTATCAACACAAATGCATCTGACAGCACAACAGTGAAAGCCTTCATAATCAAGAGTATGAGATTAGGACCAATAGCCTGCCGCTGCAACACCAAAGCAGGGAAAAGGAGCAAACTAATAATAATCCAAACTATATATTCTCAGAAGAACATGAAATGGCTCCCACATTCCTCAGCCTTTCCCAGTAGTGAGATAAATTTTAATGAATCAATGCAAAAGTCTAAAGATCAATGTAAAGAATAGAGATGCCATTCATTCCATTTCACACCCCCATATTAATGACTATCCAGCAGTCAGCAGAATACGCACAAAACACTGAAGACAGTCCTATATATCAGGGATGGGAGTGTACTAACCAGTCTCACTAATCTTTTACAGTTCTTTGACAGCATCAATAAACATATGGATGGGATGATCTGGTAGATGTTGCTTACAGGTAGTCCCCGGGTTAGGAACAAGTTCCGTTCCTGATAACTTCCTTAAGTTGAATTTCTATGCAAGTCAGATCACATGAGTAAGCCAAATGTTTGTCTTAGTATATGTATACATTTTATCTTTCTGTGCATATCGAACACTTAAGAAACAGTCCCATGTTCACTAAAACATCTTAAACACAATACAGCATTGTAATGATGATGATGGTAATAATACTACGGTAATAATAAACTACAGGTACTGAATTGAGGAAAAGAGAATGAGAGAATTCATATGTATATGTGTAGGTATACAGTATTGTAAAAAGCAAATAAAAGAAACAGTTCTTAAAGCAGAACGTTCTTGAGTTAACATCAAGCCTAACATTAACTGATGATGATGATGGAGATGGACCTGGTGCTAGAGAGTCAGGGTTTGATTGTGCTGCTGGAGGGCGGGCAGGTTACCACTGGGTCTAGGATCTAGATGCTGCAGACCAAAAATTCTGTCTCTAGGGAACTATGCAGCCACAGATGATATGTTGCCAAACATGTCACATAGTTCCCTAGAGTTAGTCAGGGCTTTTTGCTAGGGATGTTTATATAGGATTTATGGCAGTTCTTGCATTCGTAGGTTTGGATAGTTTGTAACCCAGACATTTGTAACTCAGAGACTATCTGTACTTTTAGCTTCCAAAAGGCTTTTGACAAAAGTCTTCACCAAAAGCATCCAAGTAAATTTAGCAGTCATGGGAGGCGAGGATCATGAATTGGTAAAAGAACAGAAGACAGAGAGTAGAAATAAACAGTGAATTTTCCCAGTGGAGGGATGTAAATAGTGGGATTTAGGGACTAGGCATGTGTGGAATATTGGAACATATGATGTCTCTAAATTCCACAGAATCCATCCCTCTAGCATTTGTGGACTTCCTCTTCTGCCTGGCCCTGTCTGGGAAAGTGAGTCAGGTTGAGAGGAAGCCTGCAAACACGCAGGGAATGAAATTGTGCAACTGGTAGCCTCTTTCTGCATCACATGCAGCAGCACAAACAAAGGTGCACACGGTGCACTTGTGTAGTGTATGGGGCTCAATTCCTGGTAAGTGTCACAGGAGTGCTGAGCACGCTCACCAAGAATTCACACTCAGGGCTTCATCAAAGTGAACCAAAGTTCAGGGAGCTGAGTCCAGGGAATCCAAAAGATTCCCACCCCTGGTATGGTTTTTATCTGGGACCACTTCTTTGCAACTTGTTCATAAATGATCTAGAATTAGGAAGGAGCAGTGAAAACCAAGCTTATTGAAGAAGTTCTATTAAGTACAGTGGTTAAAACAAAAAGTGATTGGAAGTTGCTCCAATAAGGATATTTTCAGACGGTGGGAATGGACATCAAAAAGGCAAATTCAGTTCAGTGTAAACAAGGGCAAAATAACGAACACTGGCGGCAGGGTGGGGGTGGGGGAATCCCATCTTCAAATTAAGTTGATGGGATCTGAATTAGCAGGGACTGACCGAGAAGGAAATGTTGAGATTGCATTGGACAGCTCAGTGAAAATGTCAGCCTAATGCACAGCAGCTGGGAATAAGGCAAATACCATGTGTGGTATAATTGGGAACCAAAATGATCTTCCGAGACCTTGGTAAAGTTCTGGAAATCTTTGGTGTGATCACACATAAACAAGTGTGTACAGTTCTGCCCACTACACCTAAAAAAAGAATAGTGCTGTGTGGGAAAGAGTGCAGAAAAGGGCAGCTAGAGCAACTCTCCTATCAGAACTGGCTTCAACATCTGGGATTGTTTAGCTTAGAAAAAGGGTGAGTAAAGGGAGACATGATGGACACGTACCAAATTATGCTTGGTGTAGATAAAGTGGATAGAGAGACATATTTCTCTCTCGTAATGCTAGATCTTGGGGTTATCCATGGGACTGATTGATGGAGACAGATAACTGGAAGTGATTGTTCAGCTATGGCATCCACTTCCACAAGATGTGATGATTTAAAGGGGCACTGAGCAATTCATGGCTCTCAGTGGATGTTAGTCCTGCTGGTGATGTGCTGCATCCAGTATCGGGCAGGGGGCCTCTATACTGGGTGGATCGGTGCTGTTGCACATGTCCAGCTTGTGGGGTTCCCATGGGCAGCCAGTTCACTACTCTGTGAGTGGAGTGCTGGATTAGATGACCCTTGCCTGGCCTGATCCAGCAGGACCGTGCTCTCACAGCCATGCCCAGGGACCACAGGTGGCCCACCCGTGCTGTATGGTTTTAGCAAGCTCATTCTCCAGAGGCTGATCCTTATGTAGCCTAAATGAAATTGTCTCTATGCAATCAACTTGGAGGAGCCTCAAGGTCTGCAGGAGTAGAAGGAAAGACAGCAAAGCAGCCAAATGAAGACTCATCATGCTCAAAGGCCGTGGGATTGTGGGGAGGGGGGTGGAATATCCTGGAAAAAGGGCAGAGCTGGATGGCTGGAACCTTGAATAGCAGCAATCCACTTGTCAGTGTTGTCTCACCGGTGATTCACGCATTCCTTGCAACAGCAAAGCACTGCGTTAAATATACAGCAAGCACGTTTCTCTGTTTCAGAGAGCAAAGCTGTTACTTATTCTAAACTGGCTATTATAAAACATTGATTGTGATTTCCCAGGGGAGTGCATTAACCCTTTTCCTCCCTTGTGGCTGCTTCTAGTTTGGGTGTCACTTTGAGCCTTTCTGGTTTGTTTGTTTTGATCTTCTTACAAACATACCGCAAATTGTTTCTTGATAGCATTTCGGTTGCCATAGTAAGCCCTCCAAGGGATCTCCGCCGTTGGCCCACAACTTGGTCTGCCACATAAGATTGGTGCTTCCCCCAGTGAAATGGACATGACATTCTTGCATTTTAAAGCACCCATTTGTCAGGGCACTCTGATCCAGTCAAAATGTTAGTGTGGCCAAGTATCTGTTTAAAAAAGCTGCCCTGATCAGTTCAATAATATTAGGATTAATAATTTCTACTTCTGATACTGAAGGAAGTACAGGGAGGGGTCTTGAAGTTGGCCATAAAGTTAGCTTCTGAAAGCTTCTGGATCAAGTAGATGCTCAGGTGATATGGCCACCATCTCTCCTACAGTGCTGATATTCCTGTTTAAAGTTAAATTTCTAAATCAGCATCTCATGAAATTAGCATGAACAATTTTTAAAGCATATGTGATCCCTCATTTGCTTTCTATTTCAGTTACGCATTTCCTCTTTCTTGGCAGTAGGTAAGCAGCCGCTCAACAGGATTCCCAAGCACATACACAAGAGTGTAAAGATGATTGTATGTTGTTCGCAAGTTTTAAATGTGGAGCTCACCTTGGTACTCTTACAGCCCAGTCCCACAGGTGTCCCTGCAAAAGCTGTTTCTGTATTGGAATGGAAGTCAGCGTAAGCTATCTAGTGCCATATGCCTAGTTAGCATTCTGTAACCGTTCTGTTACTCATTCACATTGCATGTTTTAAAAATTTACAGTTCCAATGTTTTACATTTTATACACATTTTATATATTGTTTCAATGAATTTTTATGCAGTAATGCTGCACTCTGCTATGCCACACGAAATAAATAAATTCTGTAACTCTCGAGGACCTAACATTTGCTTCTCTCAGTTGCGTTTTCTCTTTATGCAATAAGCAAGCAAATCGGTAGGGCTGCGATTGTGCTGATACACGGTTGTGTCACTGCGCTAACTGTTCAACATGTGGCATACCAGAATGAGTCAGCCTGTGGCTGGTACAGGGCTTGGCCAAGGATCGTTGTATTTTGTCTTGAAACCCTTGGTTTTGTGGCCGCTCCACTGCACCGATGCTGGGGAGATTGCAGCAATGGAAGAATCCCGCTGGCTTGAAGAGGCTGTGTGGGGGCACTGTTCCTCTGTTTTCTCCTTCCGAACTTGACTCATGCTGCAGCTGAACCAGATTGGAAACAGCTTGAGCAGCAGATATTTTGCTGTGCCGCCGAACCTCATGGCATGTGGGGAAGTCTGCCCTGCACAGGCAGCCATAGTACTGATCTGCAAGTTACACCACTTCTAGAAATTAAGGGCCATTGCACACGTGACAAAGAAGCGAACCTCATGTTTTTCCCCACTGTCGCTCCTGCTGACTGCATCTGTATGAAGCACATGTTTGACTGTGTTTTCGGTACATTCCCTCTTTGTAAGAGATGCTTAAAGATGTTGGTTTGCCCCCTTTAAAAAAGGGTAATCTCTGAAGCATTCTATACTTTTGTAGTCCATGACTAATTTTACATTGAAATCTTTAGGAAATTGCCCTAAATAATTTATAGTATTTGTTGTTCACAAAGACCGGGTTAGATCCAGACTTGATCTTGTTTAGGAAAGACTCTTTGGAAGAAATGTGCCTTGACTTTATAAATGACAGTTAAGTCTCATTGATTTCAGTAGGTTTACTGTAAGGATGGCCAGATTTTGATTCAGCACATTCTACTTGAGTGGTGGACTGTGCTTGGCTGGCTGGCTGGGCGGGTGGTTTTCATACCTTAATGGAGTCTGACTAGCAGGTGCAACTTTTAGAACAGCGTATTCCCCTTGAAGAATGGTGACGTTATTGAATGGTGATTCTAGCATGGTAAAACTGGGCTAAATGACTTGTGTAAGCCCAGATTCAATGCATAGCAGTGAGTCCATTTAATAAAAACACACTGCTTTTAGTAGCTCTGTAGCAACCATTAACTTTACCAAATTATTACAGAGCTGTCAAATATCTAATGAGGTCTTTTATAAATGAAGGAACTGTTTGGGTTGATTGTTTTATTTTTCTAAAAGCTAAGGCGCATCTTCAGAGTTTTTCTAATGTCTTTTGCTGAGTCTTGTGCCACCTAGTTAAAAACAGAAACACCTGCATGAACAGCAGATAAATATGGTGGCAAAATAGAATTTGTCTTCCCAACAGCAATTTTTAGAGTTCCGAACTTAATGGCTTGTAGAGCTACTGCTGTACAGCAAACAGCAATCTTAATGCCAACTTTTGCTAAGAATTTTTAAAGTCATTCTGTCACCAGGTGCAAAGAGGGAGCACCTTAGTCTGTGCCTCATCCTAGCCTTTCCCAAACTGGTGCCAACTTTTGTATATCTTTGTTTTTGTTGTGAGCCGCCCCGAGGCTTTGTTGCGATGGGGGCGGCATAAAAATGTTTTAAATAAATAAATAAATCCAGGTTTTTCATACTACAATACCCATCATCCCTGACCATGGCCCATCCTGGGAGATATTAGGCTAGGGAAAACTGTGCAGTGTAGCAGCTCCCCATTGCAGAGAAAGTTTTATAAAGGCAGAAATCTGCTGCGCCGTTACCAGTCGTCTTTGTATATTTGTGCTTCCTTTTGATCAATTCTGTGCCAGTTAGGCAGCAAACTGTGCCAAGCCATCAGGTCTCCAAGGGAGCAGACATTTGGATTTCTCACAATGCCTCCAGAATGCTCATTGTACTGTCACTTCAGGGTATTCTGGGAAATTCAAGCAGTGGCTTGTGGGGGCCAGGCAGGCATCAGTGCTTGCGGGTCCCTGACAGCTCCCCGAAGATGCTGGGTGCTGATATCACACCTGCTTTGCTCAGCGGTATTCAGATAAGGAGGGCTGCTGAGCTCAGCTCTGTCAAAGGAAAAGTCTGTCACGGCTTCTGCGAAATCAGATGTTGTTCTCTCTCTTTCACATATGCACACATTTGGCCATATGTTTTCCCTTGCATAAGAAAGCCAGTGGTACATCCCAAAATATCTTGTCTTTTTCTCACTTTTTCTCACAGTTTTGCTGGCTGAAAGGATTGGCTCTCGCATAGATTACTCCAAGAATTCTTGCTTAATAGCGTAACACACAGTTGAAACTGTGGTTGGGCTAAGGTCCAGTGATAACATCAGCCTGAAACAAGTGGCTATCGTGATGGATTCCTCATGTTAGACCTCATGGGTCAGGCACACCCTCTGAGGATGATGATACTGGTGTGTGTAAGAGAGAGAGACAGAGAGAGAGAGAGCGTGCTAGTCCCTTGCTGGCTGGCTATATAGAAGCCTGAATAAAAGCATTCCACACTTCAGCATTTTGTTGAAGGTCCCACTTATCTCTAAATCAACAACCAAGAGACATGGAGTCAGGGATAAGGATAATTTCAAGTGCATGACCTGAGTTATGGAAAGGAAACTTTGGAATAGTCTGATAGGGTAAGAAGACAATTTGTGCCAAAGGTTTAAACAGAAAAGGTAGGTTTTGAGGAAAGATTTGAAAGAAGTTGAAAAGGTGGCATCATGGAGGTGTTCATGGAGGTTTGCTCTATACCATTGCTTAATGGGTATCTCTTAGACATTCCTGTATTGCTCTCTCAGTCTTTTAACTGTGACAAAGAAAGGAAGAACATTACCTTTGTGCTGACCTGTGGTGAAAGATGTGTGTATCATTGTTATACGTAACAATCCGTGAGTGGCTTTGAGGTCTTTTCAATCTCAGCATTTGAAGCTGCCCTGTGAGACAGGACTTAGATAGCAGTTCACTCTTATCTTGGGAGGTTCACATTTGTGCCAGTCATTACCATGTTGTGGTTCTAGGCATGTTCTCATCATAATGATTCCTCTTACAGTCTTGAACTTCATGTCAGGTTGCAGGCTTAGCTGTGCTTTTTGTCTCTCTATCTGCCTCCCTCCTGTCCTTCCTTCCCTCCTCCCTGCACTTTTGCTGTCTTAATCCAGCTATTATGTGATAATAAAATGGGCTTTAAGTCTAATTATGAAAGGAGAAATACAGCTGACAAATACTTAATAGGGCTCTTGCAAAGTAACCTGTCTGGCTCTGGGTGGTTTATAAGCTTAGGCTATTTCATATTCCCCCAGGATAAGCATCTTGGGTTGGATGGTTCTGCCTTGGATACATAAAAATTCAACATCAAATTATATATCCATTTACTCCTAGCTGTCCAATCTTCTCCCTACTTTCCCAGACTGTAACAGATAGTGCAGTCTTCAGCAAGAAGGCCGTATGTCACTGAGGGAACCACTAAATGCTTCTCTACTTCCCTATTCTCATTATTTTATAAACAGACGCAAACCATCTTATCCTCTACCCATGCCTTGCATCACAGCCTATTTACAGTATTTTCCCATTAACTGACGTGGTTTGATGCCACTAGAGACAAACACTGAGGTGGCAATACTTGTCCACTGGAAAAGAATCTCAAAAAGCAGCAGTTTTGTGCTACTTTTATATCATTGTTAAAGTAATGAACAAGTTTTTGAGTCCTGCAGAACTTTTTGTAAGGCAAGATGTTCACTAAAACAAGACAAAAATGTTGCGATTGATGCTTGGGGAAAGCATCGATGCTGGAGAAGACCCTTGGTCTACAGCACGTAACAATTCTGTTGCCACAAGTGGCTGGAATGGCTGCCACACGTCATGGGATTTTAAAGGCATTAAGCAGTTAGCCATAAAGCTCACTGAATAACCATGTGCCTGAGTCACACATGTATACAACACACTCTCGACAGGCTTCACAGGCATGTTGTGATGTTGGGAGGATAACACGGGGAAATGTAGCTCTTGAGCTTTTTGGAGGAAAGGCAGGGCATCCGAGTGAGGTACAATATGGATTTGTCTGATCTCTGCAGGAATAAGCTGGGGGTTGTTTCATTTGTCTGCCCTTTGAGGTACCGTGGGTGGCCATGATGGAGCTGGCCTTTTCTGCAGCAGTGCCAATACATGGGAGCACCACTCCTAAATCAGTTGGCCTTGTCCCCGTTGGTTCCTGCCTTTTGCAGCCGGAAAGGCTTTGCCCTTCCAGGTACAGCTTTACAAAACCTCATTTCTGACAACCACATTGATCGCGAATTTCTTCTTCCTCTCCAAAAGGACATGATATTTTTGGTTTTGACTGAATGGTTTGAGGGACTCCCTGAGGGTGCAGAGGGAAATGACTGACAGCTGAAAGGGGAGGGGAGATTTGCAGAGTGCCCCCCCCCCTTAACACACACCCACTTCTTTTGGCAGGAGCATTCCTAGCAGAATTCCACTCATGGAATATTTTCATAGGTGATGAGCAACGTGGGTCCAAGCATACAAGTTTCCAAAATTTGAACACGGAAATTTATGATCCTTGGTCTTACTGGACTGAAGAGAGAGAGAGAGAGAAACATAAAGGCCATGTTTATAGTTACGTCTTTAAACTTGTTTCAAAGTCTACATTCTCAAGATTCTAAACAAGAATTTAGGCTTACTTGCTTCTAAGCAGAGAGAAAGTGGCAACCAAATACCGCTGAGGTAAAGCTTCACACCTCAAAATGCATTTGGCCTCTTTAGAATAAAAGTGATTATCTGCAGAAACTCTGCCTCCTATTCATCCTACTCTTTGTGCTGGACTGATGTGATATCTCTACCTTCCCATGCCAGTCAGCTTTTACAAGATAAATTGTTTTGTAGGATAAAAATATGTCACGGTTAGATTGTTTTAAGTTAGGAAGCATTTCTATGAGTTTGTGAGTCACTTTGGGCCTCCCACAAAAGAGGAGGGCAAAAATAGCAAGGTGAGGGAATACAAGAAAAGAGAATCCCTGGGAAGGCCCATAGATCTCTGGGTGACCACATGCTTTATACACACAAACCTAACTACCAAAACAGAAACCCAGTTCATTTGTTCACTTCCAGTGCCAGGGTAGGGGTAGGTTCAACAGACTTCAGTTTCACAAATGGAACATGCTTTGTGCAATTTTTTTTAAATACCACTAATTTACATAAATAACATCCTGGAAACCGTGTAGCTCTAACCCAATTTCTGCAGAATCAACCAATTTGTGGGAATCACAAATTGCACAAATTGCTTGATTCTGCACCGATTAGAAACATAGAAACAGAGTGAGTCAGAAGGGGCCTCCCGGGCCATCCAATCTGACCCTCAGCTCCAGCCAGCTCCACTCATGACATGCCTACCATGTGCATATCCTTAAACACCATAGAAAAAAACTGTCCACAGATTGCATAATTTTAGGGTGCTTGTCATTAGCAGTTAAAAAATGAGCAAATCAGCAGTTCAAACTGAGCAAATCCCTTCCCATCTTAGTGGTAGAAGTCTGAGCTGGCTCGGTCTGCTGCACCATGAGTCAGTGCTGCACAGGGTGAACAAACCAGAATCTGGGAGGCTGATTCTTGCGAATCCATCAGTTCATTACAACCATACTGGGTTCCTAACCCATCCCTGAGGAGATCCCAAGCTCAGTACTTTCATGTGATGGTGAAAGTCCTCTGCTTGCAACCCAGTCTGAGTAGATACCATAGAGCAGTGGTGGCGAACCTAAGGCACACGTGTATCGCCCAGCAGCCAAGCATTGGATAACAGCACACACGCTTTCGCATGTCTGGTCAGTGCCCTGCTAAGGATATATATATATATATTTGCTTGGACTGACTGTGAGTTGTTTTTTCTAAACTAAAACCTCAGTTTCCAGGGTTTTTTGCAATGTTGGCACTTTGTGATAAATAAGTGGGTTTGTAGTGGTGGTTTGGGCACTTGGTTTCTAAAAGGTTCACCATCACTGGGTTAGGGTTAGAAAAACAAGGTGTCCTGGCATGATTTGGATGACTGGAATGTGTTTAGAATGGGCAGAAATGATGAGCTGTGCAGGGAAAAGCTCCTCAAGGAAGGCCTTTTCAAAATCGCCCTCTTTTCAATGGAACTTTAGCCCTATATTAGGGTCAGGGGAGTGCACCAGGGTAGGGTTAGAGCAGTGGTCATGAACCTATGGCATGCATGCCACAGCGGGCACACAGAGCCTTTTCTGTCAGCATTCAAGCCAAGTCGCCGCAGCATCGCCCCAGCAGCCGAGCATCGGATAACAGCGCACTTAGGGGCCATGCACATGCTCGGAAAGGAGTAGCGGCACCAGGCAATGACATCACAAGCCACGACTCTTTAGCCATGACTCATCCAAGCTTTCACATGGCCGGTCAGTGCGCTGCCGAGGATATATATATATTTGCTTGGACTGGCTGTGAGTTGTTTTTTTCTAAACTAAAACCTCAGTTTTCAGGTTTTATTGCAGTGTTGGCACGTTGCAATAAATAAGTGGGTTTTGGGTTGCAGTTTGGGTACTCAGTCTCTAAAAGGTTCTCCATCACTGGGTTAGGGTTAGACAGGTCAGTGGTCTATCCTGATAGGTGTGTACAAAAGGACTGCTGTGTTCTAGAATCACGGGGCTTTCAAAGATAGTGGTTTTTCATTGTTGTGTGGTTTGGTGGTTAGATGATGACCTGAGTTTTCAGTTGTTGTGAGGCTTCATGCAACAGGAAAAAGGTGGGCCCTGAACACAGCATAATAATCACAATCATATTATATCTTGAGGAGCCCTTTCTGCGTCAGCTAGTCTGCCATGTCCCCACTACAGAGGTTTCTGGGATACCCTCGTCAGTGCACACAAAGCACTCACTAGACCTCTCTGTTGCTCAGTGTAAGCTGAGAATGTCCCCTAGAACATGGCTAACAGTGGCCTACGGCAGGGTATTGCAGAGGAGGATAGGTCATCCCAAGGAAGCTTGTCCTCCATTCTGAAGGACACGACGCAGAGCTCTTTTCCAAGCCTCTTCCGTGATGGTGGGGGCAGCAAAGAGGTCACTCTTTTTTGCTAGCATTGTGTCCTCTCAGTGCCACCCAGTGGAGCTATTCCAAATGATTTACAAACTGGGCCAGGGAAAGAGATGGTGAATTTGCACGGCACTTTGAGGGCAAAGTTTCTCGGATTCATCACGAATTGGACTCCACATCCGGAGCACCATCCTGTCCTAGTTTGTTAGATGAGTTTTGGTTGTTAAGGCCTGAGGATGTGAACAAAGTGCTTGGTTTAGTTCAACCTGCCATCTGTATGCGCGACCCTTGCCCATCTTGGCATATTACTCAAAAGGGTTAGGCATCTGGGTCTGGGAGGCTGTGAATGCCTTGCTGAGAGGAGTGGTTCCAGCCTCATTAAAAGAGGCTGTAATCAGACCACTCCTGAAAAAGTCCCATTTGTACCCAGAAGATGTTAACAACTGTAGGCCGGTGGCCAGCAACCCCTTTTTGGGCAAGGTTTTGAGCCGGTGGTGGCTGAACAACTCCAGGCATTCTTGGATGTAAGAGACCATCTTCATCTATTTCAGTTGGGCTTCAGGCCTTGGTTTGTAACAGAGACTGCCTTGGTCGCCCTGCAGGATGACCTTTGCCAGGAGAGAGACAGAGGAGTACATCCCTGTTGGTTCTTCTGGACCTCTCAGCAGCTTCCCATATGATCAACCATCGTATCCCGGATAGGCTGGTTGAGCTGAGAGTTGGAGGCACTGCTCTGCATTGGTTCCACTTGTACTTGTCCAGCCAACTCCAGAAGATGGTGCTGGATGATTATTGCCCGCACCATGGCATTTATGCCATGAAACCTCTACATGAAACCTCTGGGACAGGTTCTCCAGAGGTATGGACTGAGATGTACCTTTTCATCCCTCCCAGGTGAGGCAGTAGCTGTTTTGAATTGAGGTCTGGCTTGATAATAGATTGGATGAGGGCCAATAAACTGAAACTTGATCCAGATAAGGTGGAGGTACTGTTGGTGGGGGGATCTTCTGTCCAGGTGGCTGATGTTACACCAGTGCTGGATGGGGTTGGACTCCTCCCAAAGGACAATGTTTGTAGTGTAGGGATGCTCCTGGACCCTGAATTATTGTTGGAATTTCAGATGGATTTGGCAGCCTGGAGCACTTTTTATCAGCTTAAGCTGATTTACCAATTATGACTCTTTCTGGACAGGCAGAACCTAGCTACAGTAATTCATGCTCTGGTAACCTCTCATCTGGATTATTGTAACACTCTCTACTTGAGGCTGCCTTTGAAAACAGTCCAGAAACTTGGAGTCAGGTTATCTAAAGGAACCCTCTTCACATACATGCCTACCCAGACGTTAAGAACATCCTCTGAAGTCCTTCTCAGAGGGCCCACTCCGAAGAGCCTTTTCTGTAGTGGAATCCTCACTTTGGAACCAGCTTCCCAAAGAGGTTCACCCAGTGCCTTTTCTTACTCCTTTCGGCACTAGACAAACACCTATTTATTTACTTTAGCTATTTAAAATATTGGGTAATTTAAAGAGATTTTATGGTATTTATGGTATTTTAGTGTTACTGTGCCTTTGCCTTTGGTTTAAATGAGGTTATTGTGTGTTTTTGTGGTGTGGTTTTTCTGTAGTTTTTATTGTTGTTATTTTATTGTTGTAGTATGGATGCCCAATTTAATATTACTGTATATGTTGTTGCTATTGTATTATATATTTTGTAGCCTTCCCAGAGAATCATCCTGGCTAATGGGCAGGATAGACAATGAATGGAGGGAGGGAGGGAGGGAGGGTTCTCAGGAGCACAGCTTGAAAACAAAACAAGAAACATTTCTGTTTAAGGCAGGGGTACTCAAACTTTTTGAATAGGGGCCAGTTGAAAGGTGCCAGCAATGGGCGTGGGCCACCAAGGCGGTACAGTGGGGGGGGGCGCATGTGTGCACAGAAAGGCAGGGGCATGCATGCACAGAAATCATTTTCTCCCAATGAGTCCAAAACTATCTCCTTGCGAGCAAGCCAACACCTAACCAAGCGCATGTGTGGTGAGCTATGGCGGGCCAGATCCAGCCCACGGGCCGTAGTTTGAGAACCCCTGGTTTAAGGCATGAGGGGCCATCCCATTGTGGGGCTCAGTTCCACCTGATTCCGCTGCTACAAAGTTAACAATGCAGGGGTGGCCGGGAGGGAGATGAATGGTTCCAGCCTGAGGTCTGCTAGGAGGCAGGCATAGCAGGTTTCTGCAAAATACCTTCTACATTGACAGGGTCAGTGCATCTGAAATTTTACGGTGGACTTGCCCCCTTCTATGAGCAACCCTCACCATTTCAAGTGGCACTAATGGGAATGCAGCAGATGATTGTAAATAGTAACTTAGGAATTATTGCTCTTAGATGTTTGACCATTTAATTGATAGATGCCCTTGTTCTGACTCTCTGAGTGATTACCAGGTAGTTTGGCACACGGCTAGAGGCTGTAACCTTAATTGTGACTGATTAATTTGGCTGAAATATGTTGCTAAGTCAATTCAACTGTTTCATTAAACTGATTGAATTGTATCCAGCTATTAGAGGTGTGTGAAAGAAGGGTAGCTGACAGATGATATAGGAGTGCTAACCTCTGCATTAAGCTATAAAATAGCCATTAAGGAAACCTGTGCCAAAATTGAATTGTTCCAGAGAATTTGACTTTCTAGCCTAATGCTAATTAAGTGATATGTGCTTAATGGATGTCAAGAGTTAATTAGGAAACCCAGTACCCTCCACTTGGGCATTCAACATTTTCTACTTTGCCCCAGCTTCTTGTATTATTTCTTTTAAAAATAATAATTCCTACTTTTTTGGCAAATGTGGATAGGAGAATTGAGGTCCCCATGAATTACTCAGTCCTTGTGGCCTGTTGTTTCTTCTCAGCCCTTAATTCTTGCAACATGCCTGTTGTGAATGGAACACAGATTAAAGAAGACCCCCACCCCCATTGACGATCTGTTCGGTTTGTCACCTTAATACTGCTACAGTCCACAAAGAGACCCAGGGGAAGGTGTACCTGGCCTGTAAGTTTAGAGCGGTGTGCTTTGGAAGACTCTCATCCTTTCCTCACTGAGAGAGGCTAAGAGGAGAGGGTGGCCAGCAAAGCCAAGAAACTGTGGCTTCAGGTGGAGCATGTGCGTCTTGCCCCACCCTGGGAAGTACTACTGTTCCTCTTGGGGTTGCCATTTCAGATCATACTGTCTCCATCACAGTCAGCGTAGTTTTCCTAAATTCCTCCAGAAAGTGAGAAACTTATGATAATTGCGGTTATTATTTTATGGAATTCAAGTTTTAACAACAGCAATTAAAAAATCTCAACAGGAGGGAGCTGTAGGACTGTCTTTTCCATATAACATTGTGATTTTAACATTTCATGTAAAATCCTTCTAAATGCCTTAATTAAAAAAAGATGGAATGCAGGTGGAATAACATATTCTTTTTGAATAGAAATGTAAAAGGAAAGAAAAATGACTTTCTGCCCTCTTGAAGGTATAGAAATATAGATGTTCTTACAGTGTTAACCTAAAAGAATATTTATTGCTTTTTTGGTATCTTTACAGTCCTTTATAAAGGAGCCATCTTTCTGTCAAAATAGGCCTTTCAAGGGAATCTGGGTTTAGTTTTACAGTGGTATCATCCCTGCTGTTTTGTTGCAATATGGTGAAAATTCATCCTTAAAATAAGCATCGGAGGTATCCTTGAACAACAGTTCAGATTTATCAAAATGACCAACTATATACTTAAATAGCCTGTGGATCTATATGTTTGAAATCCCATAAATCATCTCGGGGCTTGCACTGTCTGATAATGTGATATTCTGCCGAATGGCGGTATCAGAACACGATTCTTTCACATCTTCGTTCTGAAGGTCAGGAAGGTTTTTCAGGAAGCAAGTGAACAATGCTGGGGGCTTTCAGGAAGCATGTTAGGAATCTAGAAAACCCCTTGGAATTGATTGTTAGCCGCGCCACAGGGGCAGTGTAGTATCCAGAAATAAATGTTTTTGTGGGGAAATGGCTCCATTTGTGACCTTAGTACATTAATTTTGCAGTCCAGAGCCATTCACAGGGGTTTGGCTGTTTGCTTCACAAGCATCTGAAAGCGTTGTCTCCACTGCCCCCCCATTACTCTCTCTCTAGGCATCGTGCTGCAACACGCTTTGGGCAGCTCTGCTTGGATAGAAGCTGCACTGTGTTCAGTAGGGCTCGGTCCGAGGGCTCTGGCCATCAGGGTTCAGCCGTGGAGCACTGGAGTGACATGGAGGAGACTTGGACCGCATCCCCCACTGCTCGTTGGAGGTTGCTGCCCACCTTAGGCAGGTCCCACTCCGTTAGGCTAACCTATTGCACGGGCTTGTGAAGATAAATTCGGATAATCCCACACACGCTTCCATGAGCTGCTTAAAGGAAGGCCGGGATACAGAGCGCGAGGGGGGATGAGCAGCCTTAAGCATGCTTAACTCTGCCTTGGATTGCAGCCCTTGTGTTTTATCCCCACCCCCACTTTCGGGTCTGCCCCACGCTCTGCTCCGGAAAGAGCGACAGACAAAAGGCTACACAGCTAAATATTAACAAAAGACAAAGATGGGTCTTGTGCAGCAAACATTGACAGAAGCACCGTTGATATGCAGTTTCTGCGTTCCTAACAAGTATATACAAAAGCAGCAAGCCATATATATCAGCAACAGATGCCACTCACAACAACCAAAGAGATGAGTAATGAATGCAAATGTTCTCAAGCCTCTGGTTCACTTTCTGTCTCCCCTCTCCCTCTCTCTTATCTCAATAGCGCTGGGCCTAAAGGTGATAACATTTATGAATGGAGATCTACTATCCTTGGTCCCCCAGGTTCTGTATACGAAGGTGGCGTCTTTTTCCTGGATATCACATTTTCATCTGATTATCCATTTAAACCACCAAAGGTAAGGGCATGCCACTGTCTGTGTATCTGGGGGTTCCTACAGGGGTCTTCCTTGTGGAAAGGGGACAAAAAGGTCATGAGGTTCTTGTATGTGGACAAAGTCAGGGAAGAAAGCAGCTGCCCTTGAAACGATTTCAAACATCACACATGCTCCAGGATTGTGAGCAGATTATTCACTGTGTGTGCCAGACTGTTTAATAGGAATTCCAAAGAACTGCCTCAATATGGCTTCAGCCAGCTCAGAATGTGCTCATGGGGACAGTTTCAAGGGGTTTTCCCTGAAGACACGATGCCCTTCTGTCAACACACGTACAGGAAAGTATTCCCAGAAAGCCCCTCTAACTCCTTCCCTCCCGCCACCCTTCGGTCTGGTGACAGGACTGTCTAGCACATGACAGAACCCTGGGTGTTTCCTGGGATGCAAGGCCTGGGCAAGCCTGCCATGGAGACATTTTGCAGACTTGCATTCATGTGTCAGTTGTACCCGAACTCATTAGTAGGGTAATAAAATTTCTGAAATGCTTTCCAGTGATACAGTTTGACTCTCATGTCTTGGCTGCCTCAAACAGCAACTGAGAAGTAACCACTTTCTGTACCAACTGATTGGGTGCTAAACAAGCTAACAAGGCAGGTGATTTCTCGGTTCAGAAATGTGGTTTACTTTCTGTTCCAGCTCAAGAAACAAACTTTGCGCTCCAGACTGCTCTTTTTCTATTGGATTCATAAGCCTGCACCTGAAGTTAGCACAGTGACTAATGTTAAAGTTGGTGACTGCTCACAGACAATATCACTAAAAGAGAAGAAATGAATCACCAGAAATGAAGATGAAATAGGGCCCAGATTTGCATAAATGTATAAACCCTGCATTTCAAATAGAATAGAAATACAATACAGTGGAGAAGGCTGGGACCAGCTGAGCTATGAGACCCACTTGGTGTGCTGCCCAGGTGCTAATGCCCAACGGACAGCTTCAGGCTCTTCTCTGCTTTCCCTTCGCACAATGGTTCTTAATCGTTAAATCAGACTGGAACTGGAAAGCCTTTCAGTAGAGGATGTAATAATAATAATAAGAGTATCTTCAGTAAGAGGACTTCGCTCTGTAAAGTGGAATACATGCTGGCCCTATATCTGAGATTTTCAGCGTAAGCCTAATCTACTGCAGAAAATCACTTGACCCAAGCCATGGAGATTTTGATAGTATCCATACTCATGTAAGGAGAGTTTGAGGGCCGGTTCTTACATGTTGGCAATTTAATTAAAATGAAGTATGGCACAATCTACGGCAATCTCGACCTTGCAATTGGTCTTTGGCTGATGTTCAAGTGACCTTGACACAAGTGTCATTCTGAATAGGCTTTCAGACACCCAGAAATTAAGGGCTGAATCTGTACTCAGTCATCCTCAAGAGTAAACCCAATGGAAACAATGAGAATTAAGTCATGACTAATCCAATTTGCATTAATGTCAGTGTGTCTGCTGTTAAGTGTGACTACATAGGGATCCAACCCAAAGAGAATGCAAACTATTTTTAAGTTATTTTATTGCATATGTTTTTCTTTACCCCTTTATGGTTTTGCTTTGTTGAAATTTTATAGTAAAAGACTGTGCACTAAGTAATTGGAAATTGACAGGTTTGGAACAATATATTTACTGAAATCTTGTCTAGAGTCATGGATTATGTTCCCGCACTGATTTCAGTAGTACTCAAGTGTTTATAGAATGTGTGCTGAATTGTAATCTTGTTTATTATGCTCAGATAATGTGCCTTTGATGAGTGAAAACTGCTTGATTCCTACCAGTAATTCGGCTAGCAATTGTCAAAATCATAATTATACAGTGAAGTAGGTTAAATAATTGGGAGAACAAAATCTAATGGAAGGAAGTTTCTATTTCAAGGATTATGTATTGATATTAATTATCCACAACTGTAAGAAATTAGGAATAACTGCCCTGAGACTGGTAATTGGTAATGGTAATGTTGGATTCAATTGTCTTCTTGGAAGACAATTTTATGCTACTGATTTGTTTGACCCCATTTTTTAAAGAAGAGAGAAAAGAAAAAAGCATGCCAAATGTAGTACTTAAAATTGTCCCAAGTGTAAGCTAAAATTGTATATGCTTGTTCATATGTTACAGATTTTTATGCCAGCATAAATGTTTGTTTAAAAATTGCAGCTGTGTAGCAGATGTTTGATGAAGAAGATTCAAAATCTGCCATTGAACAAATAGACCAAATGTTAGACTTACTGAGCTAGTTAATTTATTTGACACATGCTGTAGGAATCAGCTGACAGAGGATCTTCTCCCCTTGTCTTAATAAGTTGTGATTCTGGGTGGGGTCCAAATTACTTACTGTCTGCATGCCCAGGAGTCTGGTTATACCTAGTAGGACTTCTTAAAACCTTTTCTCTAAAACTAAACCCCAAATTCTCTTACCTTGTAAGCTGCATTTGAAAGTTCCTATCAGTTTTAAAATTCATTGACCAGATGACTGGGTCACACCAATCCGGAGCATCCCTTGTATATGTTGCTGCACTCATATTTATTTATTATTTTTATTTATTTAAAACATTTCTATGCCACCCCATTCGCCGAAGCCTCGGGGCGGCTCACAACATATCCTGCTGGAGATTTCCCAGAGGCATCAGGTTGGCCACTGTGGGAAACTGCAACTGCTCTTGCTCTGATTCTGCAAGAACTAATTGTCCAGCTCTCTGTAACTTTCACATAGAACCAGATTTCATGCAATGGCAGTTCATAGGTTGTTTAAGCCGCAAGTTGCCTTCCAGAATATAGCAGGATCATACAAAAATTTTACTCAAAAACAAACCATGGGGTAATTCTTGGATTAAACTTTGGGTTTAATTTGGGTTATTTAACCCATAGTTATGATGTGCAAACCAGGTCACTGTTTCTCCTCAGTGCGCCTTTCCGAACATACATATGCAGAGCAAGTAAATAACTACGGGCACAATCCAAGTCCTCCACGCTTGATGCACACAAGCCTCTGAACGTAGAAGCTGTGTGCATCCAGTGCAGTCTCTGCTGTTCCCCCCCCCCCCCCCCGCACACACACCCCATATAGCTGAAGGCAAGGGAGGATGGGCACTGTAAGCCAGAGTATCCAGTGGGATGCAGTTGCCCAGTCCTGATTCAAGAGGAATGTTGGCAGGGGTGGGGGGATTCAAGTGACATGGAGTGGAGCAGTTGCCCACATTCCATCAACAAAAGAGTGCTGAAAATGTTAACATACTGTACATACCCTGGAGTTGGCTTGCAGCCTCGTATGCCTCAAAATGTAACATGGAACAAATCCCTACTAGGAGTTGGAAATCTTAGGCCTGGGGACCAGGTGCAGCCCTCTGGGGTTGTGCAGAGAGCCTGGGCCTCTGAAGCCCTTGCTGATCGAACCCCGTCCCCCATCCTGCATCAATTAGATAGAAGGCTCATAGCGAGAGCTACTTCTGCACATGTTGAAAGCACAGCGCTGTGCATGCTTGGGCCAAAAAAGAGAAAAGAGATCTGCAACTCCCAGCATTCCCCAGCCAGCATGTCTAAACACACATGGCTTTGTGCCCCAGGTGTGTCTGAGTGCCTTTATTTAAGCACTCGTGCACAGAACTCCCAAATGCAGAATAGTGTAAAACATTCCTTTGC
The DNA here is from genome assembly GCF_004798865.1 of Varanus komodoensis. Lineage (NCBI taxonomy): Eukaryota > Metazoa > Chordata > Lepidosauria > Squamata > Varanidae > Varanus > Varanus komodoensis. The sequence goes on from NW_025335548.1 coordinate 3,574,563, forward strand.
TGTTGGCTGTTTGCTGCTGCTGCTGCTGCTGCTGCTGCTGCTGCTGCTGCTGCTGCTGCTCCTCCTCCTCCTCCTCCTCCTCCTCCTCCTCCTCCTCCTCCTGTTAACACTGGATTTAAAAATGCTGTAGGCTTGCCAGAAAAAGCCACAATAAAGCTTTTAACGTTGAGATGTACACGGCAGACATGAATAAGACAGCTGCATGCTAAGTGGGTGGGGGGATCACTTTTTAGATGAGTCTTACAGAATGAGCAACAAAAAATTGAAAGGTTTCTATAGAAAAATTCTCCCACTGAGGGTGAATAATTCCAGGCAAGTTTCAAAGGACTGGTAACAAGCCACGGACGAAGAGCATGCCATGATTTTTTCTCCCCAATCTTTTGCTCTCCTACCTTTAGGTTACCTTCCGTACTAGGATCTACCACTGCAACATCAACAGTCAGGGAGTCATCTGTCTGGATATTCTGAAAGACAACTGGAGCCCTGCTTTGACTATTTCAAAGGTTTTGCTGTCTATTTGTTCCCTCTTGACAGACTGCAATCCTGGTAAGGCTGCTGCTATTATCATCATCATTATCATTGCCGTTATTATTACCAACAAAAGCAAGCATTGCCAATTAATTCTGCAGCCGGTAGAGCTGAAATAGGTTCCACACTTAGGGTACAATCCATGCTCCCTGGGGCAGCTGAGAATCGCAGGGCCTTTTTTTCTGTCTGAGCTTGCATAGGATTGCACACTTAGCCACCAAAAATCGTTCAGAACTATTATATGTCAGCTGTGTCTAAAAACAACGCTTGTGAGATCTCAGGCCCGGATGAGCTAAAACTCTTGTTTTGCGGCACTGCCCGGGAACAGCTTTTTGCCATTGATCCACACCCTGCATTGAGCTGCATAGCAGAATGCATGTCAGAGCTTCTGTCCGGAAACCAGAAACTGCAACATTTTCTTTCTGCTGTGTTAACTTTCTGTGCTTAGGGAGACACTCCCATCCCTGTATCTACACCCTCAAATAGTGCATTCCCTCTTGGATTGTCCCCTGTGCCATTTCTGCACATTGCAGTCCAGTTACTGGTTTCCACAGCTCTCACTTAGGTGAAGAAAGGCATGGAGGAGGATACCAGAAAGGCTCCTAAACACGACTAGCCCAGATCCATCGCTTGGTTGTGCAAGCTGCCACCCATCAAGACCCTTTTCCTGATTCCCTCCAGGGAAGCTCCGCAAGGGAGCAATCGACTGCCATCGGGGGTGTAGCAAAGACCCATTGCGTGAGCGGAAGGTTGTGATAGACATGATAAGAGGAAACACAGAGCAAGTGATGCCTTGAAACATAAACCTACGGTGTTGGAGAAGGGCTATTGTTGTATTAGTAGGATTATGGCTACCGCTGTAATTACCAGACAGTGAAACAGGACAGAGTCAGCTCTGCCAAGAGCATAATGGCACGGCTCCCCAGTTGATTTCTGCATCATTATAGCTCCAGGAGAATTCTCTAACATCTGGGCCTAGCTGTCTGCAAGCCTTTAAAACCAATATTTACGATTTCAAAATAAGAAGATGCTGAACAGGTGAAAAGCCTCTGTGTTCCTTTTACTGTGTGTGCTTTGCAGCGGCCATGCTGGCTGTGAAGTATGGGAGTCGCAGTCCCAACACATCTGGGGGGCGCCAGGTCTGCGGGAGAGGCTGATGTGGTAAACCTGGCCTGGGATCGTACGATTTCATGCTGTGGAGGAGTCACATATTTGAATTCTCCCCTGCCCGCAGCATCCCCCAGATTGCACCCAGGATGCAATAGCCTAGTGGAGAGTCCTCCTCCCGAATCTGTGCTCACCTGTGCTTCTGGGAGCTGTGCGTTCTTGCATGTGTGTGCAATCAAGGTCTGATGTTGGCGTTTTCTTAAGGAGATCTGGATGGCAGAAGGAGGAGGGGTATTTAGCCCTTGCTTCACTTGCCTTGTCTCCTCTCCAGATTGACCCTCCTCCTCAAGCCCCTCCTTTACCCCCAGGATTTCAGATGTTTCGGAAACATGTTTATGGGTTCTGCAGCAGGTAGAGCTGAATGCCTGGGAAGGTCTGTTCCCTGCTTTTTTCTCCTCCAAAAGTCCCTTCCTGAATCTTCTTTTCAAACCCTTTGCAAAAGGGTTAGTGCCGGAGAACCACCAGTGCATGTGAGTGGACGGAAAGTCATTTTCCCACCCTGGCCCCACCCTGCCAGACCTCCTGCCCGGGAATTCTTTGCCAAGGGTCCCGAACAGAACAGGCTGTGGGGTGGAGCGAGGCATAGGGGTTGGCCAGCACCTGACGTCCTTTCTGTGAGGAGGACCTTCACTCAGCAGAGGTAGCTTTCCCTACCCCTTCCACTGGCATTTTTCTGGCTCCAGTCCAACCTAGCATCCACTGCTGCAACCAATATAATCACTCCCGGACCCCTGAAAATACACGTTGCCCACCAACACTCGCTACAGCCGTCCGATGCACGTACCAAGTCCTCTCCCCTCCCCCATCCTCCCCTGCAGTTTGAAATGGTACAGTCCACGGAAAGCCTCTTCACCTGGTGCTTTGTGCAGGCCAGTTTTTCCCTGCGTGGCACCCTCCAGGTCTGTTGGACTACTGCTCCCATCACCCCCAACCTGCCATGACTTGCCTTTGCTGTGTGCATGCTTCGGACTCGCAGTGGGACTGGGTGCCAGGAAGGGTGTGTGCCAAGCGAACCGCGCGTGGCCGGTTGTGAGAACGGCTCCTAATGCACCTTCTCCTCTCCTCCCATGCCCCTGCCCGACTCCCGCAGCTGATCCTCTGGTGGGAAGCATAGCCACTCAGTACCTGACCAACAGAGCGGAACATGACAGGATAGCCCGGCAGTGGACCAAGAGATACGCAACATAAGCCACGGTGACTACTTTGTGCAGTGTGAAGGTGCAGGGATGCGGCCTTGCAGTGTGCAACCAATCTTTATAGCCTTTACAATACGGACTTCTGTGTATATGTTATATTGATTCTACTCTCTGCTTTTATCCTTTTGAAGATTGGGATTCTGCCTCCCCTCCCTCCTGGCCCCCCACCCCCCCTTCTGCCCCCCAAAAGGTAAATGCTATCAGGAGTAGAACTTTGTAGCTGTAGATTAGTTATGTTTAAAATGCCTACTTGCAAGTCTTGCTTCTTTGGGATATCAAAATGTATTTTGTGATGTAACTAAGGATACCGTTCCTGAAGTCAACCAAATATTATAGTGCATTTTAGCCTAATCCATTATCTGTATGAAGTTATTAAAGGTAGCTGTAGATGACTAGGAATTACGTCATTTGTATTAAGCCCAGATCTATTTCCGATGTGTGGTACATGCTGTTGTGAAAACTGTTTTAAACTTTTACCTTTGTCGGTTTGTAATGAAAGGGACTCCTTTGTCCCCCACCCCTCCCATCGACACCCACCTTGTAGCTCAGAGAGCATCCAGTGTATCATCTCAAACACAATAAATATGTTCCCCAAGGAAGAGCTTCTTTGTTTTCATATTTGAAATTAAAATGGCAGCACACTGTGATGGACTGGAAGGCAGGGCTGCTTCTATGAGGTCCCCTGTGGACAGTGAGCAGAAGGAAGGACGGACCAAGCACAAGACCATCTCGGTTACCCTTAAGGCTGAGCAGGCCCGGCTTCGTGTGGCTCCGAACCTACCCCTTGTGGCTGCAGCAGTGTGCTTCGGGGTCTGAGCTGAAGCAGGGACCTCTGAGGCCTGGGAGGTGGACCGTTTCCATCCTCCTCCCACTCCCAGAGCCACAACCCTTTAAAAATGAATCTACTGTGAATCTACTTATCGGCAGCTGCCCTGGACTGGAAGCTTATTCTGTGGCACAGTTCAGGGATATAAATATTTTAAATAAATGCAATCGTCAACAGCAAGCTAGCAGGCAGATCAGGACTGTCAGCTTAACCGTATCCTCCTGCCACCTGTCCCATTTAAAATCCCCCCGCCAGCTCCTGATAGCCCCAGGAGGAAAGCTCTCATTTGCCCCAGTGGAATCTCACTCCAGTCACAGCAAATAATATCTTTGCCGGTGGGGGGGGGGGATTTTTGTTGGGACCACAGCAAGGAAAGAAGGAACTGAACCACTTCCCCTTGTGCTCCCAGTGAAAAGCTCCTCTCCTGCACCAAATATGTCCTATTTTTAAAAACACCCATGTGGCTACAAGTGTCAAGCCTCATTTGGTGCTGAGCTTTCCTTAAAGGGTGAATGGAACTTAATACTTACTGTTTAATCTTTCACTGTTCCAGCACAAATGAGTTTGGCACAACATGTGAATGGTGCAGATGACCAGAGGCCAAGTGTGCATGCTACAACCCGATAAATGACTTAAATGGGCAACGCATGGCCACAGGCCTCTTGAGGCCGCCTGTGTCCTCTGAGGCCCTCCCCGCCAAATTATTAATTGAAAAAAGGCATTGGTTTGTGCTTATATAGTGCCAAGAGGATCAAATTAGCTTGACTCTTTTGGTGCTCTATAGCCATTTTAGCCAACTAAAAGGGCCACAGTTATTTCGCAAACATTCTAATTTAGACACTTTGAGCACTCTGTAGCCATTGCAGGCTATATTTAAACCAAAACATGTTTTGAAATTATTTTCCAGCACCCATGGAGGGATTCAGTGGGCAAACATGGCCCTCGGAACTCTCCGGGTTGCCCACTTTTGTCGTATTGGCTGGGCAGAAGTATCAGATGATGTAGCACACTTCTGCTCCCAATCAGGAATTCAGTGAAGTTAGAAAGTGAATGGTAAGACTCTTCTCGCTCTTGAACAGAAAAGTAACCCTCAGCCCATTTTCCAAGTGGCTCCCTGAGTTCTACTGTATGTTAAGTCTTACTGCATTCACCCAGTGTTGACTTGAGCAATGAGTGTAGCAAACAAGTCTTGCTATTTCTTCACACATCCAGTGTGAATGAGCAGCCCAGCTAATCATATGATTTCCTATTTGGTTTTCCATGGTCATCCCCGCTCCCAGCTCTAATTTTCCATAAATGAACTCGCTTTTGCAAGATAAATGCACAGGTCTTAAAAAGCCTGAGGGGCTAGGTTTGCTTTCCATCAACATTGCTGCAGATCTTGCCAATATTTTCTTAACATGTACCAGATCACAGAGAGTTCAGTGCTTTAGATTTCAGTTTAAAGTTCCAGCCTATTTAATCATGTTAAACTGTCTTCCGAAGCAGCAAAACTGCATGCTCTGTTTACCAGCTTTTCGCAAAATGGAATAAGTAGCATATTATTGATCTGGAACTGTAACATTCATCTGAAACTGCAAAATGCACTTTTGTAAGTGGAACATAGGTTTAAATAATGTGTAATTCTGAGCAGAATCCATTCAGAAGATCCCCTGCATAAGCTGCCGTGAAATGAATGGGGCGACCCAGACGCAACACTCTTGTCCCTCCTTCTGTGGACATTGCACAGAATAATTCCCTGGTAGATGGAACCCTTTCTCTGTGTGGAAGGTTGAATCTTCCGCTACTCCAGCTGGGGATTTCAGCCCCAACGTGCTCCTGCCCTGCCCTCGTTGGCTGTACCATCACAAACACTACAATGCCGTATATGGATGGTTTGATTGTGTGGGTAGCTTGGATTACAAGCTGAGCTTTCGTGTCAGTATTCCCTGGGAATGAGCTTGTAATCAAAGGATCCATGCATTACCAGTGGGCATAGACCCAGCAGGAATATGTATGAGTTCGGGCCCAAGACACAGGCATGCATTCTAGATATTTGATCTGGAGCAATTACTTACTCTTCCATTCTGTTTTCCTTTGTAATAAAGCCAGCAAAAAAGCTCAGACAGGGAAAAATGATTTCAGATGACTGATCTGCTGAGTCTCTTGGGCCCTACCCCAACCAAATCTGATGTGTCTTTTTGGAAATGTTAGAGCACCTTTGTCAAAGAGTTCTGTGCTGGACTTCTCGATCGCTGAATTTCAGTATTTTTGGCTAGCTTGAGTACTTCACTATGAAGACATCAGGAGGCATCATTGTTCCAAATGTAAGGCAGCCTTCCCTAGTTCTTGTCCTCTAGGTGTTTTATGCTGCAACTCCTATCAGCCCCAGGGCAACATGGCTAGTCAGGAATGATGGGAATTGTGATCCAAAACAGTGGAGAACACAAGGTCGGGGAAGGCTGCTATAAGATTTGTGGTCTCAAGATGTGACTTCCAGAGTGATGTTCCTTGACGTTTATGCCTGCATATTCTGAGAAGTGGCTGAACAGGTGACACCGGGATCTCTCGACTAAAAGCCATTTTCACTCCTCCTGTGAGAGGGCCTTGTTGGCAGCTTGGGTTCTGTTTCAAACCCTGAAGTAAAAGCCCGTGTGGCATAAGGTCTGTAAATACTGTAGTTGTCCACGGGGAGTTGCGAAGAACTGACCCCATCCCTCGTTTCTTATTGCAGTGGGCGAAGCTGGACTGTACAGCCCCAGACTGCAGAGTGGCTCTCATGACCGGAAAGCTTCTTTTTTTCAAATCAGTGCCTTCTGCATTGAAAACTAGGTCAGAGAGAAGCCTTCTAGCCTAGCCCTGTCCCTGACATGCCAGTTTTCTGTGTACGGGGAGCTTGTGTGTTGTGGGGGAGCTTTTGCATGTCGAATCACTCGGTCATAGGAGCCCCACATGCAGTCTGGGCCGCAAGGAGCTTCGGCACCTCATGAGAACCGTCCATGCACCTAGTTGTGTGAAGAGCACGGGGGTCATGATGGGGGGTCTGAAGCACGCTTGAGCCAGGCACCCTTCATGAATTTTAGTGGCTCCCACTAAAAGGAATGGCGTTTACACGGCATGCAGGCTTTGTAAATTCACCCGATAATTTATGAGCATTAAGGAACAACAACTTCGAAGTGACTAGCAAATGGGGAGGGACTCCGAAGATGTCGCTGTTCCCATGTGCTGATAAAGGTCATCCATACGTTGCATGTACAACACTCCTGCAAATTTACAATAAAGGGCAAAATGTATATTTCACATATTACATATGTGGCCTGCAAAGCTTTAAAATATTTATATCACAAAATATAGAGTATAATTACAACCTTATTCTTGTTTTTAATGTACTAAAATTTCCTCTTGCACCTCAGATTTCAGAACCTTTCTCAAGATTGGCCCTGTTTCCTTTACTAAACATTTGATTATGGATTCTGAATTTCCTTCTTGTCATTGGTTTGTCACAACCTTGTTCTTTTTAATGTAGTTTTTTTGTCTGTAAATTTTATATTTACTGAAGTAAGAGCTTGGGGGTTTTTTGTGTATACATTTAAACTTAAAAGGAAAAAAACTTAATTTTGTTTCTCAACTTTTCTCTGCTTACACCATGCGGTAGAAAGAAATTTGTATTGTTAAATAAATCAAATAGTTGTTAAATGGGAATGTGTGCCTGTTTTTGTGGGCATTGTGGGACTCTGACTAGAGCTGGGTAACAGAGTGATCAAATAAATGGTGGTGGTGGTACCTTTAAGGGCCCGTGTGGAATTCCTGGGAGCTGCCAAAGGAACTGCTGGTGGACACCACACAGTGACCTCTGAGAACAAACGGGCTGCTAGTGATCCGGTAACCCAAGTAGGATGGACGGATGGAAGCACGATTGATTAACTGGGGTCCCCATATGGCTGCTTGATGCCAGATCACTGCGCTTCGTACAACTGAAGCACCTCTTTGTGTCTCTCCTTTCTGGAGATACTCAGAATGGTGCCTGCCTTTTCCACTCGCCTGGTACTGATACCCTGATTCCTAAATTGGCATGCAGCCCTGTTGGGTTGTGAGCCCCTCAGCAGCCCCTTTGAGTAGATTTGCCTCATGGAGGCCAACCTTGGCTGAGGAAATTCTGTGTTAAACCAGAAGAAGGATTGACCTTGGAGGCCCGTCACCAGCCGTGCTGCAGAGCGTGTCCTGACTGGCCAGTTGGCACCCCACCCCCCTGCTTTGCTGCGAGGTCAGGGCTGAGATACTCCTGCAAGAGAGGTTGCCTGTCCTTCACTTAAGCTTAGAAACTCTACAGCTCAGTGTTACCATGAGCACAGGAATATGTGCATTGCCATTAAATGTGTCATTGTCCCCTTCACCATTGTGTTTGGACTGTTGGTTGCACCACATGGATGGGCATTGTGCTGTTCCTGCTCACCCGCAATTGTCCTTGCATTCAGCAGCAGGCGCTCTTTTTCCAGCCCTGTGGGCCTGCTGGGCATGTGGTGCAGCACAAAGGCGATGGATGCATTTAAGCAACATCTGCTTCTGCAACGCAGAATCCACAAACCGCTTCTCAGGAGCTCCCAGTAGTACTCACAGTTCTGCTCCTTACAGGCATAGCCAGAGATCTCAGGCAAAGGCAGCCGCCATCACTGAAATGAAAACGACTCTGACCTCAATGGTCCTGCAGCCTGGCTTAGCCTTGGGATGTGTCGAGGTCAACTCGTGGCAATTCCCTGCCTGAAATGAAGGACAAGATGGATCCCCTCCAATTCCGGGACGGCTCCGGAAGTGGAGGACAAGAAGGGTCCCCTCCATCCCAGCCAGTGTGGCACCCACACTTCGGTGCGGTGGGTTCGGCCGCCAGTTTGTGATTGGTGCAAAGCCACGCAGTGAGCCCCATGTCTCGGTGAGACCCTGAACATGCGTCTCTCTAGTCATGCAACACTAAACACTAAGGTACATTCACATAGTGTTTGGCTAATTAGTCCTGTTTTACGTTTACACTGGTTCAAAGCTACAAAGGGTCAATGTTTCTCAGCTGAATTCAGAAAGCACAGCTGATTCCTAAGCTCTGTAACTTACTGCAATTGTTCTTAAAGCAGTGTTCTTAAACACACAGTTAAATTTATCTTAATATTTCTATACCACCCCATTCCCATAGGCTCTGGGTGGTTCACTGGTTATGAAATTACTGGGGCCTAGAGACCACTTGTGTTATCCGAGATGGTAGTCTTCTCAGATAAGGGTCCATTATCCACAACAAAGCAGAGAGGGAGGGACAAATGTTTCAATTTTATTTTCAATCAGTTTCACCATCTCCAAATCAAACCCTTTTTCAGTCCTGCATCAGTCTGCACATTTCTTTTAAAATCTTCATGAAAGCATGTACATATTTTTGCATTCATTTCCTGTAAAATAGGCGTTTTTGCAAGAAAGTCTCTCCAGTATAATGCATTTTTGTATGTTATTTTCTCTAATATATACCATTTTTGTGCACACTTTTCCTTAACCTATCCTGTTTGAATAATTACATCACAGAGTTTAAAGAAGAGGAATGCCGAAGGATAGCTGCATTTTAGTTCACTTACTGATTCAGAAAGTGCAAATTGCATAGGTTTGAATTAAAATACTAACCAAATGAGTTTCTCTCCACATTCTGAGGCAAGCATTTCATGTCACCTCTTTGAATTTCAAATTTCTGGGCTCTTCGCATCACTGTGATTTAGCTTTCATGACCACCCCTTTGACAGAAAAGAAACCGCAGTGAATCTTGACCCTAAAAAAGTATAAATTGAATATAAGACAGTAAATAATGAATTGTTCATGTCCTATTTATTCAAGGAACCTGTAAATGATGTGGAAGAAGAGAAAGGGGTTCAATAAATGCTGGCTGAATGGAACATTTCCCCTACAGAGTTTCAGCAGGCAAAGGTCCTAGCTGTGGAAGAAATGCATTTGAGTTGCAATTTGTAGAATTATAGTTCTTTATCCATATACATTAGCAGTTGTCCTGCAACAATTATGTCTGATGCATATCTGGAACAGGGAGGTGGATCCTTCAACCTGCAGAGGTTCCACAGGTGACCCATGGAGCCTCCCCGCCTTTTCCAAATGGCAGGGCTTGGTCCCCTTGGTCCCTGGAGAATACCTGCTGTTAGTCTCAGCTGCGGTTGGAGATCACAGCAGGATTCCCTCGTGCTGGCGCTGCTCCCCTTCTTTGCACAAAGCAGTTCTGGCACACCTGTCATTCTGCATTTGCAGGTCCTTAAGACAATTGTGTGACCCTCCAGTTTCACTTCTGTTTTTAAAAACCACTTCCCCAGCGTGGGTTGTTTGGTTTTTTGAGCGGGGAAAATTCTGTAGTGTTTCCAAAAGCAAACCAAAACACATCTCACCACTTCTGTGATTAGGTTATTCTGCTACGCTGCCTAGAATTGATGCCATGATTAAGCAGGAAAAGTCCTTCATTTAGAGCTGCATCGTCAATTCTTAACAAAAGTGGAAAGAGATACTGTGGGTAAATGGTCTCATGAAGAAAAGGTCATAGTTGGAAGGCAAGGAGTAAGCGGGGGATATCAGATCCGAGATAGCAACAGAGGTGCAGGTTGATAGCAGCCAAGTCATGCATCTCTCTGCCCCTGATGAAGACAGGTACCCACAGAGGAAAATTCTTTCCTCCAGCGTCGGAGGAGTCCCCATCTCTGTGCCTCCCTCCAGAGCAGATGTGGAAGGGCTGCAGGGGAGGGGAGAGGACAGACGGACATACTTTGAATTAGGAACATAGGAAGCTGCCCTGTAATGCTGGCATTGACTGGCAGGGACTTACCAGCCTTTCAGACAGGATTCTGCCGTAGGATGCTGGGAATTAAACCGGAGGCCTACTGCAAGCAGAGCAAGCGCTCTGCCACTGAGCTGCCAACCTGGAAGCTGGCAGCATCGCTTTGCACAAGCAAATGACTGGTGGCATGCCGCACGCTCCTCTGAACTACAGGGACTAACCTCGCGTCTGCAAGAAGACCTGGCCTTACAGAGAGACCCTGGGCCAGCCAGCTATCACTGCTTTTGGCTCCACCATCCTATCTCAGACACATGGCTCTCTGTGATAAACCTTTAATAAGCTGAATGATGCATAACGATCATTTGCACTAGGAACCATGATCAGAACCATGATCTTGTTCACACAACACAACAGCCCAACATGGAATGGTTCATCCATGCGCTGCAACAGCACTTTCATCTGCCATTGCGAGGATGCAAGCCCTGCCATGGCTTGTTATGACAGCTGAATTGGGGCAGCAGAGGCTATTTGAGGGTTAAATCACTCCGACATAACCCATGGTCTGTTCTAGGGTTATGTAAGGGTTCTTTCAATAAACAGTGTCATCTAGATTCAAAAGGCATGGCAAGCCCCGGGCAGGGCCTGCAAATTCACAATGGCAGCCAGCTCTCTGTGGGTGAAAACAATCCACAGACCAGTCATAAGAACCGGCACATGAGCGACATGATGGTTGCTATCTTTTGATTCAGCAATTCACAGACATTACCTTTTCTTCCTTGTTTGTTCAGCAATGTCAGGTCCTGGGTTGCTCTGATTTTGCAAAGTGAGACATTCAAGTTCATTGCACTGTCATCTCTTTATTTGCTATCATTATTCCATGTGATCAATTAGCTTTGCCCTGCCGCCTCTCCTGGATAAAAATATCCTCTACGTTATTGGATATGAGGACTGAAAGAAAACATCATATTGGTAGGGAGGTGGAAGTGCTCCTGTTAGCCTTCCTGTGGCCACATGCCTGAATTAGTCCACCACATTTTCTTTCTGTTTTCTTTAACAGATCCCTTTGGCATTCCATGGCTGAACTGCTGTCATATTCTGTATCTTCTAGAAGACACAGAAATTGGGCCACTTTGGTCTTAAGATATTGCTTTCTTTCACTTTGCAAGGACACATACTTCTGTTTCCCTGTATTGCCAGAAATCACGGAATAAGTTTCATGCATCCTGCTTGAATTCCAAACTGATAGATCACACCACTTGGGAATGACCTTCAAGAAATCTACCCCCAGTGAACTGTTGGATTTGTCCTGGGTGGATTGTGTTTCTTGTGAGGAACCAGCAAGCAGCCAAGGGAAATCCCACTGCTTCTGGCTCGAGGAAGCCGCTGCTTGAGTGAACTCAGTGGAAAGGCTTTGCCTGGATAAAATGTGAAAGTTTGTTTGGAAGGCAGACTCTGCAAATCTGTGGGGTGCCGTCCACCAGCTCTGAATCATGATTGCAGTGATGACAGAAGGCCAGGCAGAAGAAGAATAACAATCTGTGAGGACAGACAGAGAGAAAAGGGGCGAAATGGAGGGAACAGAGCCACCAGATATTAATATTGCGTCCTCGTGCTTAGAACTTAGATCATGCATGGAAAGTCTGGAAAGAGGAATTTATTCTTTCTGTGGACATTGCAGTGGCAGCTAAAAAGGTGTCTGTGAAAATGAAGCTATATTTCTATATTTAATTGGAGAAAGGGGGAAAGAAGAGGGATTCTGTGAGCAAACAGTACATACAGTACATTTTTGCTTCAATAATACATTACTCCAATGTCTGTTGCGACCTCAAAAAGAATGAAAACAGTGGAAAGGTACCACTTTTTCCATGCAGAACTGGGCAATAAGGGAAGGCACTAAGGAATACTGCACCGGTTTGATGATGTTAGTAGCAACTTTGGAGCTATCAAAAACTCCTTGACAAGGGACAAGATAGTGTGTCTGATGCAGAACAAGTCCATGAGAGATTGCTGAGGGAAGCAGACTTGACCTTAGAGAAATCCTCATGATTTGCAGGGCAGCTGAAGTGTCCAAAGAGGATTTGAGGTCTGGAAGTACAGACAAGGGGACCTGCCCACATAGTACATTGACAAGAGAGAGAAAAACCGCATGTCAGGACAACAATGAACACCACAGAGAAATGCAAATACTGTGAGCGGAAACATGCAAGAAAAAAAAGACTGCAGAAAGAGAAAAGAGGCATGCTCCCTTTTCTGTTTGAAAAGAGCTACTTGCAATTTTTCAAAAAATTTCACCAGTATGCATATGGCTGCACCAAAGATGTCCAGACTGACCACGAATCTCTGGAATGCATATCTGAAAAACCCTACAGCACAGGATGGTGCATCTGCTGAAGTATGATAGACAAATCAGCTACCGCCCTAGCACGGACCTCTTGTCAGCAGATACCCCGAGCCAGGCATATGAACCAGAAGCTGCCATACAGGGATCCCTGGAAGCTGAAGTAGGAATATCAGGATGGTGCCGTACTTATCTGCATCTGAAGAAAAACTGAGAGAGATTCACTGATGGGCAGGAAGACAATATCCTCCAGAGATGAAAACTCGGAATATTACACGGGTGGCCAGAGCAAAAGATCATGCGCCACGAGGGACAAAACGATTCTTCCAAATACACAATGAACTTTGTGTACAGAGTGGTATCATCTTGCAGAAGAAAGGGCTGTTTTACCAGGAGCCCATTGGACAGAAGTCACGCAGAGAATATTCTTCACATCTGGGAACAGAGGACTGTCTGTGCTGGGCCACGGAGGCAGTCTGCTGGCCAGGAATGAATGAGCAACCGGAGGTATTCATGGGAAACTGTGGACTGTGCAGATGTTGGCAAGATCACCAGCCCAATGAAACTCTGTTGCAGCATGACAGCAGCAGCAGATCTTTGCTGAAAGCTGATGTGGATCTGTTTAGCTGGGCAGACAAGGAATACATGATGGTTCACCAGATGCTTTCAGTCTTGCCAGAATACAGGAAATGCAACAAGGGGCACAAATTACAGGAAGTCAGATTCTGGCTGCACATCAGAGAAAGCTTCCTGACTGTTGGCACTGCATGGTGATGCAAACAGTGGCCTGGGGAGGTTGTGGGCAGTTGGACAGCCGTCTGTCGGGGATGTTTCAACCTGGAGTCTTGCACTGAGCGGGGCTTGGATTCAATGGCCATATAGGCCCCTTCACACTCTACTGTTCTATGTTTCTGTGATCACTGTAGGTTATTTTTTTTTCCCTTTTCTTACATTTTGTTTTTTAAACTGTCCTGAGACTTCGGTAATTGGACAGTCTGCAAAAGTTTTACATAAATAAATAGACAAATTGTCAGATGTCTCTGCCAGAATGTAAGTCATATGAGATACTAGGAACTGTGTGTTCAGAGAATGAGCCCTAGTTTTCTGGGATTTTTTTAATTGTGGCAGAACTCCAGGAATTCAGCAAGAACTCAGATACTGAATGCTTCAGTTCATCATCTGGATATTTTCAAAGTAATGAGAAAGTAGAATCCACAAGAAGAACCACGAGGAAGCTTTTGGGAAAGCAAAAGCAGCCACTGCAGGTCCATACCTAGCTCTTTCTGATCATTGGAGCCCTCTGCCCCAAGGCCTAACCTCAAGTCGGAGTGCTGTAACCAGTCATTCAAGATCTTCCTGGTCTAAACCTGGGGGACACAGTGAGAGACCAGCCTCCAAAAAATAAGACGAAGCCTGATAGTCCAGGTGAAATGACTGGAGAAGAAGAGTCCACAGTCAAGACTCCCCTTGCGCTTACCTGGGGGGAAAATGAAGGATGGTTCCTGACGGATGCCATCACAGAACCCGGGCACATTCCAAGCAGACACATTATCAAGAGACCTGCATGCTTAAATTACTATGAATAAAGTGCCAGTTGATATTTGTGTTCAATTTAAGGGGGGCGGGGGAATGATATGAAAGAACAGCTGGATTCAGCCTGAGAAGCCCGATTGGATTGAATAGCATTTGTTTGTTCGGAAAGCAGAATCCCTGTGCGCTGAGCCGGCGGGCTGCAGTCTGCAGGCTTCAAAACACCCAGCTCCTGAGAAGAACTCTGGGATTAGCCTGCCTGGAGCAGATGCCCTACAGCTACCTGGAGGTTTCTGGAAATAGGGTGAGGTATCAGGAGGGAGAAGAACAATTTAACAAAACCCTACCCTTCTGAAAACTTTCTCCGCTGTGTCCAGGACTTGTCTCTTTATTCCTTTATTCCTTGTGTGCATGTGTGAGAAAGAGAGAAATATTGGTGGGGGAGGGAGGGAGCGACAGAGAGAGAGATAGAGACTTCTGGAGTGTGGGACAGGAGGAAAGTGTTAAACCAGTTGGGGGCAAGAAATGTTAATCTTATGATGCGAATCTGTCCGACTCCCCCTCCCCATATTAAAAGCCATTAGGAGTTCAACCAGACAAGTTGTGGATGCTCCGTGCAGGTCCACATCAGACAGTTCCCAGCCAATCATCCACCTCTGTGGTTTGGGGTCCCCCCACTTTTGTTTCACCAGCCAGCAGTCTTCTGCCTACCAAGGGAATCCCCTAAGCCAAATCCCTGTGTGGCCCCTTTTCACAAACAGTGATAGACACCAGACCACCCATGTCTGGAATTAGTGTTTGAGGCCACCCAGTGAACTGAGGAGGGGTCTGAAAGCCCCCTTTCTTCTGTGCCTTTATGCCCAATAGGCTCACTGAGGTGGGATTTAGAAATAAGACAAATGTTTAGCTCCACATCAGAAGCAGGCTGTGCACTATTTGGAAGATTCTCTCTCTTGCAGCATTGATTTATCTGTGAATTCCTGTATAAAAACAACTCCTCCCATTCTGCCCTCAAAACAATTCAACATTTCTTTGGGATCTTGCAAAGCATTAGCTGTGTCTCCACTAGATGTCAGTGCAGCCCTGTTTTGTGAGACACCTCAGGAAATTTAAAATCCTGTACTGCCTCTCTCTGAAGGCAAGCCCTGCCAGTGAAAGAGGGGTTTCTTTTTGAGAAGATGCTGTGGGCAAGCTCACACGGAGGGATATCGCCAGAGAGGGCAGAGAGAGCGCGAGCGCGAGCGAGAGAAGCCTGTGGGAGAGTGTGGCCTTAAAAGGAAATGGTGCATGTATTTGGTGTGTGGGATGCATCACAAACCCCGGGAACTTTACCCACAATAACCAGGAAGCTATATTATTTGCCTGTTCTCCGGGATCAGTGGGGAAAGGCAAGGACTTAAAAGAGAGGAGAAACATAGAAACATAGAAAAAGAGAGTCAGAAGGGGCCTCCAGGGCCATCTAGTCTGACCCCCGGCTTCAGCTGGCTCCACTCACGACATGCCCACCATGTGCATGTCCAGCCTATCCTTGAACACCCTCACCGATGGGGCCTCAACCACCTCCCATGGAAACCCATCCCATACCCTCGGGGTCCTAACTGTCAGGAAGTACTTCCCGCCATCCAAAGTAAACCTCGGTTCCCTGAGCTTTGCTCCGTTGGAGCGCGTCCTGCCCTCTTCTGCACGGGAGAACAGAGCTCAACCCACCTTCATATGACACCCCCTCACATACCTATATGTCACCAACAGATCCCCTCGGAGTCGCCTCTTCTCCAAGACCCAGTTCTCTCAGTCTCACCTCATACATGGCAAACCGGCCACCATCCTTGTGGCCATACGCTGCCCTGATTCCAACCTGGCTATATCCTTCCTGTAATGTAGAGCCCTGAAATGAGCACAATACTCCAGCTGCAGGCATACCAGAGTCATCAGAGTGGCAGTAATACCTCTCTTGATCCGGAAGCCACACTTCTGGCTATGCATCCAAGGGTAGTGTTTGCCCTCTTGACTGCTGCGTAGAAATGTAGACATCAAGACAGGAGTGGGCAGAAATTAGCTCTCTAGATTGTTTGGACTTTAACTCCCAGCATTCCTGGCCATTGACCAAGCTGGCAAAGGCTTTTGGGAGTGAATGTCCAGAACATCTCAAGATTTACCTTCTCAGCCTTTCCTCAGAAGATGAAGAAAACTCTTAGTGAAGTCAAATAGGAAGAGGTTCTCTAAAACATGCATGCAGGCTCCTGCTTGGAACTGCCATTTCTGCTACATGTGTGAACTATTATAATGCCCCCATCATTGCCAACAGCGAGATCACCAAGAGGATTTGCAAGAACAATCTGGTCAGCAGCTGGAGTATCCAGCAACCATGCGGTCCACAAACTGATTAAGATTTCTTTACCACTGAGCAGGCTTGTACCGGATCATGGCTCCTGGGAAGATGCACAGCTGGCAAATGCTGGGAATGGTGGCGTGGAGGGGCGTGACTCGGTTCTGATGGTGTGCTGTTCTGCGGGAGCATTTGCTTGGCGACTCTGAACCGCTCCAGAGGACGTGTTTCCATAGAGGCTCTGTGGGTTCCTACCACCAAACCCGCCAGTGACGTAAGAGGACAGCAGAGGAGCAGGCTCCATCCAGTCGGGCGTTCTGCTCATGCAGGGTCAGCCGGCTGCCCGCAGCACAAGCACGAGTGGGACACGGCTGCCGTGGCAACTGCAGCCTTTCTCGGCCTGCTTTTCGCACTGGGGCCAGCGTATCGCCTCGCGACCGGCAGCCACTGATTTGCCCAGTCCTCTTGGGCAAGTCATCCAAATGATCCGAATGGGGGAGCCTCGCTACCTTGCGTGGAGGTGAATTCCACAGGAGAGCTGTGCGCCACAAGAGGAAGTACTTCCTTCTACCTGTCCTGAGTCTCCCACCAATCAATCTCTTTTCATGGGATCGCTCCGAGTTCAAGTGTTATGAGAGGGAGAAAAACACTTGCTCATCCACTTCCTCCACATCAGGCATAATTCCATGCACCTTTGTCATGTCTCCCTTTGCTCAGCCTTTTTATAACGACTCAGTCCCAGACATGTCAACCTTTTCTCCCACAGCCCCTTGAGCAATTCATATGCCCTTGTCTGAGCTTTTTCCAGTTCTACAACGTCCTTTTTCAGGTTCAATGGTCTTGATTTTTCCATTCAGGATATTTTTTAACACAACAAACTACCTCTTGCACAGGTGTGCCTGTGTTTAGGGTGTCATTTGGGGGGCTTGGAAATGGTTTTTCAGCACATCTCAATTTAGATATAGATTGAAAGAAGGGGGAGGCACAGTTGGAGCCTCCACCTCAGATCTCCAGGGAGGCAGCCAGACAATGCCTCCACCACCAACTCCTAACCCATGCTATTAACTTAGAGTCTCAAAACTCAAAGCTTTTTCTCTGTGTCATATTCAAAGTGCCCAAGTTTCTCTCTCTCTCTCTCTCTCTCTCTCTCTCTCTCTCTCTCTCTCTCTCTCTCTCTCTCTCACACACACACACACACACACACACACACACACACACACACACACCCTCTCATACTTGGCTGGCAATATAGCCTATCATTCATAAAATATATAAGGGTTCATGTTACATATATATTTTTATGATGGTAATATTCAAACCTTGCTAGAAAACGGCAATACTATATTTTATGGCTTTTTATTTTTTATGCTTATGTTTGTTTGGGTTTTGGCTTGTTTTTATGTTTTAAATTCACAATAAAAATTAATGAACAAAATCTTTTCCTTCATACCCTGGTGGTTTGGCTTGAAACTACACCTGAAGGATTCCCAAGGAATAACTTGCTATGGAGAAATGTACGTGACTTACAAAGCACCACTTTTCAGACACGCTTATAAAGCACTCACACTTTCTATTAGGTTTCTCTCTTCCATCTTCATTTCATTGTGGAGTTGGCTAAATTACCGGTATTAAATCCCTTGGACACAGGTAGAGTTTCACTGTCTGGCAGTCCAAAATACCATAATCACGACTATTATTTCTTCCACACATGTCAGAATGACATTCAACATCATTTCCACTCTTACTACAGGCAAAACAGCATGACAGAGAGTGACTATTACCGGAGCAACCATTCTCAAAATAGTTGTTTAAAAATTACATTTGCCTTGGGTGCCACAAGTTACTCCTGATACGTCTTTCATTGAACCCTTTCTCTTCTGGGATGAACTAAGTTTTGACAATTATTTCAGGGAAGTCAAGATTAGATGCTATTGTGCCAGTACTTCTGGGTTTTCTCCATCACCATTCTAGTCTTGCCCCATTTAGACGCAGCATGGCTCAGCTAATGCCCATGCTTTCCTGTAGCCCTAGCCCTGCAGCAAGTCTATGTGGAAACGGCTGGCTGGCTAGGCTATGATGGAGCAGCAGTGGCAATGGATGCCCTTCCATGTAAAACATTTCACTTGTCCTGCAGGTGCTGGTGTAACAGCTTGAAACACCATCTCTGGCTTAGGTTAACCTTGCTGTTGCCACGGTGGGCTTCAAATTGGTTTTCGCTCTGTACTTGGAGCATATCTATGGAGGTCATTTCTAACTGAGCTTGGCTTCTAGGTACAAAGCATTTCGAAGCTGATTTCCCAAGTCACATTTAGGCAATGGAAAACTGATTCCGTGGAATGAGAGCCCATAGCACAGCATTAGCAGCCTTGGCTTGGCCTCTTTGTACACACAAGAAGCCTTAGAACCTATTGTATTGTGGCTTCCAGAATGACAAATGTGTATAAAAATATCTATAGCACAAGATTGCGTTTGTACTTGTACACTCATTATTTGAGCTGTGCCACATGTTTGCTGGCAAACCTTTTTTCTGTGTCACAAGACAGGCTTGAGAGCTTCCTTTGCTGAGAGTTCTGATGGACTGCCCCCTTAGTATTGCTTTCTAAAGTTCAGCTCCATCTTCTTCACACAGATTAGCAGCTTGTGGCCCTTCGGATATTTGGCCTACAACTTCCAGCAGCCATAGCCGCAGAACCGATGGTGAGAGATTGTAAGAGTTGCAGGTCAAAATATTTTGAGGTCCACAAGCCAGCCACCCTTGGAGAGTTGCATGCGGGTGCGTGATTGTATCGCAGAGGTTAAACGATGCTGATTTAGACTGAGGGCTGGGGAATCCATGGCCTGGACCCCAAGCATCACTTCCCACTGACACTGCTGGCTGGTGCTCCAACTCTGGGTTACATGATGGTGTTGCTTTTCCTGGGAAGAAGCCGGGTTTCACCAGCAAAAGCCATCGCCAAGCAAGGTTGCAAAGAGGCTCCTGCAGAAATGTCACCACCTGAAAGCCAGTTGCTGGAAATAGAGAGTACGACACGATCCCTGCCTGGCTGGGCTCCCTCTCAGGGCTGCTTCAGAAAGCATCATTTTCACTTGCAATTATGTCAGCAAGTCACCTGATCTGACTCATTATGGGGCTTCATGACATCCTGTCTACTATATCACACCCAAGAGATGGTCCCAACATGTGACCAGCCTGACGCATGCAGCTGAACTCCCCCTGGATGCGGGTTTTTCAACTGGGCAGGGGGACAACGATCTGAAGGTGGGGGACTTTGGTCAGATCACAGCCTGCTGAGACCCAAACTAACTGCAGCTTTCCCCCCTAAAAGGGTGGTGCCCCAATTAAATGGTCCCCCCTGGAGGCTAATGGACCCAGCAGGATTCTCAAGGGCCCTGGGGGACTCTCCAGCTGCTGTGGCTGGCGGCTCTGTCGATACCCCAGTCATTGCCTGGAATGCAGAGATGCCCTGGGCATCGACACAGTGGCCCTTCTGAGTCCTCTCTGCAGTCAGGCTTGTGGTGCACCCCAGAGCAGGCTCGTAGCCTGGGCGTGCTTTGTCTTTGCAGCTCGAGGCTCAGATGGCCTCAGCGGCATGGAGCGGCCCGGCTATCTGGACAGGGACAGTCTGGTCTCAATCATTTCCACTCTGGTGACCTCTAAGCTAGAGCCCCATATTGCTCCATGAGGGGCTGCTCTTGAAGACAGCTCGGAAGCGACAGCTTGGGCAAAGTGTGCTGGGCAGACTGATAACGTGGACTGGAGAAGCCCCACTCGGGCCCACTTGTACTGGCCGTCTATATGCTTCCTAGGCTGATTCAGGTGCTGTAAAGCCTTTCATGGCTTCGGACCACAACACCCAACCAAATGCTTTCCCACCCACAGCGTGTTCAGGCACCCGGCATCGGAGGCCTTCCTCTGAATGCCACATCCAAGGGCAGTTTGGCTGGGAGCAACAAGGAGCAATGTCTTCTCTGTGGCAGCCCCCAAATTATGGAATGGTCTCCCACTGAGGCTCACCTGGCACTAATTGATTACCCTCTTGGTACTGGGTTAGAGCTGCCATCTTTGCTGAGGCATTTATCATCTCCAAATAGCACAGGAGTGAGGCAGGGGAGCATTGCCGGCTGCGTGTCTGCAGGCCTAGCTGTACAAGGTGGTTTAAAATGTGTGCTTTTTAATGTTTAGGTAAAATACTTCATTGTATTTATTAGTGTTGTTCGCTGCCCAGTGAGCTCCATCTGTTGGGCAGTAGCTGAATAAGGAAATGCTCCTTGGCTGGATGCCTGAGATCCACCCACAGGACGGAGCCGGAGAGCCTGCGTGTCACTCGCATGTATGCCATCATGGCACACACCTGACCGGACCGGTGGGTTCATGACATTATGCGCCATGGGATCCCTGTTTGGCTGTGACTGCTTAGGCGCCTGATCCGGGAAAAAAGAAGCACCGTGTAGAGTGAATGCTGCTGGAGGGCCACCGTCGTCAGGGTGCTGGACTGAATAATCGGCACTGGATAGGATCACAGTGAGCAATTGCTTCCACCTCACCAAAGGAGATGTATGAGAACGTGCCGTGAAACCTACACTGGAGAGGCGCGTGCCATTCTGCGGGGTTTCCTCTCATCTAGCAATCTTGCCTGGACAGATGAGCACGGGAACAGTTCTGTCGGAACTTGTTGGTCATGAGAAGCAGGAGGGCACTGGCATCCTCTCTCCGTGGGAAGGCAGGGTGAGGTCTCCCGGCAGCAGAGGCTTTGCGGCAGCTGTGGCTTGTCTTCTGTGACTTTTGGCGATCAGAGGAGGAGCCTTAAGTGCCTCCCGCCCGGCTTCTTCCTGTGTTCGCACTTGCTGTGCCCTTGGCGTGCTCTTCTGCTTTTCTCCACTGAAGCCTGCCAGGCCCTGATGCCGAGATCCTTTCTGCACCAGGCTAGGGCTCTCTTCCACCACGGGGCATTCAATAGGCTCCCTGGGGCTCTGCCAGCTGTTTCAACAGGGCCCCACTGCCCTTCCAGAGGCACGGAGCCCTCCCGGGGATTCCTGTGTAGGGGGCTTGGATCACTTCAATTGGCTGTGCAGAGCCCTGAGCTGTCGCGTGACGAGCGCCAGGCCTTCCGGTCAGTGCTGGAGTGCCCCAGCTCGCTTGAAACACCTCTGCCCAGCAATGCTTACATGGTCCCCCTCCTCTTCTACCAGAGACCCAGCACATGGGTGAAAAGATTGTGGATGAAAGATTCTCAGAGAAACAGCCAACATGCTGTGAATAATGAGTCAATTTCACTCCTGGTTTCTGTAACAAAATGAATGCTCGCTGATTTCTCTCTCTGTTTGGACACTGCACATTTCTGGTCCCCACCTTCCGGCTATGTTCACAGCTAAATGAATTCTTTCACAAGAAATTCAGGCACAGGTAAAGGTGGTGCGGAATCAGCCTTAACTATTTTCCCATGCAGGCCATGTGAAGGAATTCTCTTCTAAACAGTGTAGCTGTGAATGAAGCTAAAGTGACCATGGGCCTTCCGAACTGAAAGTCTCCACCATATTGGGGACAAATTCACTCAGGACAGTTGGAAGATGTAATTTCTTTGATATTTTAGTATTTTGTACAAATAACAGCCATATACTGTACATCCAGATATATAACAGCTTTTGATGATACTGAGTCATTTCCAACTCTAAGTAAAGCATCATGTGGTTTTGGCGTGGCTTATGAATTTCCCTGTTTTCTCTCTCTTACACGAGATGGTTAGTTTTGTCAAATGCAGATGTTTGTGGCTGGATTTTCATTAAAACTGCTCATTTCCTGATTTTGGCTGGTCACTGTAAAAATATTCCCAAGATCACAAATAGTTATTATATCCATGAAATGCTCGCCTATCTTTTCATTCTATGTTGGCATCTGTATCACTGGAATATTAACCAAAGATCCGTCACTGCCCTTATTGAAAGCCAATTGTCAAATTGCTACTCTGACCCTAAAATTCTTCAGAGGTATGTGAAGCAGCATTTTAATCTCTCTCTTTCCACATGTACCTGTTGCTTTGCCTGTGACTGAAATGAGAGTAGGAACCCAGCACAGCCTCTGGTGCAATTCCACTTCTGAGCTGTGCTGCTTGCCAGACGATGGGCACTCCTTCCGCAATCATTCAGCATCTCGGTCTCATTCCACTTTGCATCGCCCGCCAGGCTTTCCTTGAGTGGCACATCTGTTGCAATCA
Organism: Varanus komodoensis; assembly: GCF_004798865.1. Lineage (NCBI taxonomy): Eukaryota > Metazoa > Chordata > Lepidosauria > Squamata > Varanidae > Varanus > Varanus komodoensis. The sequence goes on from NW_025335548.1 coordinate 3,597,464, forward strand.
AACGACGCAGACCGTGGCTGAGGGACTGGGTGAAGAGAGCATTTGAGGGCCACATGTGATGATGCTGTTTTAAAGTTGCAAATGCATCGAGCCCATCCTCTAGTCTTCTCCCCTAAATTACAGCTGGGGCAGGAATCAACATCAGGATTGTGTGACTTCTGGGGAGGCACGTGGCCCTGATGCAAATCCCCCCCCCCCCCCCGCCAGCTATTAGTCAGGAAGGAAGGTTGCTGTTGCCCCAGTGGAAGCTTCCTTCTGAGGTTTAATAGCAGCATCAGTTCATCAGACTGTGGTGTGTGCAGTATATTATTTATTTATCAATCAATAAAAGGGTTAACTCTCACATGCTCTGGTCATGAACCTGAGCTGTTCCTCTGTGGCTATAATTTAGCACAAAAGCAAGATATATTAAATGTGCGCACACATTTAATGTCGCTTCTGGTTTGGCCCCCAAAGTATTGCAATAAAAATCATTTGTTAATTCTGATATATCGTTTCAGTGTGGCACTTAGGCTATTTTATTTAAAGATGTGTGAATATGCTGCCCACACACAGGCACACCAATCAAATTTACTAATCCTATATATTTGAAACTCTTTAAAAAATTCCTCAAAATTCTTTCTCCTGGCTGGAGTTTTCACCTTCACTACACAATGTGCAAAACGGAGTCATGCCAAATCCTTTTAAACGATGGCACAATTCTTATCGTTGACATTTTGCTTCCTTCAACATGCAACCTGTCTTCTTGTCCCAACTAAGAACCTGCACATTCAGGTCAAAATTATGCTCAGGATGAAATTCCATAGTACATCTAATTTTAATTAAATCTATATCTTGGAACTAATTTAATTAATTAGATTTAATTAAATCTATATCTTTGGACCTGTGGGAATAACTGAAGTCCCATTAATTTTGGTAGGTGTAAGTCGAAGTATGACTAAAAACAATTCTAACCCAGTGCTTCCAGTCTTGGCTCTTCTCTAAGGCTGCAGTGACAGGTCACCCAGTTCATAGATTTTTGGCCGTCTTGAGTATTTCTAGGCCACTCTGTTTAAAGTTCTCCATGCAACTGTTTCTCCTCTGGTTCTCCATTTCCTCATGATGTCTCTCCTGGGAGCATTTGTCTAATCAAACATGGGTTCCCTTCATCTTCCCAGTACCATGTTCCCAGTGGGTCCTCCTCCTCCCCATGTCACTCCCTGTTCCCCCTTCCAACTGCACTTGGATTTCACTGCTTTGCTGTGGTGTTCCAGCCCCCAAACCAGACTGTATCTTGTTTTACACTTGCAGTATAAAAAGGCACTCACTTCTTCATAAAGATTTTAAAGAATCTGAACTCAAAGAGAATGCCTGAATTCTGAAGACATGTTTTATCCCTGTTCAAATGAATAATATCCAGAAGATGCTCACAGAGACAATCCTGTGCATTAAAAGCAAATGCCCCTGCCCGAAATCGTTCTTTTCTTATGTAAGCTCTTACCTGCTTGCAGCATTAATGACTACACTAGGCTCATACCTGAAGGAAGGTCAGGAACCTCACCTAGAAATGCCCCCATTTCATGCATGGACTGGAGGTGGATAAGAAATTCATTTTTGATCAGACCGAGAGAGCATGTCCCATTCAAAGTACTGAGCATGAGTGTGAGCACACATTCACTCAAGCTATTAGTCAACTGTTGAGCAGGTGCTTTCATCTTCGTTCCACTTTCCAGTTTGCTTTGCACACATTTCCTCGGTGGATCGAACCAGCCCCGCTTCGGTTTCCCATGCACTCCAAGCACCCATGAATGGGGATCATGCACGCTTTGGGTGGCAAGGCGATAGCTGGAGATCTCTAGCATCTTTTGATTGCCCAGCCCATCCTGAGTGCCTTCCACAGGGATCTTGACTCCTCCACTAATACAGGCACCCTGCAAGTTTTAGAACCCAGACGATCCCTAAACTGAGCAGGAAGCCTCTTTGAGTTACAGAAACCCTTCCTCCCGCTTCAGAAGTTCAGCTCCTCCAAAAAGGGGGGGGGGCAGAAACGGGACGAATGAAGTCACAGGGATCTGACAGAAACAGCAGGAGCAGGGAATATACTTCTGCCCTCTGCCCACAATATATTTGGAAGTACATTAGAGGTGAATCCTGCATAGCCAGTACAGCAAAACAATTTTAGGCGTGATTTATTCCTTCCTTATGGAGCAGCATCACAAAGGAATATTCAACAAGGCGCATGTGGAGGCAGCAGACGATTGGCAATACCAAGATAATATTCGATACCAAAGACCAACAGATGAGTACGAGGAAACGACAGGCATGTTTTATTAGTTAGATTCTGCACCCAATGTGTCTTTGCTAGGCACTGCATTTTAGGAGTGCCTAGCAAAATGAGGCCTTCCCTTTCTGTCATCGGGATGACAGTAAAAGGACTCCTGAGTTGCAGGGCCGGAGTCTGCACCAAACAGTTTCACAGAAAGGGCCGGAACAATCATCCACAACAGAAGCACCTGCTTGTGTTATGGGCTTTTGCGTCATCTCTGTCCTGCGGCAGCCCCGTGGATGAACGGGTGACAACCCTCCAAAACGTCCTGCCTTCCACAGCCTTGCTCAGCGCTTGAAAATGCACTGCTGGAGATGTGTGAGGAACCCACTTTGGGGCTGGGACTCCAATTCGTGAGGGGCTCATCAGGCGCTGAGCCCCACGCGGACACTGCACAATTGGCGCCCCTGTTGGGCATCACGCGAGGCAGCCTTTGCTTGTGCTGCACAGGGAACGGAGGAAGGTTGCTGGCTGGGCAGTCTTAATCCTGCAGCTCCGTCTCAGCTTAACCGCTTTCAAGGCGAGGCTGAGCCTAAGTCTGCAGATACTGGAGGGGTGGCTTCCATGTTGGTTGCAAGGCTGCAGCTTCTTTTCGGGAGTCAAATTCTCTCTTCTGCATTGACTTTCTCTAGCATGACTTTCCCCTCTGGAGAGTCTCCTCTTCTCATGATGTGCCCAAAGTACAACAGCTTCTTTTTGTCAGTTTTGCTTCCAGGGAAAGCTCTGACTTGATTTGATTTAGGACCCCTTTTGCGCATGCAAGCTTTCCCCCAGCACCGTGTTTCGAATACGGCAACTTTCTTTCTGTCAGCTTTCCTCACTGTCCAGATCACACCCATACATAGTGATCAGGAGCACAACAGTGTGGATGATCGCAGTGTTGGTGATCGGTGAGCTGCCTTTACACTGGATGATCTTTTCTCATTTCTTTATTGCTGTCCTCCCAAGTCTCAGTCTTCTGCTAATTTCTTGGCCGCAGGTCTTGCTTTGCACCCAGTCAGACCTCACTGCTTGTGTTACATCATGTCTTGGAATTAAAACCACTCCTTTGCTTCAGTGTTTTCCATCTTCGGAGCAAAAAGCCTTCTGCTTTTCTGAAAGAAAATGCTCCACTCCCGTCCATTTTAATTCACTCATCCCGAGGGCCATGATGCACGCCGCTCGGGTTCTCACTTTCCGGTTTCCAGGCTGCCTTGAGCCACACTTCTCCCGCTCCGTGTTCCAGGCGAACCTGCCGTGCAGCACTGGACTTTCCTCCTGCCTCTGCATGTCAGCCGCTCGACGCCCCTCGGCGTTGATCCACTTGCATCATTAGCGGCCACATGCTCATCCTTCTCCTTGGCTCTTCCTCGCCCGATAACCTCAGAGTCTCATCCTCCAGTAAGATCCCTTGTCTCATTTTGGACGGTTTCACCCTGGGGTCTTTAAGAGAAGGCAATTCCGCGGTGATTTCCCCTGGCCTCCTTCCGCACAGTGGGAACCAGAGCTAGCCCTTGCCTGTAAAAGATTCTCCACCAGTGTTGCCTTCAGCCACTGCCGCTGCCCAGTAGCTGCCCTTCAGGAGCTTCCCCCCTCCCTCGCCATTAGAGCGACCTGTCCTCTCTGGACCATCACTCTTGGGGAGGGTGGACGCCTCTTAGTCTGGTGCCTCCACTTCGGACATTCCGCCTTGGGTGACTGCTAGGAACCTGAAGAGGGAGCCTGGCCTCCTGGTGGCACTGCTCTTGCCTGCTCGGACATCGCAAAGCCCCTCGCTATGTTCAGGCGTACATCCAATCCATGTGAAATGGAACCACTTGTTCAATGCTAACTGTCCACTCACTGCTGCCATCGGGGCTTTTTTAAGCCAGAATTTTCTTCTACCTACCCGAAGTCACAGCAGCACTAATGGGCAGTCCTTCAAATGCACCAGAGCAAATTAGAGGTTTGGATATTGGACTGTATCGAAATGCCCAATGAATGAATGAGCACCTGCAGTGTAGCTTCAGCAGTTTCTTCCCACCGCCAAAAGTTGCACCCTAGGCTGGGATCACTGTATCCACAGCCCCTAGTGATGTACATCCCTGATGTCCTTCCCCTTTCACAAGGTCTTCATTTTTTAAAGGGAAAGAACAATAGACATGATGAGCAACATTTTACATAAATGTCTAGAAGGAAAGGCTGATTTCCCCAGAGCATTTTCCCCCCACTTGGAAGCAGGACAGCCTTTGAGTCAGTCTTTGGAGTGTGAACTAGCTGAACAAGTCTCCCTGTGACAGGGCTACAGCTCTGCCATCCAGCAGTTCCTGTGGGAAGCAGGACTCCGTGGTTTCCTGTTTAACTCCTGTGAGCTGAAGTATCAGAGGCCTTCCTTGGGGAAACAGATATTCTTTACTTGGTGGTGAATGTCTGTTCTCTGTGAGTGAAGGAGGCTCACCTGCTCCAGGGAAGCTGATTTCTTGAGATTAGAAAGATGACATGCTATCCCTCAATAAGAACCTCAAAGGCTGTCACAAAGAGGAAGATCAAAATCTCTTCTTGCTGACGTCAGAGTGTAAGACATGGAATAATCAAGTCAAGCTGTGACAACCCAGATTCAGGCTGGACATCAGTAAAAGCTTCCTCACTGTCAGAGCAATATGACAGTGGAACCAGCTTCCTAGAGAAGCGGCGGGCTCTCCCACACTGGAGACATTCAAAAAGAGACTGGACAGCCATCTGAGTGGAATGGTGTGACTTGGTGTCCTGCACCAGCAGGGGGTTGGACTCGATGGCCTTCATGGCCCCTTCCAACTCTCCTAATCTATGATGCCCAGTTGGGCATTAGCCCAAATAGACCAGCCCCCTCCTACCATGCTGAGAGGAATGAACACAACCCCAGGCATGTGACCCATTGAAGCCTACATCCTTTTGAGCCCCATAATTATCGGTAGGTAGATGTTAGCCTACACAGATCTCTCTTCTTCAGTCCAGCGCTTTCCTTTTTATCAGAGCTAATCCTGCGTTGAGCTCTTCCTGCAAAGAAGACTGTTGAGTTTGGCCACTAGATGGAGCTGGCGGAGTACATCCAGGAAAAGAAATTAACGGGTATATTACAGCCTTGTTTGGGTTTGTTGTTCTGCAGTTCCAAAATTGCTCTCCACTGGGGCGCCCTTAATGCTTCCTAAGGGATATCACTGTGATTGCTGTTTAGTAGTTGAGTCTCCATAAAATTGATGTTGAGCATTACAACAGCTGTTTGACACCATTTTATGTTGATGTTGTGACTTTTAAAAATGCTCATTACTTGAAAATGTTAACTTCGGGAGAACATGCTGTGAGCATTCTGCTTCCATTTTCCTATGATTTATGATGATCTTAAATTGTGTTGCTTGGGAATAGAGCTCTGCCTTAGAATACTGAGATTTCCCACCCTTTAACTTCTGTATTCCCTGGAATCGTCTGATGAAAATGACGAATTAACAAACTTATCTCTGTCTGTGAAGTCGAGCTGTAATAGTGCATTTCCTTTTGTTTCATGAACACAGCAGATGACACAAGATGCACCTCAACCCATCCTGCCTCAGGTAGGCACCGAGCCCGGAAGCAGAAACCAAAGAGCCAGAAGTGCAAAGCTTGTTGGCTTTTTAACTTCGCTACCCACATGACATCCCCACCCTTCTGCTCGACTTGCTGTGACCTTAAGCCATTTATTTTGCGGATGTAGCTAGTCCGAAGAGCAACCTGCTCGAATGTTATGAAGCACCGGATTGCACCCAAAGCAAAATGTCAGGGAAAGCCCAGAGGGCCCTTGCTGGGCAAAAGATCTGTGGAAGCTTAAGGGAGGCAAGAAAGCGTTTCGATAAGACTGGTGATACTCAGCTTGTTCATTGTTGTCTTCCTGTGTTTTATTTCTGTTGCTAGCAGGCTTGGACTCCATTCAGTCGAAAGGCAGACTACAGATTTGGCTAATAAATTAACACACGTATTTCTCATTTGGACCCAGCAGACCAAACAGTTATGTCATCCTTCTATTTTGCTGATCCTCTGATAGGACACTCACTATAACAGGAAAATGAATATGACTGAGCGAAGTGGAATGTTCTCACAAGCATGTTTATGTTAGTAGCATTACTGCACTGCTCAAATGCTTTTTGGTGAGTAGGCAATTATGCCTATTTAAAATGTCCCAATTTTCTCAACAAATTCATGGTTAATTATTGTATTAAACCCCCTATAGAAAAGTGCCTGCCTGCTTCCTTTACCTGCTGGTGATTGAGATGTGTGTGTGTGTGTGTGAGAGAGAGAAAGAGAGAGAGTGAGTTAGTGTGAATTTTGAACCACACATTTACAAAAGAGAAAGAATCCATGCATTGATCAAAGTGGACAATTTGTTCCCTTTGCCAGAAGAGTCTATTTTGTTTCTAGCATGTGGGATACGTTCTACAGCATCCTTCTGAAACTGAGAGTTGCTGATTTTATCAGATTGCCAACGCGCCTCGCCTCTCTCATAACTATTGCACAGTTGTTGCCTTCCTAAAAGGAAGCCACATAACTTATTTCTGCTAAGGAGGCAAACCTCCTAACGTTTGTCTTATTCCATCAGCATTTCATTAAGAAAACATTTTATCAGGAAGCATCTCTGTTCAGGCAGAGTGTGTGAATTACTTTGGCATTGCTTGCTGCTGCATTAACATTGGAGCTATAATGCCAGGAACAAATACTTTCTGGACGGATCAATCAAATCACTGAACAAAATAATGATTGCAATATCTCAATACAGGCAATACTCAGAGCGTTTTCAGAAAGATGACTGTACAACCCGCCAAACGGGATAAACAAACATCTGAGTATAGTGCTAGCGTGAGTCTGTGGCAAAGCATATTCAACATGGATCCGAGAGACCTGCATGTTCTGGATTCAGAACATCACCCTGCTGTAAAAAAGCAGAAACATTTCCTCAGAAATGAGGCTCATGCCTATTTTCCAGCATAGCAAGTATTCAGAAGTGGCTCAGGGCTCTCTCGCATAACCTGCTCTTACAGCTGCCATCTGGGCCATCAGTTTAGCAATCCTGCACACACTTGCGTACCAGGGAGAATTTCCTACTGAAAACAGTGGAAGTTTCTTTCAAGCAAATGTGCATGGCAGATTTCCCTGAGCTGGTGCCCCACGAGAGATGAACAAGCTGGGCAAAACTGGCGTAAGGGTGGCCCCGGCGATGTCCCTGGGTGCAGTGGCCTGCCTTGGGAGGCACCCTGGGGTGCAGGGAAAGGAGGAGGAAGGAATCGGTGCCTGCCTGGTGACACTTTATCCATGCCAGGTCTGTGAGGGCATGCAGGCGGGATCTGAGCTGTGATTCGGGGGGGGGGGGGGGCAAAATGCCCTGTGTATGACTTCACAACAAGGTCCCTGTCCTTTCAGTAATTATCCCTTTATCAATGGGGCGTGGAGGGAAGAGGAGGCTCTTTTGATTGTGAGCCCCAGCTGGCAATTCTGGAGCTGTGCAGGGCGCCATTCCAAGGGCCTGGGCCAAAACCACGTGACAGCTCCCATCAGCCCCTGCCAGCATGGGCAACGGTCAGAGGCTATAGGAGTCTGCAGTCCAAGTTATCTGGGGATCACCGAATTTCAGGGGGCAGTTATAACATATGAACTCGGACTGGTCCTGCCCAGGACCGGGATGATGCAGCCGGGAATCTGCATCTCTGGAGATGGAGGCAGGACCCAGGTGTCCAAGTGCCCCTGGCTGCATCCAAGAAAAAACTGTGATGCACTGTTCACACAATCCGTTCCACAGTTGTATTTCCAGTGTGAAGTAAAGTTGCTTACAAGGCAGGTGGCTTTAAAAAGAAAGCAGAGAAAATCCTCCCTCCCTTTTGCTTCCTTCTTAGCTAACTTACGAGAAGTGGGCAACTTCTCGGCATGACAATGTCCCAGAATGACCAGAGCCACTTGCCAGTATGTAACCCTCCTATTCTTGGATCTCTGTCATCAGAAAGCTACACCCTTTGGGATATGCAGAAGTCAAGCTGATTTCTCCTGGTTTCATGAGGAAGTCGGCAACACTGACTCATTCCGTGGGGCAGCCTCCTTCTTGGTTCTTTGTTTGCTGTAGCAGCCAACATGGCTGGGCAGCTCTGCAACCAACATCTCCAGACTCTCCAGAGCCACCTTGGCCGTCTCACACTGCCATTCTCGTCTCCCGGCAGTTCCTGAGCAGTCGGCCAGTTCCAGCCTCATCACACTGAAAGCGGCTCTCATCTTCTGCACCCAGCCCTCTTTTCTGCAGCCCTTCCATTTTATTTTTATTTATTTATTAAAACATTTTTATGCCGCCCCAGTCGCCGAAGCCTCGGGGCGGCTTACAACAATAAATTAAATAATTATAATCATAAATTAAAAATGTAAACATAAGAATAAAATACAACCATACAATATAAAATAAGCCGCCCTGGCCAGATAAAATTCAATAATATTAACATTTAAAATGCCGCTTAAATAAAAAGGTCTTCACCTGGTGCCGAAAAACAAATAACGACGGCGACAGGCGGACCTCTCTGGGGAGCGCATTCCATAACTTAGGCACCACCGCAGAGAAAGCCCTCCTCCGAGTACCTACCCTCCTAATTTCTTTCACGGAGGGTTCCCGGAGTAGGGCCTCTCCCGCCAATCTCAGGGGGCGGCTGGGCATATATGGATGTAAACGCTCCTTCAGGTAACCAGGACCCAAGCCGTTTAGGGCTTTATAGGTCATTACCAACACCTTGAATTGGGCCCGGACTTCAATGGGAAGCCAGTGAAGCTGACGGAGAACTGGAGTCATGTGAACATAACGCCCAGTCCCTGTCAGCAGCCTGGCAGCTCTATTTTGAACCAACTGAAGTATCCGGACCGTCTTCAAGGGTAGCCCAATGTAGAGCGTTTTACAGAAGTCAAGATGGGAAGTCACCAGTGCATGTGTCACTGTTGTGAGACAGTCGTACTCCAGGTAGGGGCGCAGCTGATGAATCAGCCGAAGCTGGAGGAAAGCACTCCTCGCCACTGCTGTCACCTGAGCTTCCAGTGAAAGCTCTGGGTCGAGGAGCACTCCCAGGCTGCGGACCTTGTCCCTAAGAGGGAGTGCAACCCCGTTCAGGACAAGGTTCAATTTACCCTCTCTGAAGCCCGATCCGCCAACCAACAGGACCTCCGTCTTGTCTGGATTGAGCTTCAGTTTATTGGCCCTCATCCAGCCCATTACCTCAGCCAGGCACCGGTTCAGCACAGGCACTGCCTCACCTGGATTGGTGGAAAATGAGAGGTAGAGCTGGGTATCATCAGCGTACTGATGATTCCGCAGCCCACACCTCCTGATGACCTCTCCCAGCGGTTTCATGTAGATGTTGAACAGCAAAGGGGACAAAATGGACCCCTGCGGTACTCCATGGCATAACTGCCATGGTGCAGAGCCACAGTCTCCCAGCACCACCTTCTGTGACCGGCCATTGAGATAGGAGCAGAACCACTGCAAAGCAGTGCCTCTGACCCCCAATCCCACTAGCCTATCCAGATGGATACCATGGTCGATGGTATTGAAAGCCGCTGAGAGGTCCAGGAGAACCAACAGGGATGCACTCCCCCTGTCCTTCTCCCTGCACAGGTCATCGTACAGGGCGACCAAGGCAGATTCAGTACCGTACCCGGGTCTGAAGCCAGACTGAAATGGGTCTAGGTAATCAGTTTCATCCAAGAGTGCTTGGAGTTGTTCCGCCACCACCCGCTCTAACACCTTGCCCAGAAACGGGATGTTGGCCACTGGTCTATAGTTAGTGGCCATCTCTGGATCCAGTGACACCTTCTTCAGGACCAGTCGGACTACCGCCTCCTTTAAAGGGGCAGGCACTCGACCCTCCCTCAGAGAAGCGTTAACCACTTCCAAGATCCAGGTCCCAATCCCGTGCTTGGAATTATTTATTAACCAAGACGGACAAGGGTCCAAAAGGCAAGTGATGGGACGTACTTGTCCAAGCACCTTGTCCACATCATCGGGCCGCAGTAACTGAAATTCATCCAATAATTCTGGACCAGACGTACATCTTTTCGCCTTCGTGTAGGCAGCCTACATGAAAATCAGTCATGGAACAATTAAAAACTTCCACTGAATTTGCAACCTAAGCACAAGACCTGAAAATCTCAGCAGAATGTAACAAAGTAACAGCAATTAATGTTATGTGAAATATTCAAAACAAAAACCAGAGGCAGAAAGAAACAGCAGATTAAAATGATATGCTCCATAGGCAGAGGCAGGAAGTCGCCTCAAGCAGCCAGTTTGGGAGGCTGAGGAAGGATAGCAAGTCAGTATTTTGTTGATTAGTTTTGTACGTTAACTGACAAGGAAGAAGAGATGCAGTTGAGGTTTTCTGCCTCGGGTGCAGCATGATTTGGGGGCTGGAGCAGGGGGTCATTTTCTGCTTCATCTTTGATGACATGATTCAGTCAGGCCTCCTTTCTCGGGGAAAGAAAGAGCAGTACGTAATCCCCGGCTGCACCACCCCGGTCCTGGGCAGGACCAGTCCGAGTTCATGTGTTATAACTGCCCCCTGCCATTCGGTGATCCCCAGATAGCTTGCACTGCAGACTCCAACAGCCTCTGACCGTTGCCCATGCTGGCAGGGGCTGATGGGAGCTGAAGCCCAGAATATCCGAGTAAACAACGCCCCAGACAGTGAGTAAGACCGAGAGTGGGAACTGCACACGTGCTTCCAGCCAGGGCAACACCCTTCAGGCAGGGATGTGAGGTTAACCTCAGTGGTTGGAAGCTAACATAAGATTGTACTGACAACAGCAGTCTTCATCAGGGCTGTTAACGTGCCGATAACCACAACACATCAACCTTGTATAATCAATGAAGTCGAGCTTTGAAAGCACCGAGTATTCGCAAAAGCAACAGGAAAGGGTGGGCTGCAGAAATAGCCAAAGCTTTATTTATGCCTCTGTTCTCATGCAGTTGCCAGTGAAGGGAGAAAGGCCCACAAGTGATCTGTGTGTGAAGGTGAGACTTTTTGTCTGGGGCAGTCACTTCATTTGTAAAACCCAACAGACGCAAAGAACAGTTTGTGAGATAAAGCTCTTCTGGCTGCTTAGACAATTTTGAATTTGGGGGAAGAGGAGGGGGCATAAATAGCAAGGATCTCGGACAGTATCTGATGAAGTTGGGGTAGGTCTGAATGACCTCACAGTGCCTCTGATTGCAGCCATTCCCGTTGCAGAGTCCTCAGCTTGAGTGCCCGGAGCCGCTACCCGGAAGGCCGGATGAAAAACCGCTGATAGCTGGCAGCACCGTGAATGAGACTGGCACAGCTGATCAGCCCAGTCGACTCATCCGTCTCCCGCTGCCCCCTGGCAGACGAGGGAGGGGGCAAGAGAGGCCCGTGTGTGAAGCACGAAGTTCAGTCTGCACTAACACCGCTTCCAGAAGCAGGCGAAGGAACGGCTTTGCTTTCTGCAGGAAATCACGTGGTGCCCTTTCCCTGGGCTTCCCCAGACTCTGATGAGGAACCGGAATTTTTCGGCGTGTTAATATTGTGAACACTCACCCTTGCTCAGCATCTGCACGTGTGCAAGTGAGGCTCATGCTTCAGAAACAGCTCAGGTCTTCCGTGATCTGCTTTTAAGGAAATGGAACCTCACTAAGCACAAAAGTCCTGGCAATTTTCCACCGTTGAGAAGCCAACTGCACGTGTCTCCTGGTCCCGTAGGAACTGGTAGTAGAGAAAATGTGAGCAAGACCTTCTTGCTTCTAGGGTATAGACTTTTTAAAAAGCTTTTGAGAGAAGAAAGCAAAATTTGGCTCAAGGAAAATTCAGTGTGAAAATTTCCTATGAACCAATTATGGTCAGACACACATGCACACAAATAAAGGTTATATAAGAAATGGTGAAGAGACATTTGAAAATAAATTCCTGAGAAATTTTGGTGCTTTTTATTTAACAAAGGATCACAGTTTTAGTAGAATGACAGCTACACAATGGTATATCTCAAATGCATAAATAAATAAAATAAGTGAGTAACAGGATGAGTAGGAAACATTTTTTTAAATATATAATTTATGTCCAGTGATAATACATTAAAGGGAAATTAAGATTTAAAGAGATGGACAATTGATGTATTATGTTAAAAAGAATGAGATTGATTTTTAATGAATATTAATATTTTCATTTCTTTTTCCTTACATTTTTTCTGATGTACGTGAAATTCAGACTGCAAGCCAGTACCTGAGAGAAAGTTACACTGAACTCCATGGGCATTATTTCTGAGCTCATGCACATTTTGCATTTCCATCATCCAAAGTTATGAGTGTGGGGGAGATTCAGATAAATCCTGGTAGAAAAAGATTGCTTATGTGTGCCTTTGTGTTATGAAATCAAACCTGCGCCCCTTTCTCAGAAAGCAGCAGAATTCCAAGCCAGGTTCCTGTTTAGTGTTGCTGATAGTTTAAGAAGATGGAACTCTTGGCTGGAATGAGAAGCTGCTGTGGGCTGACACTATTCGTGGGGAAGCCTGGTGTCCCCCTCAGCTGCAGGGAGCTGAGACAACGGTGTCCATTTGTTTCTGAATGGACCCATTTGATCATCTAGCTCAACAGAGGCAAGTGCCTGGCAGTGCAGTTGTCAAACCGGTTCTCCTGAATGATTCCTTAATCACATTCGCATGTTCACTGGATTGATTTGTCAATAAGGCTCCGTCAGGGAAAATTTCTATTCTATTGTCACAGGCATTTCTGATGGATTTAGAGTATTGCTTTGTGTATGAAGACATCAAGATGCTATTATGTTAATGTTATGGGGAAACCTAATGCTCTGTATGTGGCTGGAAGGGTATAGAAGCGTCCCGTCCGTACATGGGCTGTGATTGTGTAGTTGGTAGTGGAGGCCACTATCCCTTAGAATGCTGTTGTAGTACCTGCAGGGGGCCTGGGTGATCTCACCAAGAAAAGTGCTGGCATTCAAGGTGATTCAGTCTTCCCTGCGGGTCCAAGTATTCATTTTCACCATTGGTAAGGAGGCTCTGACATGAGGAAAAACTATTCTTGGATTGTACTACCTCAAATGACAAGTGAAGGTAGCAGGATCCCATCCTTGGATGCTCCTCCATGGTGGAAAACACCTTGAAGACCAGCGTGTCTGGCAGAAGGCTCGCCTAGTGTCCCCATCCCAGGGAACTATTTTAGATGCACTTTTAAAAAAGAAGTGCAATACCCTGTCCAAAGTGGTACAGGCCAAGCACAGCTTTATCATGTGATTTTGATGTGTGTTTAGACAACCTGTGAGGCGCAAGAATCGCAGAAGTCCATGGCTTCTAGCATGGTGCTCCTTTCCCTTGGTAAGCTAGAGCAGGCCTGGGAATGCCTCCAGCCGTGATGGCAGATCCAGGCACTTTGGCACTAGCTGGATGCCTGCCAGCTTCTGAACTCGGAAGCTGGTGCTCCTCTGGGCCAGAAAGTGATCTCTGCCTCCCCACTTCTCCGGCTCAGCCTAGACTGCTGTTTCCACTGACTACATAGCTGGAAAGCTACGGGGGGAGGAAGCTGCAGAGGACCCAGGACCCCTTGTATCCTGGCCTCTATGCTCTCTCCCCTCCGCACCCCTTGGGACGTGTCCTTGGCGCCTCTCCGTGTCATGTTTGCAACCTCGGAGAGGCAGCAGGCGTGGCTCCTTCCATGCTGGCTGCAAGGGGGCAGGAAGGGGATGGGACGACCTTGCACCTGGGAATCTGAGCCATCTGTGGCACCCCAGACATGGTCAAGGGGCCACAGGATCGTTCCCTTAAACACAGACTCGCCACCCACCCCTGTCCCAGCCCAAGCCTGTTCTGCAGAGTCTCGGAGGCTCTCATCCAAACCCCTTGCACTGCCCGGTAGTACTCAACTAACCTGAAAAGGCCACACCCCCAACCACGGATGAATGAAAAGTTATTCCCAGTACTATCAAATGGAAAGGACTCATTGGAAACCATGGATGTGTTGAAAGATTTGCTATTGATTAGTGTTGGGGGCGGACATACTAGAAGGTGGACTGCGGCAGTGTGGCCCACCCACTTTAACCTGTTTTCCAGGGCTCCAATCAGTGGCAAGTTGTTGGGTCTGAGAGCAGCCACTTTAATTTTACGCCATGCTGTATCAGAGGAGTTGCAGCTACATGGCACTGAGCAGAAAGCTGCCAAAGAAATGCTGCTACATTGCTTGGAACTGGGCCATGGCCTCCCTCCCTAAGAACTCACTTACCGACGAAGGTCCAGTTAGCAGGCCTGATGGTCTGTTCTGTCCTTCCCCACAAGTTGGAGAATGTCCCCCAAAAGATGTTAGGAGAGCTGCCTTTTTCTCAGCCTCTTCTAAGAAGCTGGCTTTCTGTTTGGAGAAATAGCCTCGGTGCTCTGGTTTTGGTTTGTCTTTTCATGTTACATTTTTCACTGGATGCAACCCACTCTGAAGAGTTAAAGGGAAGCATTTTAGTACAGACAGATCAATAAATGGGGCAAACACTTTTCACTGCCGCTAGGAGGGGTATGGAGAACGGCGGGCAGTGCAGGGCTGGATTCAGGGCCTTGGAGCCGGGGGCGAAGAAGGCGTGTGGCTCAGTGCTGGATCGCCCACTCTGCATGCCGAAGAGGCCAGTCCTGCACCTCCAGTGCTCAACCCTGAATGCATTTCGCAAGGTTCTGTTGGAATCAGTGCAAAAGGAGGCAAGAGGAACGAAGAGAAGCCCAAACTCAATCCATACTGAGAAAGCATCGACGTGGAAGACATTGGTTGGAGTGCAAAGTATGGGGTGCTGGAAGCCAGGAAAAGGGGGTGCCAGAAGCTGAAGCAAGGGGGTGGCGAGGGGATAACCTGAGCAGGTGTCTTCAGAAGTCGCCTCCTACTTAGCAGAGGTACCACTGATGTTTAATGGGCCTTTGCCAGAGTAAGGGTGCAAGCCTCTTGTGCGGTGAGACAGAAAAAAGGACTACAATGCCCAGCATCCCAGCCTGTGCCAACATGCAGAAGAATGCACCCCACGTGCCCATTGTTAGGCTGCAGTGTAGCCCCGAGGCCTGTCCCACGCCTGTTGGTGCTTTTTATTTTTTCTCTTAAAACTGCTCTCCAACCATAGCAAATCAATAAACAAACACGTACTGCTTACGTTTTCTCCGTCTAGGGAGGTGAAAGGTTCAGCCAACACCAAAAACGTTGATATATGAAGTCTATGGGTTGTGATTTCAGTTCTCACCAATTACTAATGACAATTTAATGCTTTGACAGAAAGACAAGTTTTGCTAAAAAGTTGATGAGACAGAGAAGTGCTGAAATAATATTATTTCACTACAGTTACATGGATGCATTCGAGATTAATCTTTATTAGCTTTATTGATGTGCTTTGGTGTCAGAGTGGCACTAATATATCATTGAAACAAGATTTCACCAGTGCCTGTTTGGCTGAGTCAAAGCAGAATCTCTAGACACTCAAGAATTCAGCTGTTTTCACAAGCAAAAGAAACATTTAGCAAATAAATCTGTAATATGTTAATAAATGTGTTTTTCCCCGAACTTGGGCCTGCTCCTATTCAGATGCAGCATACAATACTTTCCTCATCAGCGTAATATCACATTCCTCAGTTAGAGTTCTGATATAATTCAGAAATAACATTACACTTCATGCCCCGTTGAAAGCTCCTATCACAATACTTTTTTACTATGGCAAAAGTTTGGGCCCAAATATCTCTCTTCCAGGATACTACCCATACGTGTATAAAATCCCCTGGTTCTTGATTACACTTCCAGGATTCTCCATAATCCAACCTATAGAATTTGGGACTTAGATCATAATTGCTTACCTATCTTTCTACTGGCCCAGACACACCAATTTTGAAGAGTATATAGACCAGAAAACTGCAGAAACACCCCCCCCCCAACACCTCCATGTGCAAATGGGTGAAAACTCAGCACAGAAATGGGAGGAGAAATTTAAAATCTCTCCTCCATGTTTACATGGATGGTACAGCTGACCTACGCACGATTAGTGCAACGTTCCGTTTGGTCTTGAACACGCATGAGACCATGTGATGCTGCAAACTCTTGCAAGCATCCAGGAAGAGCTGCCGCGGTGCAGAACCCGAGAACACAGGAAGAGCCGTGCTGGATCAGAGCAGAGGCCCAGCCAGGCCAGTGGCAAACCGGCTGCCTGCAGAAGTTCCGCGGGCAGGATGGGGGCAAGGCTTCTGCCTGTCCAGGCTCCTCAGCAACTGGTGCCCGATGGTGGAGGCAGCACCCGGACAGCAAGGCTGGCAGCCGTGGATAGCCTCTCCCACCACGGATGCGTCCAGTCGCCAGTTTGGCCGTCCAGATCGGTGTCCTTCACTACAGGCCCGTTATGCATTGTGTGAAGAAATCCTTCCTTTTATCTATTCTAAATCTCCCACCAGTCAGCTCCATCTTGGTTCTAGAATTATTGGGAAGGAAGAAAAATGTTTCCTCCTCCACTTTCTTCACATCATGCATTATTTTAAACACCTCTGCCATGTCTCCCCTCACTCGACCTCTTTCTAAGCTGAACCGTCCCAGCTGTCTTAGCTGCCCTTCCCAGGGGAGCTGCTCCACCCCCCTGATCATTTTTGCTGCCCTTCTCTGAACTTTCCCCAATCCAATAATGTCCTTTTTCAGGTAAGGCAACCAGAACTGAACACAATATTCCAAGTGCAGTCACACCAAATATTTTGTAAGATTTTGGCAGGTCTGTTTTCTATTCCAATCCGAATTGTGCCTAGTGTGGCGTTTGCCTTCTGCACAGCAGCTGGGCACTGGGGTGACCTCGTCATCCAGCTGTCCACCAGGCCTCCAAGATCCCTTTCGTGCTCAGTCACGGCTAGTTCAGATCCCAGCACAGTATCCTTGGAGCTGGGGTTCTTCGCCCCAGCATGCGCTACTCCACATCTGCCTATACGGAACTGCATTGCCATTTTGCTGCCCATTCTCCCCACTCGGAGAGATCTTCGCAATTGCTTTCGGTTTTAACCACCCTGAAAAGTTTAGTGTCACCAGCAAACCTGGCCACTTCACTAAACACTCGTAATTCCAGATGATTTATGAATAGGTTGAAAAGACCTAATAGAGAACCCTGTGGGAACCAACTGGCTCCGTTCCTCCAGTGGGAACAATGATCGTTTATTTCTACTCTCTTCTTCTGTTCCTTAACCCGTTACTGATCCATAAGAGGACTTTCTTCTCATTCAGTGACTGCTGAGTTTGCTCAGGAGCCTTTGGAGAGGGGCTTCGTCAAAATCCTTCTGGAAGTTCAGCCAATTGGAAGTCCTCTCTGTGAAGAGTCCCTCACTCAGCCAGCCACCTCCTGCATATAAACCCTAACCCTTTCCCCATACACACGCACACTCACACACTCTCTCTCTCTCTCTTTAAAAAATTCAAATTCATCACCTCCCTGGTCTCTTTGCTGGGCTTTTCACCCCCCCACCCCCCACCATGCATTCCTTTCTCTTCTCTGGAGACGCCCGATGTTGAATCTCTGTGTTGTGCCTTCTGCCAATGAGTGGTGGTCCTCCTCACAGGGACCACCTGCAGCCGGGCACAGCTCACTCCAGGCTGGGCCCGCCTGACACAGGTCTGTCTTGTCTTCGCAGGTCAGAATGACCGTCGGGTGCAAAGTGGGCCCTCGCGAGGATGGGGGAAGAAGCTTTTTCACGGAGCTCCTGATGCAACTAGTTTCACAGTGCAATCCTAGTTGGGGCTAGGATTCTGCCTCAGAGTTTTTAGCACCTCAAACTTGATTTCAGTGCTGGTGTTAATTATCGCAGCGTGAATCCTGATAGCCAGGTATTGATTTTGCTCGACAACAGGGTTGGATTTAAATTCGGAGGATCAAAGATGACTCCAGCATCCACTAGACAAAATCTGTGGGACTTGTGAATATGGAATGCGGGCCATGAGGCACATGGCTTGCATTCATATGTTGACAGTGAATACAGAGAGTGACAACTGCTTCTGCTCACTGGGAGGCAACACTGTTTGTGCTTCCTTTCTTGGAAAAGGTGTGACAGCGTAAAAAGGTTCTCCTCAGGCCTGTAAGAACTGCAAATGAGCACGAGAGATTCACCAGGGAATCGCCTTGCAGAAGGTACACGCATTCATATCCTGTTGTCCTTGCCTCGTCTTTCCTGGGGTTACAAGGAGATGACTGTGAACATTATAATAATTATCACTGCTACATGAAAATTAAAAGGAAGTATGAATAGCTCCCAGAATTAAATTAGATTCTTAATCAGCCACTGGGAATGACAAGGACTTTGGAGCGGCTGCCAATGCCAGAATGAGGCTTCTTGCCCACCCAGGAAGTTTGGATAGGGTGGCCAAGCATCTTCTTTTACATTTGAAGGGCTGCCAAGGATAGTCCTCTATTTGAAGGTGTCCTCACTTTGAAGGCCTGTCCAGTCCAACTGTCCTTCAAAGGCTCACCTAGTTTTCCTGAGGAGTTTTCCTAAGTATGGAAATCTTTATTGATTCTAGGGAAATCAGTGAAGCTCTTATGTGATCTGACCCCCTGAAGACTGTACAGGGTTTCACTTGCAAAGGGATCCTCAGGCTGAACTTGACGCACATTGTAAAAAGCTTATTTCCATGCATCCGAGGACCAGTGACATTAAAGGCCACTCTGACCATCCCTGGGTGAGAGTCAGTGATCTGCTATTTTCCTGGCCGGCACTTCACGAGGGAGCAGGACCCCGCCTCCCCACCAGGACCGCTAGAGTAAGCTACTCCTGATTTCAGCTACTTGCTTCTAGAGCAAGAGAAGGAGGCAATCGGGAAGCCCTGAGGTGGCACCACGAATTTATTTTCCAAAGGAGAGGAGAAAGAAGGGGACAGAGAGAGAGAAAGAGAGAGAAGCTGTGGGGGAGTGGAGCAAGGGAGGCAGGAAAGCAACTGAAGATTGCTTTCTGAAGCTCCAACAAGGAATTTCCTCTGCCCATCCTCGGGCAGCCACTGGGAGCGCTCCTCATGGCCCCCAAGCAGGACCACAAGTTTCGCCCACAGCGATCCATACCCTGCAAGCAAAATCACGCCGGCTGCGATGTGGCAGGTCTGGAGGAATCCGGGGCACAGAGGCAGGCATCACACAAGGAGGACGGGTTGGGGTGAGCGCCATGTGTCACTCTTAGTAGTCAGGCACTACGATGCCCATAAAAATGCTGAGGGTAGATGGCTTCCAGCTACAAGCAAGTTGCGATGCGGATGGGAGGGCTCCACAGCCAAGGCTCCTCGTTGTCTGTATGGGACAAAACTTTGAAAATGCCGTTTCTCAGGTTGGACTCCAAGCTCTCGCACTCCTCCTCCTCCACGCCACAGAAAGCATCCTGATTCTCTTTCTGCAAATAGACCTCTTTTTCATGACTCTGAGCGTGTATCAGCCATGAAGGGAGGCCCCCTGTGCTGAGGTCTGCCCAGAAGGTTATGGGGCAGAGGTGATGCTGGTGATGCCCCCTACAGGAACCCATACATATGTGGGGTTCGGGCAAGCCATTCAGGAAGAAAGGGACAGGCCCAAGAATGCATTGCTAAGCCAGGGAGCCCCTGGCACCAAAGAGGCCAGGAGCCAACTGCCTTTAACACTCTCCCCATCTGAGCAGCCCCGTGGAGAAAAAAACGGGCTAATCCCACACGTGGGATGCCTGTCCAGTTTGGCTGGGTCTTGACTCACTGCCGGAACCAGTCCGGACCGGACACGCAGGACACCCATCCTGGCTTAAGCACAGGTGCACTGTTGGGCTGCGCTTTGTCGCCGTGCCCTGAGCAGAGAAGACAACCTGTTATGCTCTGGGGAAACCCCACTGATAAAGTGTCTGCTTCTGCTGGTGCTGGTCTCTCTCTTCCTCCACCCTCGGAAACAGGGAGCTGCCAGGCACTGTGCAAAGCAGCATCAAGGGTTGATGAGTGAAGTTTATTGGGATGGACCACAGGAGGTGTTGCCCAGGGCGGGGTGTGTGTGTGTGTGTGTGTGTGTGTGTGTGTGTGTGTGTGTGTGTGTATGCAGCTGGAAGTCAGCATATGTTGACTTTCTCCCAGTGTTCATCACAGACTGAGACAGTCATGAGAAAAAGCCTTCATTGTGACAGGAAAAAGCGGAAGAAAGGATAACAATGAAATATTTCCCATGTTGCAATTTAAAGAAAATGCTAAGAATGATGCCTGTGGGGGTGGATATATCATTCTGCACATGTGCGTGTGTGGGCGCGTGCACACACACACACAGACACAGATACACACCCATGAGCATTTGCACTGGACAGGAGTTTAGAGGGTGGAACAATCTTCCTATAGTGGCAGATGGTGGGAGGCTGATGGGTGGATGGTGTCAGGATAAAGGATGCATCGTGGCCCCAATGTTGGAGCAACCTGTAAAATCAGAGACAGCTTGAGATCTAACATACTGTCAAGGGAATCAAACTGCTTCAGTTAACCAAATTGCTCAAGCTCCATTTCTATGAACAAAGTCATGTGCCTGTTGACATGGGGGACTGTCTTAACTTTTGCTTATAGAAGCAAAGGGGGTCCATGAAAGGCATTTCAGCAGGTGATTCCATCACCCACCAGGACGTTGGCTCTGGCCAGGGGTCAAGATCTGCATCTATATGGCCTTTTCTCCAATTGCTGCCCCGTTGCAAAGTCACCTATATGAGGCTGAATTGTGTCCACAGACTTCTCTGGGATTAGGACAAATGGCAGCCATTGCTTCAACAATTGCCTGACAGAAGCCCTGTAGGAACCTCTCCTCTGCAAATAACTTGAAACCATTTCTCCCTCTGAGATGCAGTTCTTGATGTGGAGAGAGGGGTTGAGATTATGAGAGAAGCCAAGAATACTGTCTCCTGGAGGCCAGACTGTCTCTCTAGCCTGATCTCCTAGCAGGGTCCCTCAAGACAGATGTGTCTAAACGGAGACACCAGACTAAGGTGCCTCCACCCTCTGAGGGAGTAACACTCACATCAGCAGAAGCAAAAGGATTTCTCTGATGGTGATGGAGGCAGAGAGGCTCTTGACTGGCAGCTACTGGACAGAAGCTGTAGCAGAAGGCAACACGGAAGAGGAGCTTTTGCAGACATGGGCAGTGATGCTCAAGCTAACCCTGGTTAGTCCTGTGTAGAAGAAGGCCAGGTTATACACTTCTGAATGTTTACCTTGAAAACTCCATGATGAAACAATCCAAAACGGAGCAAGAGATAATGCCAGAAGATGAGATGCTGTGTGCCTTTCAGAAGGCACCCAACTAGCTACTGGGGAAGAGCAAAGGACAAGTACGAACAGTGTTGTTGTGAATGATGCATCTAGATAAAAGCTGAAAGGAAGTCTAGTGACAGACATGCACAGAAAGGAAGCTCTGGTGCTGCACGAACATGCATTTGGAATAGGCAATGTGAGACGTGTGGTCAAGGCAAACTGGAAACCATAAAACAAGAAATGGAATGGTTGAACACTGAAGTACCTGAGTGAGTTAAAATGGAATAGAATGGGACTTTTTCGGTCAGGCAAACATAATTATTTTACTCTGGACATGATAAGATCAGAAGAAATGGGGTGGTTCTAATACTGAGGCAAGATGTAGCACAGGCCGGAAGGGGTTTCAGTGCAAGGTCTGTCCGAATCATATCAGTAAGAATTTTCAGAGAATCTATCAATATAACCATCCTTCAGATCTATGCTCCGACAACAGATGTTGAAGAAGTATAGACTGAAAACTTATATGCAGGCATCCAAGAGGAAATTAATAACCCCAGAGAAGAAGACATGCTGATAGCCATAGACAACTGAAAATAGAGCAGAAGCCAATGCTGCAGGAAAATTTGGCCGAGGCGTAAGAAATGACGGAAGAAAAGGACTCGTAGAATTCTGTGGTGCCAACATTCTCTCTATCACAAATACATAATTCAGGCAACCACTCAGATGACTGTACCCATGAACATCACCAGCTGTCCTCTAAAGAGATCCAAGAGACTGTGTTGTGAGTGAGATGGATGGCTTCTTTGGGCACTTGTTTTCAAGGACTGCTGGTTGGGATTCAGAAGACTCAGAATGCCATCCTCCTGGTTCATTCATTTAGCTGGGAAATGGAGCCGCCCATGAGAATCTCCAGTGCAACCCTTGCAAGAAACAGAAGTTACTCTGGATATGGGCCATCTGCTGTGTGCATTGTGGGTTCCTGAAAACACTTCAGCTTCAGCTCAAAAAAACTGCATTAGCAAAGTGACGGGCTGCTCTCATTCCTGAAGCATGGTTGCGCCGCAGAAGAGTCCTGTGGGAAAGTCGTCCCTGCACCGGAACCCTGCTTTGCGCATGGCCTCTTTTCATTTTCACGAGCACTGAAAATTCCCACAGCTAAATCCCAGCACTTGGAGAGGCAGAACCCTGATGTAAACGAGCACGCATTTTTCAGCCATGAGGCAGAATAAGAGGCTAAACAAAACACAGGGACCTGGTTTCTGTCCCTCATACCACTTCCTGTGTGCAAGAACAACAGGGCAGGAGGGGGAAGGTCAAGACAGCCCCATTCATGAAGCTGCTAAGAAGATTTTCACATGACCCTGATCTGGCACAAAAACACACAATGCGCGGATCCATTTAATTAGGGAACAATCTTATCTGCACCAGGGGACCAGCCGAGAAGCCATGGAAGGCAGCTTAAATGCCACTCTGTGACATCCTGTGGTGAAGATCGGCTGGCAAAAATGCCCCACCAGAGGTGGGGCTGGTGGTAGTGGGAAACCTGCACCTTTGCATGGGAGTGGATGCACCAGATCTCAGTCCTCGACATTACCATCTAACCTGGGGATGCTCAGTGAGTCCTGGGCCAGAGAGCAAAGTGCCAGCCCCAGGGAAGAGCAAACCTCCACCTTAGCTGCTCTGCCACTGAATTGCCCTTTTCCAGGTAAGGTAGAATTTCCCTGTGAAGTAGGTTGCACCTGCTAGAAGAGGAAACATGCCAGAAGGTGCATGGTGTCTGGATTGATACGAATATGGCAGGCTAGGGAAGGAAATTATGTTTGCACTAAATGAGGTGGTATCTTGCAGGCCACAGGCGTTGTTTCCAACACAATAGCGCTGTGTGTGCTTCCATGGCATACTACATTTTCTCTTCTCCTGCTACTACTTTCTGCCTGCTGTTACCACATGGTACTACTAGTACTTCCTCTCTTCACCTAGTAACCATAGGAGGAAATAAATAGCATGAAAGGACTTACTACTACTAGTAGTAATAGTAATAATTAGATTTTAGACAGGTGTGAACCAAAGCATCCTTGGATGCTAAGTTGGCCAGTAAAATAAAAATAAGATATGTGCTGACAAATATAAGGGAAGCTTAATCAAGCCCAGACCACCTGTTTTAGGCGAGTGAAGGCAAGTGTCCCACAAGCCACATTGTGGGGATCAGACAGTGCTGCCCCGGAGCACATGATAGTTCCTGCAACTCACCAGGCCGTGTGAAGGTTTGTGCCTCGAATCCAGGGAGCCAGGCAGCCTTCAGCAACCCAGTGCAAGGCGGGCAGTCCTGCTCTGGCAGGGCACCTCACGGCCTCTCCGGGGCCACGGGGCCTGCTGCCTGTCCTCTTCCTGGGCAGGAAAGTCAGGCAAACAAATGCTCCAGCCTCATTAGCAAGTTAGAAGCGCCAGCTCAGGAACAGTGCTGTGGAAGCCTCTGCATAGCCGCCTAGTGAATCACGCAGGCAGCATTTTGGAGGTTCTCCCCCTTGTCTGGGCCCTGCAGTCATCACGGGAATGCCTGATTCTTGACATCTTTCCATGTTTTACACCTTGTACCGCATCGAACAGTGAGCACTGGTGTGTGTGGGGGTGTGGGTATCCCTGACTGGACTCACCTTGGCATCAATGTTGGCGGCTTTTATTACTGCTGGCCGGGCTCGGCCTGGGCCAGAAGGGCCCGCCGAGTGACACAGCAAAGCCCCTGGGCAATGGCGGTCGGAGGTGGGGTGCATTGCCCCTGCCCCGCATGAGTGCGGGCACGCTGCTGGCCCCGCAGGCTGCACCCCTGCTGTGCCGCACCCCGTCGGCTCCCCAGGGAGGGCCTCCCCTGCCTGCCTCCCCAGGGGCGGCTGCTCCAGATCAGGGAGGAGTGGCAACCGTGCCACTTTGACCTCCGTGCTGCAAGTCCCCTCTGGCCTGACACGGCCCGGACTGTAGCGCTCTGTGCCGGTCGGGAAGAATGCTGGCCAGGGGCAGGAATGGTGGGAGAGGGCTTTCTTCTCCGAGCAGGACCCCCAGAAACTGCCTTGTCTGGGGCTCTTGCGTCGGCCCGTCTCCCGCAGCCCAGGAGCGCTTGGCTCAGATGCATCAAGCTAGGAAACGCCCCAGCCTTACGCTGAACGCCTCGCCTGCTGCAGCCAAGAGCTCCTTCACTGCTCTCAGCCACGACGTCCTGCTTCTGAGATTGCATTGCGAAGGGGCAGGACCCCGGGCCCCAGGGTTCCCCAGACGGTGGCTAGAGATACAGGCTCAGGCACCGAGCGGGGAGGGAAGCTAAGTCTTATTCTATGGACAGGCCCCCGATGGAAATGAGGGGCTCGCTTGTGCTGCAGCAAGCTGCAGAGCCATCGCTGCGTTGTTTTGAAGCCCTCTTCCAAGAAAGACATAGAAGCTGCATCGTGTTGAGAACCACAACAACCTCCTTCAACCCATGGGCGCAACATCCGTGCTTTTTCAGATAGCCTGCGTGCAATCTTTTCATCTCACTTTCTCAGATCTCTCCTATCTAAATATGCTCGAGAATCTTTGCAGTCAAGTGCAGTTGCGACCAAAGCCAGATTGTATCTTTTACTTATTTACCTAAAACTTGTCGAACTGCCTTTCAGGATGCACTGCCCTTGGAACAGTACAAAAACATGATCGTACACACTGCTATTAAACTCGCGTGTGCACGCACATGGACGGCAGCCGCAACAGCACAGCTAATTATTCTGAAGCTCCACAAGCAGACGGAAGTGCAGGGTGGTGCTTCTTTTAAGCCTGCACCGATGAGACCACACACATCTCCCAGGGTTCCCAAAGGTGGAGGGCCACCACTGAAAAAGCCCCGTTTCTAGTACCCACCTGCCTAACAGATTCTGCTGGTGGGACACAGAGTAGGGCCTGCGACACTCCATAAAGCTTGGGCAGGCTCAAACAGGTGTAGGTAGCCGTTCAGACAATGCGGTCTCAGACCATACCGTTTGCACCTCCTGAAGGTGCAAGAAGGTCGCATGCTGAGAAGGCAGTCCATGACCCTGTGCAGATGCCACAACACTGGGGATATGCAAGGCGCATGGGGAGGCTGGTGCCTGCCTGCCTCGCTCCTCCCTCTGCAACCTTCCAATGTTGTCCGGGAAGTTTAGAGGCAAGGCTATCATGGCCAGCTGTTCCTGGTTAGCATCTTCTCTGCTTGCCATCCCTCTTCAGTCCTTCTCACTCAAAAAGGGAGGCCAGGGAGTGCAGAGAGAGAGGGGAACTGGCATGGGCACCCCTGAGGTCCCTCTGTGCAGGCTGGGCATGGTTGGGCACCAGTCAAGGTCGCACACACCAGCAGGGGACCACCGGCAGGAGCCCACCTGAGCTACATCCTCTCTTCACCAGGGCAAGCTGCTTATTCCTCTCCCTCCCTCCCTCCCTGCCTCCCTCTCTCTCTCTCTCTCTCTCTCGGAAAGGTAATGTTGGTGGTGGGGAGGAGGAACGGGAGACGACCCTTCCTGCCTGCCTGCTTCTGGGCTCTCTGCCTGCCCAGCAAGCAGAGGGTGGCAGTGATGAGGAAGAAGAGGAGCAAGAGCAGCTGGGGACCACGGAGGCGAGAAGGGAGACTCACTGAGGGAGGGGGACATCGAGGGTGCTGTCCTCAGATACCTGGTCCCAGTCCTTCTCCACGCTTTCAGTTTGATGCTGCTTGTCTGGGGATTATTTCTCATCTGGTTTTACAGGCTGCGTAATGAGCTTTTCAGTACCTTTTCAAAATCCCCGGTTTTGTTGTTCATCTCATGTTACATTCTCATGAACATGTTACATTCAACAGAGGGCTATTACAGAGAGAGCACTGTAATAATGGAGCCTGGAGGTTACTAGTGAGTCCATGACTAGATGCAGGTTTCTGCAGGGCTGTAGCTGGGCCAGCAACTAAGGTGGGTGAGACCACCTAATCCTCAAGTGACAACTAAGACTCCAGGAGAACTTGCAAGTGACGAGCCTGCTCCTTCAAGGGGAACAACCTCATCCCGAAAAGACTGCACAATCCCCTTGCAGTCATAAGAGCTGCCCTCAAAATACTCCTTTGCCTGGTCTGGACTGAGCTTGTTTTTCAGCCCTCATCCACTTCATAGTTACAGCCAGGCACAGATGTAGCACATCCACCCTCACCTGAGAAAGGTGAAAAGGCAAGATCCAACTTCATGTCATCAGCATACAGGCAACATACTGCAAAATCCCTGATGACCCCACTGTGGGAGGCGGAATCCACAGAGGCAAACTTTCCCCCAGTCAATCCTTTTGGAGAAAACCATCTCAGAGGAGGAAAACCACTTCGAGACAGTGCCACCCACTCCCAACTCAGACAATCCGTCCAGAAGTTTACCAGGTTTAATGGCATCAAGAGGTGCTACGTGACCAGGCTCACGCTCCCCATCCTCCCCCCAACACAGGTCATTATACAGGTTGATCAGGTCTGTTTCTGGGCCAAAACCTGGCCTGAACCTGATGGAAAAGGATCCAAATAATTGGTCTTAGCTAAGAGCATGTGGAGCCACCTGGCAACCACCAGCTCAAGGATCAAGGACCTTGTCCAGGAAAGAAACTTTTGCCACCAGCCTAAAGTTGTTAAGATGCAGCAAGTTTGGGGGGATTTTTTTGGGAGTGGTCTAACCACCACCTCTTCCAGATGGCATGGCCCACACCTTCTCACAAGGAGGCATTAACCGCCTCCCTGGTCCGGCCAGCTGTTCCTTCCCTGCTATTTTCATAAGCCAATTATAAAATGCAAGGGATTAAGTTTAACTGTATGAATGACATCTATAATGTTCGTGATTTTCTGGCTGGCTAGTCATACATAGCTAATTTGTCAAAGTGTACGTTTAACAATAATTATATATGAAAACATTTACACATAATGTCTTCCATATTTGTGTCTTTCTCTTGTGATTTTTATTTAACCATTCCAGCATGGAATTTTTCCTGTTCTTGTCCCAGGCAGTTTCCCTCCCAGGACTTGCAGATAGATTAGACCAAGCGGACGGTCCTGTTCTGGTATTCCCAAATGCTTCAGGAAGTACATTTGGAAAGGAAGCTTGTTAAGGCGTCCTGTGCTCTCAATCCTGCAAGGAACCTCTCCGGATACAGGAGGCTGTCCTCTCCGGAACGGTACCCTCCACAGGGAGAACTGAATGGAAAAGTGCGGGAAGGGGAAGAGCGGGCGCTCCTGTTTTGCTCCCATGTGCATTGCAACCACTCAGATAACATCTGGGTAGGGTTAATGCAGCCAAGGTGACGGTTTAAGTCGAAACCATGGCAGGGACTCCAATCTGGCTGGGCCTGCCCACAGTTTGAAACAAGTGCGGTTGGAGTTTTCCAGACCGATGCAGGACACCAGCGGTCCCCACCAGGGCACCCTCCAGATGTTTTGGACTGCAGCTACCATCTGCCCTGCCTACTGGCTGGTGCCGATGGGACATCAGGTCCAAGAGGCATCAGGTTGGTGAAAGCTGCAGTAGGTCACCTGCTGGCAACTGAAATGTCCAAAAGTAGACATTACATGAAGCCACACAAAACTTGGCCTGCGGTATCTGACTCTGTGATGCACAGGAAAGTCAGCCAGTCATTTCCTTACCCATTCGCTATTATGCAGTAAATGCAAATTCCATGCCAATAGCACCAGTGTATGCAGGATAGTAAATGAGCTGTTTTCAGTCTTTAGCTTGAGAAGGATCCATTGCCTAAGCTCTATTTTTACATCAGAAATCTTTCCACAGTTCATGGAATGACCTTCCCAGAAGTAAATGCAAAGCAAGACCAGGGCAGCCAGATGTTTTTAATGTACAAACTTCCTGCTACAGTTCATGAACTCAGAAACGTAAAAGGCAGTAGCAGGAGCTATTTCTGATACAGACAGAATTGGTAGCATTCACAGAAGAGCTGATCATGGCCCCTTGTAAGCTCCCACAGCAAGACATTCCCAAAGGGGGAGTGCAGGATTGACTGGGACAGAGGGATGACTGCATCCCAGTCAAGAAAGCCCATTGTTCAGTCAGAACCGCTTTTCGAAGGGACCCGAAGTTTTCTCCCATGAAAAAGTGGAGGGATGCACTTTCCTCTCTTCCGAAGCATCCAGGGTCTTGGGAAAATGTGTAAAAGTGCATCACATGGAAGACTATTGAGATTGGGGGAATGGGGGTTGCTTCACCACTCCCTTTTCTAAGCACCCATCACTCATGCCGTTGCTTTTGATTGACAGAGCATCTTTTGACAGCTCTAAGAAGGGCTGCCTTTTCTGGGCAAGATGCAATGCTCGAACCTGAGGTTCTGACAGCCACGCACGGCTCCTCCAAGGTGCTGCCTGCATGCTCTGAAGGGATCGGACCACACTTAGCAAAAGCCCAGAAAAGAGAAGGAAAGAGAAGAACAGTCCTGGCAAGCATGTGATAGTGGTGGGGATGGGTGTGACAGTTCAGGCCTCCAGCCCTGCCCCCCATGGGAGGACTGCAGGCAGAGGGTGTCACAACCCACAGGGAATCCGAGCCGGAGACTTGGTAGGGCTCGCCGTGGGTCCGACTCTCAACAGCACACGCATCAGAGTTCCTTGCCGGGGTGGACGGGGCAAAAAGCAAGCACAGCCACGGAGCAACGGCAGAGCAGGCCCTGTGCCTGAGGAATTCCATGCACGGGCTGTCTGTGTGCTGTGGTCCAGCCGAGAAGCACACACAACCGTGTCCATCTGGTATCCCTGAGCAAGTGAGACGGGGCCTGAGATTCCCCATGTGGGAAGCAGCACAGCGCCTTCACCTCACTGGAAGGAACTTCTTCAGAAAGATAATCGGATGACAACCACCTGATGTCTCTGTTGCAAATGAAGTACAATTACTGTCAGAGGGAAGGCTTTGGCTTGTAAGACGAAAGGCAGCAGATTCTTTTAAGTATTAGGAGAGCCTTGAGGTGTTCATACTTTATTTAATTATGTTGTGCTCATGCAAGACATGTTATTTTTAGATTGATGTTTAATTATGTAGGGAGTTTATCTTAACAACATAATTACAAGTCGGCTAAAGCTGGTGCTTGATTGTGTACTTAATATGGCTTTCCAAGAATTGTGTAATCATAAAATTGCTAGTTAAACATATAGAGAAGATGGAGCTTAAAAGACTATAATTACACCACTGTCCACATTATCGCTGAGGGTTATGAAAGCACCATTGTGGCCTAAGTAATCATTGTTTTCCCAAGTCTTTCATTATGGAGAATTAAGAGATCTGGCATAAAGAGGAGGGGGCGTGGGTGCACTGGGCGGGTGGGGGGAGAACCATATGGAGAAAAATTAAAGGTGGACTTAATGGGAACCAAAGGATTTCAGCCACTGATCGTTTAAGGCTGGGCTGCCAATATTAATATTGTGTGGCGAGCCCTTTCAGTTTCTCACAAGCAATCATAATGTGGAGAGATTAATGTTATTAGATACTGCTCACTGCTAGTTAGATGGACACCGTATCTTTGAAGCAGACATACTCCTCAGAAAGAGCAGATATGACAGAGCTCTTGCTGGACTGTACCACTTCAGGCTGCAGGAGGGGAGTCACAAGACTGAATGTTCCTCCCAGAAAAGGATATTGAAAACAAGTCCCCACCACACAGAAAACTAGCATGCCAGGGCAAAGGCTAATGCCCTTTATGGATCTTCAGTGGGGATGCAAGGGACATGTGACCAGGCAGAGGAATGGGAACATGGGGGCCGACTCCTCTGTTTAATTGTTGACATGCCCAAGGAGACCAGCCTATGAATATTCATAACCTTCTGACACTCATGAATATTAATACTCCTCTGAGTATTTAGGCTCTTTTCTGACATGCAAGGATGCAGGTATAGCAAGGACCAACAAGTCTTTGGGGACAGTGAGCATATTTAGGATGCTGAGAGACTATTGTGGGTGCTGTCGCAAAATTACTGCCATGGGATGGCTGGTTCATTCATGATGTGGCCGCCATGCTGGACACGGGGGGCTGCAACATGTCCCCTTCCAAGAAGGCCCGCAGGTGAAACTAAGGAGAAGTGGCTGGCCCAAAAATGGAGGCATGAGGTTCAGAAACACAACGCCACTAGAGGGCAGCCCTTTCCTTTCCAGCGCGCCAGCCTCCCATTGTGTACTTCCAATAAATAAAAAATCAAGCCAAATACGAGTCAGGAGGGCCAGGTCACCCGGCAAGTGGCAAAAGAGGGGTGCGGGAGCACCCTGATGCCCACGGGTGCCATGTTGGCAATCCCGGGTGCACTTGCTGGCTAATGCGGCAGCCCTCTCTCCCATCTGCCTTGGCTCTCTTCCAGGCAACCATCTGCCAGGAGCCCTTGTGAGATGCCTGCGGACAGAAACATTGAGGAGGCACACGTGTTGGCAAGTCTGTCTGGATACAATGCACAACTTTGTGTGCACGTGAAATGCATGCACGGCCCTCCGAGAGAACGATGCCCTGGCTGAGTGTTGTGAAGCTGAACGGGGCAACCGTGGGAGGAGACGGAGCACTCCAGGCCCTGCAGGCCTCCTCACATGTGCTGCGCACAAGCTGCAGAGGGCACAGTCTGGAGAGAAAAGGATCCTCTCTCTGTGAAGGATCTCCACGTGACCCAGAATGCCGGAAGATCCATGTTCTGGCTCGCAAGGAGAGCCTCCATGTGGAACCCTCTCAAACAGGTTTTGTGGGGGGGGGGACAGGTGAGGGGAGCAGAGAAAGTCCTGCTGCGTGAATGGCATTCCGGTCTCCATTCTCACACCAATGTATCAAAGTCCTTCATAATGAACTTGACCTGGCAGTTATTGTTCCGGTCTTGTTCCTTCTGGGAAAAAAACCAAAAAATAACATGGCAGCAGGGGAGAGGAGAAAAAGACACGTCTTTTTATTCTGAGGTGTTCATGACTGCTTGATGTGCTGCTTGATAGGGCTATTTCATGACTGATATCATTCTAAAGGATGGCGGCTTTCAAGTATGTTAGTGACCTGCTTGTGATTGTCAACCTGGGCAAGAGGGCAAATGGCTGGTTAGGTGGGGGCTGCAAGCAGTGACTGAGAAACAGACAAGTGCTCCAGTGTGTGGCGGACACGATCACTTCAAAGGCAGTGGCCGTTATAAAACTCCAGAGGAATGAGAGGAAAACCAGAAATTATCAAGGAAGAACCTTTAGACTGTATTTCCATAAATACTTCAGGGGCTTTGACAATTCCCTCTTGTGGCCTGGTAATGAACTTTTATCTGATAGTGGCCATATGAGTCATCCTTTGGCATTCTTCTGCCAAATGTTACTGTTCAGAGCTCTGGATTGTCGGATAATGTTTCCCTCCTTGCAGTCTTGTCTGCTCTGGGTACCCTTCAGTCAGGCAGAAGGCGGAAAGGCGGAAAGGCGGAAAGAAAGAAAGAAAGAAAGAAAGAAAGAAAGAAAGAAAGAAAGAAAGTTTCAGATGCTAATAGAGATTCATGCTGTGCCTTATTGAACTGCTTTTGTTATGGATATCCTATCCAAAAGATTTCTACTATTATTATAATATATTATAATATTATAATATTGTAATAATATCTCAGTTCAGTTCAGGCCACATGGTAACCCACATTTCAACAACAACCCATGGTTTGATGACAATTCATGATCAACACCTGAGTGTGGGTTAACGGGTTTGCTGGAACCAGTCAGTGTCTCTAGATAGAAGTTTAGTTTTCTACTAGCACTTACTCTCCGGCTTATGTTCAGGGACTCGGAATCACTAAATAGTTCACAAGTCACAGCAACCCATCCTGGTGATTCACAGTGATGGGTTGGAAGAACCCACCCAGCACTCATGACGAGTCAGACAGATGATTGCTCTCACTGTGGGAGCTTCACTCCCTCCACCCGCCGTGCCCCTCACTCCTCATGGCAGTATGCCAGGGGGCACCAGGAAGGCTCAAGTGCCTCAACAGCCATGCCTGTGAACTGATGCAGGCTCGCCACAGCTGCCTCTTGTTTCCACTGTGCAAGCAGGACTTGGGTCCTGCAGCATCACGAGGTCGGCTTCCAGCCTCAGTTGTGCCTTTTTCAGCAGGCCCGCTGGGGCTGGAAGCCAACTTTGTTGCATTTCAAGGCATGGATCCCATTTGCACAATGGGAATGAAGAAGAAGGTTTATACATTTTTAGATAAATTTTATTTTTCAAAAAAAAATTTACTTTAAACAGTTAGCATGGCCCCTGAAGCGCAATAAAGCACAAGCACTCCAGCCAACTGTTGACTTAGCTGGACTGAACTCCGTGCCACACTGCTGTTTGGAGCCCAAAGGGTTGGTAGGGAACCAGGGAACCCCCCCCCCTCCAAAAAAAAGTTCTGCTTGGGCATTTGGGGGGCAGCTGCCAGAAGAGAAGGGCATTTGCTCTTTTGCTTGTTGAAGGGCTTGACCCATGATGTGTGGTGTCATCCAGGTTCAGACAACATGCCAATTTCTCATGTGTCACAGATGCCCTACAAAAATGGTTGATTCTTTTCATGGGTGCTTGTCATGGTAAGAACCAATGGTTGGCATCCATGACTGGGTTTGCATAACACAACACAACACACAACCATGAACTTTTATCACTGGCTGCTTGTTATGTCAAGGGAAATCATTTTAGCATCTGTATTGGAACAGACTGCCGGGCAGTGGGGGGGGGGTTGGGGTCCTTCCCTGGAGGTCTTTCAGCAGAGACTGGATGGCCTCCAGCAGGGCTGAATGTCAAGGTGCCCCCCAGCTGTACGAGTCTATATTACCACGGCAGAAATTGACCGAAAGAGTGCAAATAGGACTATCTTAGAATGGTTTTTCTAGCTGTGATAGCGGCTTTGCACTGAATTGAAACACAAATATTTCATGATTTTCCAATACTTTTTGCATCTGACTGGGGATCAAATGACTAGAAAACCCTTCTGCTGGCAAGAAAAAAGCAACACTGGCAAGAAACGGGAGCTGTGCAAGGAAGCAGCCATAGCGAGTTCCTTTCATGGGGCCTCTTTGTGTGCCGACAGGGCTCAATATCCCAGTGGACTCCATTAGTGAAGACTCCTAAGCCTTCTCTTCACAGCATCCAAGTGAGCCTGGATGGAGCTGGTTCTTTAATGCTCCAGAAGGCCTGTGATGCTACTAGATTGGGGAATTTTCTGGGGCCTTGTCAGGAATGCAGATGGATGCTCGTTACCTGTCCCCAGGTCAGCCTATTGGAGCTCACAGGAGCACCAGCTCAGGAATCAGCACATGGGAGAGCATGACACCAGCCTTCCCCAGGTCCGCCAGATGCCAGGCAGACCCAGCCGGTAGGGTCAATGGTTATGGATGCTGCCAGCTATTGTCCAGAATGTCTGGAGGGCGCTAAGCTAAGTAAGGCTGTACAAGGATCTGCTCAAACTTGTAGTCAGTCCTGCACTTTGGTTTGTGCAGGGGAGTTTCCCCCTGGAATGCGTTCTTCATTTTCAGCATCCCTTTAGATGAACAATACAAATCAAGTCCGGTATCTTTTACATGTAGAAAATAGCTGGAAACCACAATATATCCTAAATGTTCTTTGTCTTTGTATTGCCAAAATGATTCAATTCACCACACGCTGTACTCATGAGAGGTCTTGACTCATCTGGCATTAAATAATTATTTTATGTGGTTTCTTTAAAAATGTTCAAGACCCCTTGAGTGTTTACCAGCTTCAGATGTATTCAATACAGACAGTTTTACTTGTTGTCTTTCATCCTTTTTTATCAAAACCAGATTATGCTGGAAAGTGGAGTTTAACCTAAACAAGAACAAAAGGAATGTACATCCCACTCTAAAAAGCAAGACTGAAACACCAGAGGAGTTTATCTGAAATTCCTTATTTTCATTTAAGTTTAAATAATTTTTCCTATCCTTTGAGAAGCAAATCTTGCTAAAATAACCTAAATTCTATACAGTCATAGTTTTCCATTTCAAGGGACACAGTGAGAGAAATGAACATATTGCTTAGAAAAGCCAAGGGCCATAGTGGCTGGAGATGATAGGAACTGTAGTCCAACACAGGTCAGGAAGGCTAGGTTAGGATGTTGGCCTAAAACAACCTTGATACAAATTACCCGTCAGCCCTTTTGGCCGCTCGCTGCTGTGAGGGTAAGAGGGGTGCAGCAGCTACAACCACCAGGACTAGAAACCAGTTTTAGCTTTATCCTCTGTGACTTTGTCTAAGCCCATTTTAAAGCCATTGAAATGGAAGGTCATCACTGCATCTTGCAGCCGTGAATTCCATATTTTAACCATGTGCTGTGCATAGAAACATTTCCTGCTGCGTGTCCTGAAGGTCCTGCCATTCAGCTCCATCAGATGACCTTGAGTTCTTCTATTATGAGAAAGGGCGGGTGGGGGGGGTACTGTCTACTTTCTCTACACCATGCATAATTTTGCACACACCTATCTTGTCACCTTTATTTTTTTCAAATTATAAAGCACAAAGGTTGTAACTCTGCTTCAGAGAGGACACATTCCAGCCCCCTGAACATTTTGTTTGCCCCCCTTTTTTTGCTCTTTCCAACTCAACCATATCCTTTACGAGACATAGCGTCCAGACCTGTACACCATTTTCCAAGTGCACTCTCACTCTAGATGTATAGACTTAACAATATTGGTATATCTGACCCATTCCCAGATGATTTCCAGTGTGGAATTCATTCATGTGCTACACATTCCTCGAGCTACATCCAAGACTCACCAGGCCTTCTTTCCTGTTCAGCCGCTGCGAGATCAGACCCCTGTCTGCACATACATGAATATGGTCCTCCACAAGTACAGGTACCCTACAACGGACAGTGCAACCCCAGACATGCTTCTTTGGAAGTGAGCTCTATTAGGTTCAATGGAAGCAGCCAGACTACGTAAGAAGTGCGCTTAGAACCAAAGTTGGCACCACTCTATTCCGTTCTTGTTTTCGGGTGGCCCTTGGCCAAGAGGAGGTCCATGGCTCCCTTCTCCTATCAGTCTCCCTTCACTATGCCACTCTCCCGAGCTCCTCAGCCCCTTCCTCACCACTGCTACTGCTCTCTTGCTGGCCAGGTGGAGAGCCAACGAGCAGGCAGGCAGAGGCATCTCCTGTCTGCCTCCTCACCACCAGCAGCGTTGTCTGGGGCAGGGTGAGAAGGTGGTGTGAACAAGCAGGTTGCAACAGTGTAGAGGAACACCTCCAGGGCTCTTTTCCAGGAGGCACAACGATGCCTGACCTTCACACTGAGGACGGCAGCTGGAATGAGCATCAGATCCAATGCTACAAAACACAAGCATTCTGCTCATGCTCATGTTCAGCTGGAGCTATCGAGGAGGTGTCTGAGAAAGGAAGAGAGCCTCGTCAAGAGTCTTAGGGGAGCTTCTTCCTGACCCACTGGACAATCTTGAATCCCTATGTTCAACTCACAGTGCAGCGTCTGTTCAAGTAGAGAGACAACTTCCCAACATGTTCCCACTTAGATAGCGAGTGTTGAAATTCAAGCTGCGAGGCTTGTTAATGTCCATGCCTCATATCAATATGGGAGTCAAGGAGACATTTATTTCATCCTGATGATGTCATGCAGCCCGTGGCTTTGAATGAAAAGCTTGTATTTTTATCACTTTAGCATTATCACAAGCAAAATGTTCCCTGTGCAGCAATTTGACTGTTAGTGAACACATATGGAACTTCAGACCACTTAGATAATAGAAGGAAACTTGCCCAATTGTATATGGATGCTTTAAAAAGTGGGCAGCAAATATCAGAAGATAAATAGACCCTGTGGACCGACCAAACATTCTCAGGGAGATAACCCAAGTGAAAGCTCAGTTAATCGCACCAGTGACTAGCCATTAATTTCACAGTGTTTGTCCATGACCAGGAAGAGAAAAGTGTCCCCTTTCTCCTATATAACTGTAACCTGAAGACACTGAAATGCCCAGAGCAGAAGTCCTTTCATGATGTTTAGTTAGAAAAGGACCACATAACACAGTGCATCATTTCACTCATAAGCCTACTGTGTAGGACACAGTTTTAGTGTAACTAAAGTGTAGGCCATTCAGTGAGCACAGCTGCTGGAAGCCTACAAAATCCAAGTCTACCATCCACATCCTTGGGCCCTTGAGAGGGGATTGGCACAAAATCTGGAGAATTTTTCCCTTCCCTTCCCTTCCCGTTGCACCCAGCTTTGCCACTAGCACTGCCTTGAAACTGAGTCCCCCGGATGCAAGCAGCTGCCTTTCCCCTCTTAGGAAATAATTACAGGTGGACCCCACCCCTGCCAATTCCTGTACCTGCTTTGAATGCATCTATTAGGGGAAATGCACACAAAAGCAATTTTTAAAGAGTTGCAAGCTGATATGGAAAGGGGATGGAATTCACCAAGAGAAAAAGGCAAAAACCAAAACAACAGATTTGGCAATCCCTCACTTAACCCAGGCTGCTGAGCTGGAAGGAACATTAAAAACAGTTTTATAGTTCCCACTCTTCTGTATCAAAGATAATCAATACCCGCATTCTAAGCAGATTAACCATAGTGCAAAAGAGATCAGAATGGGACAAAGACATACTGGGATTTGGTGTATCCCAAATGGATGAGGACTGTCTGGTAATACAGGACTCTCTGGAGAAAGTTCCTCACTTGGCAGTGGCATAAACAAGCTGTGCCAAAAGTGGACTCTAGAAGAGTATTCCCTTCCCAGTCTCAATTATATGGCAAACAAGAAAATGAAACTGAGCTACCAAGCAACCCAAAGACAGTTGTTGGAGTTTTGTTACTTAGTTCTTATTTTCGCTAAAAAGGAGAAACAGCACTATTAAAGTTCTAAAATTACTCTATAAGGAAGATGACTTAAAAAATAAATGAAATGAAAATTTAAGCGCATGCAAGCCAGACTTTCTCGTAACATCAATTAGAACCACATGCGCTTGCATTCAGTTGTGTTTCCACCACAGTCGTATATAATTCTGGATTTCTTCCCAGTACATTTTGGAAAGTCATCCAAATACTGTAACCGCAGTCTAAAGACACTCGACACACACATGTGCAGCAACGAACGAGCTGTGTGTTGTGTGCATGCGAGCCTCTGCTCACCTCTTGGACTAGCATATGGCCATCCCAGAAGCTTTATCCTATTAATTAATTTATTTAATTGATTTCTAGACCACCTAACAGTCGAAGCTCTCTGGGCAGATCACAACAGCTTATTTAAAAACAATATAAAATATTCTATTCAAACTTATTTAAAACTTTATAAAAATTAGCAATACAAAACTGAAAACCAAATACAAAAGGGGAAAACAAACATGATAGATTGAGAAGAGCCTGTTAAGTCTTGCCTCACAACCAGCAGGCCCAGTAACTAATTAAAGGCCCTGCAGTAGAGGAAGGTTTTACCTGGCATGACAAGAGGGCAAAGTTGGTGCCAGGTGGGTCTCAGTGGGGAGCTCGTTCCATAATGGGGGGCACCACCGAAAAGGCCCTGCTTCTTGTGGCCACCATCTGAGCCTCCCTCAGAGGGGTCAATCTGAGAAAGGCCTCAGAGCTTAATCATAGTGTCCAGGTAGGTAAAGAATGGGAGAGGCATTCTAGAAGGTCTCATGGTCCCAAGACACGTAGGGCTTTATGGGGCAAAACTTTGGCAGCCTAGGGCAGAAATATTCTATAGGAGAAAAAGGTGTGAGGGTGGGAGCTAATGGCAAGAGATCATGGACAGGTGGGAAGGAGAATTGATCCTATGCCTGCCAACAGCCAGGAACAGTTGAATTGTTTTCACACGGTCACATTCTGAAATACCCCATGATCCCAGATGAAGGGGAAATGAGCATTGGGAACCAAGGGTTGGCTCTGCAAGGGAAAATAGGCTTGAGCCTATGTGAGCATGTGTGTGAGGTGCACTTCCTCCCGCCGATCCTTCCATATACTTCTTCCCTATCACAGGCATTGTGGTTTATTTATTTGTTTAAAACATTTGTATCCCATCCTTCACAATGGCGTCTCAGGATGGCTTACAAGCTTAAAACCAACAACAATGATAACAGCAATTGATAATACAATAGACAATAAAAATAATAATAAATACAATCAATAAATATACAATCAAGTTAAAAATGAAGAAATCACATTTTAAAAAAGTGACTGTTAACTTCTAAAATTGCTGCTTCTTAAAAGAACATTCAGATAAAAAGGTTTTAACCTGGTGCCGAAAAGAATATAGGCTCAGCGCCAGGTGAAGCTCTCTGGGGAGTGCATTCCACAGTCTGGGCACCACCGCAGAGAAGGCCCTACTCCGAGTAGACATCCTCTTTACCTCCTTCAGGGAGGGTTCCCAGAACAGGGCCTTTCCTGCAGATCTCAAGGGGCATGAGGGCATATAAGGAAGGAGACGTTCCTTCAGGTATCCTGGTCCCAAGCCATTTAGCGCTTTATAGGTTAATACCAGCACCTTGAATAGGACCCAGACTTCAATTGGAAGCCAGTGGAGCTGATAGAGGACCAGTGTTATATGAGAATAATGTCCAGTCCCCATCAGCCACTTGGCAACTCTATTTTGTACTAATTGAAGTATCCGGACCGTCTTCAAGGGCAGCCCCACGTAGAGTGTGTTACAGTAATCCAACCGGGAAGTTACCAGGGCATGTATCACTGTTGCTAGGCAGTGCTGTTCCAGGTAAGGACGCAGCTGGTGGACCAGCCGAAGCTGGAGGAAGGCGCTCATTGCCACCCCCGCCACCTGGATCTCCAGGGACAGCTCTGGGTCAAGGAGCACTCCCAAGCTGCAGACCCTGTCCTTTAGAGGGAGTGCAACCCCGTTGAAATGCTGGTCTGGGACTTGGGAGATCCAGATCCAGTGAAGCCCCTCATGAGGCCGATGGGGCGATTTTAGGCCAGTGCATGGCTGTAACCCTGGTCTCCCTCACACGGTTGTTGTGAGGAGAACACGGAGAGGAGGAAGACTGGGCCAGCACCCTGCACTAGAGAAGACGGACAGGCGGTAAACAGCAAGCCAGCAAGCGTAACACGCATGTCATTTCAGGGAATGCAGGTTTGCAATAGACCTGCATGTCTTCTTGGTAAATAGTTTATCCCCAGTGGCCTGTAGCTGGGGTTTCCGCACTGAGTGCCACACTCCCCAGAAAGGTCACTGGTGCTTTCACGGCAGACGGAACTGCACACCTCTTTGCTGCCAAACGGGCAATCCCGATGATCCAGCCTCAGGAATCCCACCAAAAGTTTGGCTATGCCAGATACGGGGCTCTGGTCATGGATGACTAGACCTGTTCCGATGCTCCCAAACTGGTGCTTCCAAAGCAGCTGGGCTGGTTGCAGGGACATGGTGGCATCTCCTGCACGAGGGCAGCGGGGTTTTCTAGCAGTCCAGTCCCTGTGCCAAAGCCTGTGCTACAGTTCATCCCTCCACATACTTTCTTAGTCTCTGCACAGAGAAAAGGGATGCTTAACCTGCTTTTAGGGGACAAGAGGGAAAGTTGCTGAAAGCGGAGGCAGTCCCTTCCTCCAAAGTTGCAATTTTTGGAATGGGGGCCAGCCACCTACCCGGTGCCACTGTGTAGCCAGTGCCTGTGGCTGGGGGGCTTCTTTGCCAAGGCACAGTGCTTTGGGGAATGCATGATATATATTGCACACACTTGCTTCTGGATGTGGCTCGAACAAGCTCTTCCGCAGAGCTACATATGATATTCCAGGTTCATGTTTCCGCTGCAGCCTCATTCACAAAGCTATTGGTGGTTGGAACAGATTGAATGGATTAGCCCCCGAGTCTGCTTTCCAAATGGTTTCTAGACCGTTAGCAATTTTGACGTTTCTGTTTAACATTAAAATGTCCTAATAAAACCTCACCCTTGCTTATTTATCACCATATCCTCTTGAGTTCTTCAGCCATCTGCTCCTTGTATAGCTTGCTTCCAAAGCAAAGTAGACCAAATATGTTCAAGAAGAGGAAGGAATTCCAGAGTTGTTAGGTACTAGATGGCTGTGGTGGGTTTGCTTTAACTATGACACCTTATATTACATACAGTTTGATGGGCTGTCCAATCCGAGCCGTTTGCAGATAAAGAACCAGATGAAAGGAGAGAGTAGGGGCCCTTAAGAGGCCCAGCAGCGAGCATCTGGGCAGCAGACCAAGTAGACACAGGTCGTCACTTTCCTCACTGTGGCAAAATGCATTTATTTCTACACAAACCACTATTTCTAAAAGTGCATCTCTGCACACCTGGTGAACCCAAGAGGTTGAAAGGAGTGGTGCAGTCTTGGGCATCTCCAAGAGCCAGCAACACATGCCACAGAGGAAGGAAATGGAGGCCTGAAGGTGCTCAAGAGCATGACTGCAGATGAGGAGCGGGCACTGAATTCACACAGCCACACAAGAGCACAGCTTTCGACCCACCTTCTTCTCTTCCAGGAACAGCTCCCATGGCACAAAGAAGCAAACCTGCGGCCATAACACATAGAAGGCGAATTCAGACAGCCACACAAGACAAGGATGATGTCCTCTGAACCACACCGAAAAGTCACCTTTGGAACTTAGGAACAACCCGTTGCAAGAAACGACATAACCTGTTATGACATAATACACCATAATTATCCATTGAGTTGTTCACTTTGTAGGTATATGCCCTTAGTCAATTGTTTTTCTCTTTCTCTTAATTTTATTTATACATTATATATTCATATATTACATACTAGGCTTGGAAAGTGTTAATTTAAATGATAATTTTAATCTAATACTTGTGAGGTATTGAAGTTGATATGTGTGCCTTTGTTTGTCCCCTTCTTTACATCTTTTGGGTAAGTGTCTAAGAGTAAGCTTTCGTATGTGTGTGTGTATGTATGTAATTGTAATAAAACTGGGGGATAAATAAGCCTCCAGTGATCTCATTCGAAGAAAACCCAATCTAGGTCAAGCACTAAAACCATGCGGAAAAGGGGGATCTGCAGAATATTCCTAGGTCACGATGTTTGCTGGTTGGGGGCTGCTGGACATGAGATTGCACTCTTGATTCATATCACTTTTAACTTCAACGTTTCGTGCCTTCTGTATTTAAAAGCACGGAGGAAAGCTGGCAGTCAATGGTTCACCAAAATACTAGTAATAAGATCTTAATTTGGGAGCAATAGAAACTTTAATTTTGACAAGATTCAAATACCTTGAGTGATAAATTGTAACAAATAATACCACATGTATCCTGGCACATAAGGCGACTCCCAGGTAAGATGAGGTCAATATTTTGCACTGTTTTTCTGGTGTTTGTCACATATTGGACATATAAGACGACCCCCAGTCTTTGCTGCTTTATTTTCAGTTTCTAGTGTTATCTTATAAACTGATAAATATGGCAATAATATGTGGAACAAGCAACCAGGAAGTATATTTCAAAAAATATCCATGTATATTAGCATATAAGGTGACTCGCGTATAAGATGAGGTCAGTACTTTGGGCTGCTTATAAATGTCAGCCATAAAAGATGACCCCCAAATTTGGCTTTGCTATTTTCAGTTTCAAGGGTCACCTTATACACTGGTATATACAGCACCTTAAGAAAAGCACTGTAGGTTTGTTTGCTTGTTTTAAAGAGAAGAATAAACAAGATGATGATAACATCCTATATGGATTTTTAAATCTGCTGAATAAACTATTTATTAATCAGGCTATTTGCCATATTATCAGACTATTTGCTCATTATGAAACAACCTCTTTCTGGTGATACAGATGCCTTCCCATCTGCTGAACACGTTGAATGAAATCTTAGAAAAGTTTGCAGTCCTGTGCCCAGCCGTGAGCACCGACAGCCTTCCTGGCTGCACTAATTGTTCCATTAACCCTCAAGTCCACTTTTAGTTATGAGAGTGGAACACAGAGAGTTCCAGTAAATTAGATCCACAATGCATAATGGAGCATGGAAACCCCTTTTTAAGGGACTTTCAGGTCATTACTGCTATTTGATTTCTAAAGACAGAACAAGTGGGCTTCCTGTGGAAAGTAATACTCTTTTCTCACCTATTAAAAATGCATTGCCTAGGGAGAAAGCAAGCAAGCAAATATTCTCTCCACAAAAAGGTTCTGCTCTCCAAACCAGCAGAAGAGGTGATGGCACTAATTTGCTGACACATCGCATATGTTACTTTTCTGTCTGCATTGATGAATAGAATTTTTATTCCTGTTTTTCAGCCAGTAAGACACAATACAAATATACCTCCCCACCAAAAAGAGACATCTTTAACCCGAAGAAAAGTCCCCCAGATTTCATTTTTA
This sequence comes from Varanus komodoensis, assembly GCF_004798865.1. Taxonomy (NCBI): domain Eukaryota; kingdom Metazoa; phylum Chordata; class Lepidosauria; order Squamata; family Varanidae; genus Varanus; species Varanus komodoensis. The sequence continues at coordinate 3,640,243 of NW_025335548.1, forward strand.
TTACCCAATTACTGCTTATTAACTTTCTGCTTATCCAATCTCATTACTCCATTTAGCTTTCTCAATAAATGTACCCTATCTCTTTTTAATTGTTTTTAAATGATAAATGTGCAAACACATCACTTCCATGTCTGCACATGCAGTGACCAACACAGTTCTAAAGGGTCTTTGCGTGCACACAGAGGACCTCTGTACTCCACTTTAGTAAAAGGGAAGTAGCTACTACTCAAATGAGGAAATCATCTCAAGCACTCAATGTTAAAAAAAATATGAGGTTTTGTTGTTTTCGTTCTTTGTTCTCAAACACACCCAAATTTATCACCAAGGAGAAAAACAATTTGATCAGAAGCCCCAACCATGAGCAGAAGGATCACCATGTCAGTTCTATTAGCTCCATCTTAGGAGATACAGGGGAAAATGAAATTTGGGGGAATTAGCACTTATTTATTTATTCTCTATATAGCATCCCCTATCTTTTCTACAAGGGATCCAAGCTGGTTTACACAATTCTTCTTTACCCCATCTTATCCTCAGAGCAATCCTGTTAGATGGGTTAGGCTGAGAGCCAGTGACCAGACCAAAGTCACCCCGTGAGATTTATGGCCAAGCAAAGATTGGAAGTTGGATCTCCCAAGTCCAACCCCGCAACCACAATACCACACTGGTTCATTACCAAAACAAGAAGGGGTGCAGAGCTTGCTAGCTTCTAGGCCTCCCAGGGTGCCCTACTCCCTACACACTTAATCTTTTTTTAACGATTAATACCCTTAGCCTTTACCTTACCAGCCATGAGTTCAAAGAAGTAGCTTCTTGTATTGGATGTCAATTGTTGCTTCTGCCGGGTACTCAGTCTTTTTGGCAGCTTCCTCATCCTTTGGGGCTAACAGCCATTTTGCTGGTATCCATAAGAGTTCCTATGGCAGCCATTTTGTGGTGGTGCCCATGACTGTTCCACAAATTGCCAAATGTGCCCATGGATCTAAAAAGTGTGCCTTCCCATGCCATAAGGAAACTCAGGATTGCCTATGGGAGAATGGAGGCTGAGACTAAAGCATTGTTTTGGAATGCAGATGGAGCTTTGATGGGGTAGCCAACAGCTGTCTGAAGCCTGGGATGTGGTGGAGGGCATGCAGTTGGGTCAGGCAACAGGTTGCGGTTGGGGTTCCTTTGTAAAGCAGAGTGCCGTCATTATTATTCATCCATCATTTTTGCGCACAATAGGCTGTTCCAGGTGTCTGGAAACAATAGCCACGGCTGCAGCCACTGAAGGCATGATCAAAGCATATACCTAGGAGCAGCATTACGCAATATCTGCCATCCCTCCCTGGAATATTGTATGAGAATAAAATAATAGCAATCTCTGGCTCCAGAGCCAAAGGAGAAGGGGCAATTGCAGACTTACTATTATACTTTTTATTTTATTTATTTTATTTCTGTAACATCCAATAGCCAAGGCTCTCTGGGTGGTTCACAGCACTTTTGCAAAGTACAATAAAAAGAGATAACATAAAAATACAGGTACAATAAAACACTGTATAAAATTCCAGTATACAAACAGAACATAGTTTAACATCCCAGCATCCAAAAATTAAAAAGTTTAAACAATTTCAATAAAACTAGACATTATAAAAACAGATGACATGGCCCATCATATGTCACAAAATGCCTGAGAACAGAGGGCGCTTATAAGCAGACACCAAAAAGATGACAATATTGGTGCCCGGCGGGCCTCCTCCATAATTGGGGGACACCACCAAGTAGGCCCCCAACCTTGTGGCCCCTTTCTGGCTTCTCTTGAAACAGGCACTCGGAGGAATGCCTCAGAAGCAGATGGAGTGGGTAGATTGAGTCTGGGTAGACTGAGTCTGGGTAGATTGAGATCAGGAAGGCATTCCATTGGGTACTGTGGTCCCAAGCTGTATTGGGCTTTATAGGTTGAAAACAACACCTTGAACTGAGCCCAGAAGCAAAGGGGCAGCCCATGCTAGCAGGCCAGAATTGCAGCTAAGTGTTACATCCTTCTGACCCCAGTTATTCTTCTGGCTGCCACATTTTACACAAGCTGCAGCTTTTGAACAGTCCTCAAGGATGGCCCCACACAGAGTGCATTGCAATAATCAAGTCTGAAGATTACCAGAGCATAAACTTTTGAAGCAGGCTATCCCTGTGCAGATGGAGGCACAGCTGGTCATCAGGCACAGCTGGGAAAAGGTACTCTGTGGCACGGAGGCCAAAGGAGGACCCGTGAGCTACGAGCCTGCTCCTTCAGCAGGAGTGCGACCCCATCCAGAACAGCTTGGACACCCTCCACCCAGTCAGAAAAATCACCCACTGACGGCATCTCAGCCTCGTCTGGATTGAGCTTCGGTTTATTGGCCCTCATCCAGTCCATTCTCACAGCTGCGCTCTGCTTTCGCACATCCACAGCTTCACCTGCTGAAGTCGAAAAGGAAAAAAAGAGCTGCTTCTCATCAGCATACAGAGGGCAGCGCACTCCAAAACTCCTGATGGCCCCACTCAGCAGTTCCTTGTAGATGTTAAAAAGCATGAAATGCGGATGTGTCGAAGCTCCGTAGAATCCATCCTTCTAGCTTTTCCAGATCTCCTCTTCTGGCCAGCCTCGTCTTAGAAAGCAAACCAAGCCAAAGGGAAGCCCACAAACACTTGCAGAATGAAGGCTGCGCAGCCAGCGACCTTCTTCCGCGTCAGGCACAACAGCACAAATGAAGGCTGCTGCACACGACATGGAAGAGGGACGTGGCTCGTGCAGCATTCGTGTGGGGCTCCGGTCCAGGTGAGCCCTGCATGAATGCTGGGATGCTCTCCAGGAACTGGGATTCACAGCTGCATCGAGGTGGAGAGGAGCCCAGGAACCTGAGCCCAGGAATTCAAGGGATCCCCACCCCTGTTCAAGCACCTTGTCAGCATCCCCGAACCTCGGCAGATTCAGCTGCTGCCCTGTTGCACTGCTGCCTAGCAGTTATGTCGCAGTGGGTCTCGGATGGGTCTACAGCATTCTTAGGATCAGCATCTAGCATGCCCTGGACAAAGCTCCACCGAGTGGCAAAGAGATGTTCTTTCTTTGCTGCGCTTATTGCTTCTAAGTATACTTGACTTTAGGCATAAACCGGGGCTCAATTGCATGCAACTGACTGGGAATTTTTTCCTCCATTTGCACTCTATGCCATGTCATCACTCAGCTCCTGGGTATAGCATGGAGTCATACAAACTACTACATACAAAGTCAAACTACAGAGAGACATCCAGGCGCAATCATGCAACTGCCCCAGTCATAGAAACATAGAAACAGAGCGAGTCAGAAGGGGTCTCCCAGGTCATCTAGTCTGACCCCCGGCTCCGGCCGGCTCCGCTCACGACATGCCCACCATGTTCTGTGTTCCACAGCTCAACCAGGGTTTCAATAAATTCACCTTCTGGAAAGCAGTGGGATCCATTTGCTTCTGGGGATAGGCCATTTAAATGCCTCTCTCTACCCTTGTACAGGGGAAAAGCCACCATCAGTCTAAACCATAGCAGGTGGTGATCTGACCATGTCTCATTCAAAGTCCCCCAAGATCAGGTCACCATCCTCACACCTGGTTGAAAGGTCCAGGGTTTTCACCTGCTATGTGCCCTGGAGCCTGATGACATGTTGGGGCAGTCCCATGGTTGTCATGGAGAGCATGAAGTCCTGAAGCATCTCAGACAAGGAGCCCTTGGCAAGAATGATGACATCCCCCAAACCAACAGCCTGGGAGACCTTAACATCAAATCCAAGACTACCTCCATCAACTCGGATGGGGAGTTTGTTGAGCAATAGAATCTTTCACCTGCCCCTCTGGCCCAACACAGGTTGAATGTGAATTGTCCCTGAATTGTGGGTTGTTGTTGAACCATGGGTTTTCTGAGCCAAGCCAAGGTAACAAACTATGAGCAACAACCCACAGTTCACAATCCAACAACAAGCCATGGTTCTTTTCAAGGATTCTTCATGGTTCACAAGCCATGCCTCATTAGTGCAGCTGGGCTTGTTCGGACAAGCAATGAGCCTGCTTATCACTGGAATTCAGTCTCCAACAGGATGTCCCTGAAGGGCTGGAGCCCCCCAACCCTGCCTAAGTCCAGTGGAATAAATGGGAAATAACTTGATTGTGGTGAACATCCTACTGATTCTGCTCAGATCCAACCCTGTGACATTTGCATATGAAAAGCAGCTCCAATACATATAAAAGGTTTTAGGCTCTGAATCCCTTTTTTAGCCCTCTGTCCTCAAATATTACTTACAAAATGTTTTCTGATTCAATAAACCCTTTTCTTTTTCTTTTCTTTTCAACTTTCGGGAACCTAATAAATGTGTGAAAAGAACATTGTTTATTAGTATCAAGGGACTGTTATTCAGCCAAGCTGCACAATTAATTTCCTAGTAAAGCTGATAAGAAAGGGAAAAACCCCTCCCCACTGATACTGTAACCTATCAAACCACAGTGAAATATTGCCTCTTTTGTAATAAGCATTGCACCAACAACATGTCTCCCTTAGCAGTGTTCTGGCGCACAGCGACGTGACGCACCTTTGGTGGAGTTCACACTTCTTGATAACTTGCAGATGTCTTAAAAATGTTGCTGTAAGGGAACCTGAAAAAAGTTCTAATTGCTGTACTGAAGAGCTTTCAAGAGAGTTAAAGGTGGCATTACAGAACCCTCATTTTCTATGACACACACACACTCACATACACACCTATCTTTTGTTCTAGTATCCTATCTAACGAACTTGCAGCACTATAATAAATAGAAGCTGCAAGTCCTTGCAGCACGGAAGCACTGCAACCGGGGTTCCCAACCTTCATGGCCCCAACGGATGCCTTGGGTAGTGCCAGGAAAGAGCACGAGGCCTGCACTTTTTGCTAATTTTTACGCCAATTTTTGCTAATTTTTATGCCAATTTTTGCCACCTTTTTGTGTACTCTTCTCATCCAAAATTTCCTTTTGAAAAGAAATGCAAAGGAATGGAAAATGTTGGGAAAATCTTCATGGGTTGGGTTCAGGGTTCCTGTGCTTACTTTACTTATGATGTGGCCCAGGAATATGTGTGTGTGTCCTGTCTTTTGTTGCACAATAATCTTTCCAGTAGCATGCAGTTTCCTTGGCTTCCCACACTGCAGTCAAAGTCTGGGGGAAGACATCAGGAGTTAACTCCTTCCACGGGGCTCTTTCAGATCAGGAAATGCTGGCAGGCTGGGAGGCTGCAGAGCAATGAAGAGATGTAGAGAAGGAAGAAAATACACACAGCAGCCCAGAAACAAACACCACCAAAACGCATTCAGAAGAGATTATGAAATGTCCTGAGAAAAAGGCAGACCTTCTTGCATAAAAGAAGGAAAGTATGAGAAAAATGGGGAACAGATTTTAGGGACTTGGCTATGAACTCAAGTACACACACACAGAAAAAGAGAGAGAGAGAGAGAACACCTCTTGAGGATAAAAGAAAAAGAAAGGCATCGTGCTATAACTCCTGCCAAATGTCCACAGTACTTGTGAGAAACACTTGGAGAATTTCCCCTCCCTGCCCCAGACCGTTTCCCTGAATTCTCTGCCCATAGATAGAGAGGAAAATGGTGAGAGCCCCCTTTCCGCGGAGCTCTGCCTTTTGCACTGCTGCCCATTCAGAGTGGGAAGCAAGCGCAGGGCCACTGTTTGCGAGTGCTCTGCTAAGGAACATGCATGGGGTCAAAAAAAGCCCTGGATCTGAAGCTGGCCCTACCCGCCACGGTGGCAGTGGAAGAATCAGCAACAGAAGTACTTTGTGTTGCGCTGGGCTGATGTGTCAGAGCCTGAGTGAACAAACAGGCATGCTGAAAGTTGCGCTGGGCTGATGTGTCAGAGCCCGAGTGAACAAGCAGGCATGCTGAAAGTTGCGCTGGGCTGATGTGTCAGAGCCCGAGTGAACAAGCAGGCATGCTGAAAGTTGCGCTGGGCTGATGTGTCAGAGCCCAAGTGAACAAACAGGCATGCTGAAAAGCAGCAATTCATTAGAATGGCACTGCAGAATCACGTGTGTGTGTGTCAGATTGCAAGAGAGTAAGTCTCACCAGTCTGCACCCAGCTGACGGTCTGCCAGAAATGTGTAGCTGTCGCAATGCGTAACAGAAAGGCCCCACTAAGCAGACAGTACTTTTCCAAAGTTCTTCCTCCTGTTTTCTCTTATGAACAGTCCTTGCCACTTAGTGCAACAACTTGCTTATTGCAAGAGTGTAAGTTTTGGCGTTTAGTTGGAGCAGAGGTCACTGCAGTCAGTCACAGACAAGCCTCCGGCTTCTGCTCTCTGCTGCTTCTCTGATTCAACGTCGTTCCAATCTTGTGTCTTTTCTATCACTGATTCCTGACAGAGGATAGCCTAGGAGAGTGATAGGATGGCAGAGCTGAAGTCAAAGCTGAATCCTGCCCTAGAGCCCCTTCCGTTTATGAAGAAACAACAAATGCATGGATTGATGCAAAATGTGACAAGTGTCATATCTGGGGCCATGCTGGTGAAAACAGCACTAGCATGAGCTTGTGTTACACACAAATGCATTTGTGAAGTTGAGGGAGTTTCTCTTTAAGTTTCTCTGTGTTTGCTTTTTAGGTCAATGAACTCAATGAGCTCAGCAAGGTGAGAAAGGGTGGAAAACAGGCCCCATTCCTGAGAAAAATGGAACGTGTAGGTAAGTCACATCACGTATAGTTGGCCCTCCACATTCACGGGGGTGAGGGCTGCAGGCCCTGTGAAAGTGGAAAAATCACAAATATCTCCAGCTGCCCGGCCAACTCACCAGGGGCTCCTCTTTGCAGCAATGGAAATGCCAGAGGGATTTCCCTCTCCAGATGGGCAGGGAAGGAAGGCCTGCTTTGGAGGCCTCCCTCTCTATCCTTGCACTTCCTCTCTCTCTATGGTGATGATAATTTTGCGCAGAAATTTTTTAAAAAATTAATAGGCCTTATGGGTTTGTAATTACAGGTTGTTCGTCATTCGGGGACTGCCTGTATTTTTTAAAAGGGGAGGGGGGAATTGATAGTTCCTCACAGAGAAGGGGGCTGCTGCTTGCTTCTGTCTTCCCAACACCTATGGGGAAGAGCTAGTGGGACTGGCCCCACTTCCATTCCCTCCCCAAAACGATCAAGTGCTGCCCCCTCCCTTGCAGACTTTGCTATGGGTTAGCTCCATTGAAGTCAAAATGATTTGCATGGGAGTGGGCCGTGGATATAACATGATTCACTTCTGAGTAGAGATGCTTTTCAGCTCTTCATTTCTTAAGCTTGAGAACAATGGAAACAATTGGGAAGGCATGAAAAGTCACCGTGCACTTTATGGGGAAGCCGCCATATGCAAGTCAGGAAGAGAGACTCAGGGTGTGGGGGTGAAAAAGCATGGAAACTCTCGTAAGACTCTTCCTCTCCCCTCTGCCCCTCCATGCAGCCCACCAGCCCCCCGAATCCACTTCTTCTGGCCCAGAAGGGTGCTGCAAGCTTAGCATACACTGGTCCATATAGCAGTAGAAAATGGCAGCATATTAAACAAGCAGGGATATCCCAGGTTTGAAGGAATCCAGGATCCAGTGGCAGAAATACAGTGAGGAGGATGGACTGAGTGAGCGTCATGTGGCACGTCGGTGCCAAAGAAAACCATTTTGCAAGTTAGGAGACGGCCTGTCAGACCTTCACGGAGACCCCGCACTGCAGGTGATCAGGCTGCAGGGAGAGAACCTCAGACCGTACTCCCAGATGAGGCCTGGGTGTCCCCCATACATAAATAAAGCACAAACATTAACAGAATATAATATTTTAACATTAAAAATTAAAAGAAATGAAAACAGCAGAAGGAAGTGGGTCTTCTGGAGTGATAAGCACATCGACAACTTCCTTTCACTCCTTGTGAAAACAATCTTGTTTTCCTATTTTGGAGACATATTTTAATAACTTTGTTCCAGTAACTTTTCAGTTCTTTATTCTGCTGTCCTGAGTGAGGCATGACTTTTAAGATCAATTGAACTTGAAGCTTATATTAAATACATTTCCTTCTACACCAGTGAAACAGGCATTGCAATGTCAGTAAAAATGCCTAGCATAGACTGCTGCATATAGGTTAGCAAGATAAAATTAGCCGCATGTTATGACAGAAAAGCACTTTTTGCCTCTGGAATGAATTAACACCAGTGTACTAGGCTGCAGCCCTAAATTCACTTACTCGGGATCAAGCCCCACCAAACACAGCAGGGCCTTCTTCTCAGTAAACACACATAGGATTGTACTGCATTGGGGCTGCTAAGTCGGGATAATTTTGTCCTGTGAACTTCATCATCCATCAGGATCTGTGTGCCTTCTTTTGCAATAGTAATGGAACAACATGGGAGTGAGGAACAAGCGAAGAAGTCCAGAGCTGGGAAGGAGACACAGATGTGCCCAGAAAAGACAAAATTCCATTGTTGAATTCTTTTCCCTAAAAGGATTGGCAGGCAAAACTGTTCCTTCCACCCCACAATCCATCACTCACTAATGTGGACTTGAAAGGCAGGTCTGTCCCCACTCCCCACTCCCCACCCCCAGTTAACTCTGAATGCTGTTCTCTACTTGATCCATACTGCGTATAGGAGTGGAAGACTGCAATTGACTTCTATGGGAGAAAGAAGCAGAGCCCACGGAAGAACACCTTTGAGGCAAAGACAAGGCCTGCTCTTTTCCCTGATACGAGACAGCTATGCCTCCATTGCCAGGGACCATGCGGAATACAGTACAAAAAATATGACTATGGTTGCACTGCATTTATATCCTTCTTTTTTCCCTCCTATAAGGAACCCAAGGTGGATTACGTTACTTTGGTCATGGGAGGTGGGGTACAGAAATGAATCATAATAATTGCCACTGTATGGCCCCATCCCATGCCCTCCCTAGAGGCCTTCCTCACCCTCTGTGTTGGGGGACAGCAGACGGGGGACTGACAGGAGAACTCTGTGGACTTTGACTACCCTAGCACAGAAGTTCTGCTCTTGGGGCCCAAGTTCCGCCCCCTTAGCAGGACGGGTGGATGTTGCCTCCTTCAGCGCGGCAGCGAGCCAGAGGTGGCTCGGTGGCTCCCCCTGCTCAGCACCTCACTGCACTGCTGCCACTTCAGAATGGATCCACAGAACCCTCTACTTCTTGGAGGGCAATCCACAGCCATTGCCAAAGAGATTGGTCTCCTCCAACAGGGAGGGAGGATAAAGGTGATGCGGGGGACCTGCTGACCGTTGTGTCTCCTCCCCCTCTTCCTCCTCCTCCACCACCACCACAATCCCTGCCACAAAACAAATGATAGCAAAAGTCAAAGAAAAAGTGACGGGGGGGGGGGGGAGTAAGAGTCAGGAGCAACAGCAAGCACCAGAGATTATTAGTTCAAAGATGCACAGGACAAACAATGATTTGGGGAAGAGAAAAGATGGAAGGAGAATGGAAGAAGCAAGCTGCCAAGAACACTCTTAGGAGACCACTACACCTAAGCCCTCCAGGCACTGAGACTAACTAAAAAGGAGCACAGGAGGTGGAAAAGCAAACATTTTATTCCACATCCCTCCTCAAAGCACAGTGATTGACATCCTGGAGTAAAATGTACCCCATGAAAAGAAAGTAACCTCCCAATCACTCATCTCCACTCTCTTGCTCCCTCTTTCCTCTTCCCCACAAGGTTTTTTTTGTAGAAACAAAACCTAAAAGTCCCCGATTGTTGCTAAGTGATTGATTTGCTCAGGGTGGCTTGAGATTGTTTTATAAGCCAGCCTGATAAGCCATGGCTTCTGGTAGGGCTTGCTTCCCGACAGTAACCTGCCATGTCATTTAATCCAGAGCCCCACGATCCACTGGGAGCAAGCAGGAAGTGCCAGATCTCCTCACCTCTCTCTCTAAGCATCTCCAGGAGAGGGTCTTTGATAGCCAGCCACAATGTGCCTAAGTGCCAGGTACAGGCTGCTGTCACCAGCTTCCCCACCACCACGCACTGGTCCCCTCAAGCTTCACCTGGGTGGTGCCATTGGAATCTGTCACACCTGCCACACTCTGACCGGCCTTCGTGACTTGGCAGCCACTGTGTCGGGAGAGGGGCGCGTTCTGCAGAGCAGGCTCTGGTAGGCCCTTCTAGACGAAGCCAAACAGCGGGGGGCTTGGAACCCAGCAAGCAAGCTCAGCAGAGTCCATCCCTGTGCCCAGACCTGCTATTTCATTCAGTGACCCCCCCCCCCCCCCCTGCAGCAGCGAGCTGGTGGAGCCGGCCGTGCCTGATGGTGCTTTTCCATTCGCCCTCCCCAGAGCAGCTGTCAAATTGTGGTGCAGAAGGAGCAAAGCTTCAGTGCTGCTGCCATGTGATCTGGGACACCTGCAGGAAGACCGGGGTGCGGGGAAGGGGCCTCTGGAGCCAGCACATGCCCAATCAACAATGGAACCTGCTGTGAGTCCCACGGCAAGCAAGCCACACACTGTGCCTGGACCAGCACTGGGGCTCCTTGTGTCCCGCGAACCAGCCCAGGCCATCTACCTTTCCAAAGTGTTGGTGAAGCTCTGTGGAGTTTCTGTTTGATTTGGGTCATTTTGGAAGAAAACCTGCTTTGCCCCGGGAAGCATCAGAACCAGCCCAAAGCTGCCTGCTTCAACTTGGGATTTGGCTGGATCTGGTGCATGTCCCTAGTAAGATCTTAGGGTGCAGTCCTCTGCTTCTTTAGACAGAAGATGGTCTCTGGGCTCCTGGAATGCCCCAGCTGACACTGGACAGTGTTCTGTCTAACATGCATAGGATTCTGCCCTTTGAAAGCAACATACCAGAAGAATCAAGTAACCATGTGACAAGACAGAGGACATTCTATTCCATTTCTGCCTTTAAGTGAAACTGCATAAAATCCCCATATAAATACCTGTTTTGACAGTATTTTCCCATTTATGAACGTTGTTGATCTAAATGGATGCCTTACCAAATGCATTTCATCCTAAAATACATTTAGATTATACAGTACATCTGGTATACAACACTAAAACACAGAAAATTCTATTCTTTATTTTTATGTTATATTGTATTATATTTTGACACAATTTTAGTTGTACTTTGATTTTTATTCCCATTCCCAAAGGCTCTGGGTGCTTTAAGTACAATTTAAAAATGCATTTTGGTACTTTATTTTTAAAATATAGCACTGTGTTGCAATATCTGGGGGCATGCAAAATCAGAAGGGTAATCACACCTTATTCCAGGCACTGCAGATCTTGATATTTCACCCCAGAAGTGCACCTGCTCCATATGTTATGAACAGTAGAGTACAAGGCATGGAGCAGCTACTTCTGCACCCACAAGTGAATGGATTGTGCCTGTTGTTTGCACACCCTCATGGGAACGCCAGCGATATAGTCCACGTGCTCATTTCTTTCTCTGAGGGTGCACCAGTGGAAAATTCTAGGAACGAGGAAAAAACGGCGTTCTTCGCTTGAGCTGTTTCCATTCAGTGCCCGCCAGCCCAGCATTTTGGCACTGCAAAGACTGCAGGTCCTTTACCAAGCAGGAGTGGGAGGAAGGGTGGGCAGTCTCCCTGTTTCCACCACATCATGTTTAATAAGCACAGAGCCCTGTCACAGCTTTCTCACACTTTCTCTGCTTCTCCTTCTGCCACTGAAGTTCTAATTTGTCCCAATTAGTGCAAATGTACCTCCCCATGCAAAAAGAGGAAAAGAAAAAAAAAATCCGCCACAGATTTTAAAAATATTTTTCTCACATTAGCGTGCACTGGAGATAACCTGCTGACATGAGGCATTGGACGAGCCACTACACTTTTATTTTCTCCTTGCTGTCCTGTTGGAAGAAAACCCAAGGCAAGCGGTGTTCCCAAAGCACAACTTCCATCCACACCGATCTCTAAGCAGACTGATCTGGCCTGCTTTAGAGGCTGCATCGCAAGGAGAAGGACCCAAGCCCGGTCATCAGCGTGTTGTGGCAGGAAATGCACCATCCTGGCACCCAGGCTGAATGGCAGGCCAGACACGATGCCTTCTCACACAGCCTGCCTCACTTCAGGAAGTCCCTCTTCATGCCTGAATCCAGCTGCAGGTGGCTCCAGAGCTGGCTATGCCACTGACCTATGCCATGTGTAACACAGTCACTTGGTGACTGCAGCTAGGTCAGCTTCTGCACTGAATCGGGATCCCTCCCTGGGGCTGTGGATGATGGGAGCTGTTGCACAGCAGACCCGGGTAGCCCCAGGTGGGAAAAGGTTTTCTGTGTCAAAGATCTGCACTGGCACCAACCCCAGTTTCTGAAATGGGGAACTAGTTATTTATTTAAATGTAGAACTTAAGAACCAGTGTGGGGTACTGGTTATTCCAGCAATGCCCCAGTGTGGTGTGGTGGTTGCAGTGACAGACTGGAGCTGGTGGAGATCTGGTCCTATTCCTTCTTCAGCCATGAAGCTCAGTGGGCACCCATGGGACAGGGTTGCTATTCAATGGAACCCATGCTCCTCACCTTAAGTTTCACAGGTGAAAAGCAGCATAGAAATGCTGAAATGGCACATCAGGAAACAAAAGTGGCAAAGATGTGTAGTTAAGACCCCTGTCTGCTCTGAAAGAAATCCTGCTGAGGTCAGGAAGTTTTGTCCCAAGTTCAGGTGCGAGACTCCAGACTTACACCACAATTCTGTGTTTGCTTATTTGGGAATAAGACTAACAGTATTCAGGAAGGCTTACCTCCGAGTATACACACAGACACAGCCTGGATGCTGACAGACTTTTATAAAGTTTTATTTTATTAGTCATGGCTCTGCAAAATTGCTGCCATCTAAGAATACTTCCCACCACCACATCAAAAAGCCAAAACAAAGTGGATGACTATTTGTTCACATATTTAAACCTAGCCTTGACTTATAAAAGGACCAATGTACTAATTTGTTCATACAAAGGCTCCTTTTTGAGTTAATAACTGCAACATATTGGACAGTTAGCATTAATAAACTCGACATTCATTGGTTTTGACCCCTGTCCATAATTTATTATGTACCTGGAGATATTTATATTGTCACTTTGAAACCAGATTACAATTTATGTGACACACATGACTTTAAATCAGTACTTCAGCAAGAGAAGCGTGAGTAATGAATTAACCACAGCTTTGAACTCTTGGCTGATTATTTAAATTGCCTGCATGTGGCTGTTGCATGATCCCAATCTCCTAACTATGCACTCAGGAGGGCAATGGTGTTTGTAGACCAGATGCTATTTACTTCCATTTGTACATTATTTAGGAGACCTTTTAAGCATAGTGTAGCTTTACCCGTATATTGAAACCAATGAGGTTAAGCATTCTAATTTCACAGAACAAAGAGACCAGGAGAAGGCAGAGATGGAGGGAAATTCTTAGCCTAGCCCGATACTAGATGGATAAAGTGTTCACCCCAGGCTGGCTGCACGCTAAGTCCTGCATCTCTGTCGGGGCCACACTGCTGAGCCCTGGATCTTGCAGGTCCTGCCCAGTTCCTTTACTGCTGTGGCCCACCAAGCAAGCAGCGGTGATGGCAGCAAAGAGGAGGAGTCTCATTTGAAGACGCACTTTCGTTCTGGCCGGTATGAGCTGGGCCCAGAGGGGGAGAGCCAATGAACAGGCCATGCTAAGCCTGGCAGGAGGGAAGCCACTCATGAAGGGTGGCCATGCATGCGTTAGCCCCAAAGACAGAGGACATCACTGTAAGAGGAGGGGACAGGTCTGCTTAGAACTTGCACATGCAAATACATAGGTGTAGATGCACAAGCAGAAAAGATTACTTTTGTGTAAATAGAAACCCAGTACGTCTCACTAGAGTTGGGACAATGGTGACCAGTATCCCTGCAAGCATTCACTGTTCAAGGGCACCTCCAAACAGAGGATTGTCCTCCATAAAATATGACCCATGTCCCATATTAAACACACACACACACACACACACACACAGAGAGAGAGAGAGAGAGAGAGAGAGAGAGAGAGAGAGAGAGAGAGAGAGAGAGACCAAAATATTGTGGAGTGAGGCTGTGCCTTGAAGCACCGGGCACCAGTAGCTATGAGTTGATCTGTGGATCCATTGCCATGGTCTTCATCCATTTCTGGGCGAAATCCATTCGTAAATCTTTAATCACCATGTATAGCACTACAATACATACTGCAATAAAATACTTTATTGTGGAAAGGAAGGATATCAATTAAAAAAAGGTGTAGAAAAACCATATAGTGAGCAATTTTGCATACGTGTCCCCAGCTTAAGACTTGCTATGCTAGTGCATCCAGGGTTAGGAAGAATGTACCCACAGCTGCAAGAACATTTCAGATATGGTAAGACAACAAACAAGCAAAACAACCCTTCAGGAAGTACATAAATCAAAAAAACTTAAATTTAACTTTTATCCTATTCTGAAGAACTTTCACCTTGTTTTGGAAGGAACTTTTAAAATGGGTAATGAGATACTCAAACTTGGTTCCTCTATGATTTCCTTGCAGGCTGCAATCCTGAGAGTTAACGTCATTGTCTATTGTCATTGCTTTAAATAAATAAGTCAATGGGATTTATTTCTGAGTAGATATGTATAGGCTCACGCTGTTACTGCTTCCGACTGGTTTGAACTATTGATTGATTTAAAGAACTTGCAGAATGCTTGAGACCAGGTTTCGAAGTGGCTTACATAATGCATAAAAATACGAAGCCGATCTCAAAACAGTATCAAATGATGCCTGCGTTTAAACACGACCGAAACTGTGGCGCTTCGGAAAGGCTGCCGGGAACAGGTGCCTCTTTCGGGGTCAGCGCAAGTTAGCGGCGGCTTCCGCCTCTCCCCGCGCAGGTGGCAGCGCTGCCGGGAGGGTGGACGCCGCTCCGGCGCAGGGCTGCTTCCGGGCACATGGCGGGCCGAGGGAAACCATTTCCGCCGCCACCAACTGTCGCAGTATAACACCCCTTTGCGGAGCAGTTTCTCTTAGGGTGCCAGTTTTGCCAACAAGAGGTTAAGACGGGCGCGCGCGCCAGATGCCTCTGCTACGCCCAAGTACGAGTCTCGGTATAAATATTAAAATACAAATAACACCTTGTACTTCTGCTTGTCATTTGTCTGTTTTCTGACAGGAGGAGCCCGCTTTGATGGGCTTCCTGTGGTCCCTCCGTTTTTTATCCTATTATCCAATTTTCCGCCGCACTGAGCTCCCGTCTGTCATGCTGACTGCCAGCCAAATTCGCCAAGCGGCTGCTCCGCCGAGCCGGCTGCGGAGGGAGCGGGCAGGAGGCGCTCCGAGAGGGCTTTGGCCTCTCCGGGCAGGCATTTTAAGGGGGCACGGAAGAGCTGCACGTCCTTCTCTCCCTAGGGCTACTTCTGGGCCACCTTATCTGCGAAAACGTCGCTTTCACCTGGAAGCACGAACCGAGATACGCTTGCTGCAGCTGGAGCGCAGATTTTTCATTACTCTCGAGTAAGCACGGGAGCAGTGCGTGCGTGCGATCTTAAAAGTATTTTAAAAACCCTCCATGGATGCCAGCAGGAATAGTTCCGTGGAGCAGAATTAGGAAAAATATGTTGGAGGGGGACATGGTCTCCTTTCGGTGTGGAGAGGTCCAGATCCAAATTCAACAAGCATGCTTTTATGTGAAATTAAAGGGAAAAGCTAACCAGGTATGCAATTACCATAATGTGGCCTTGTCGAGTGCTAACTGGAGTTCAGTTCCAGTTGTCCTCTTGATCCTCTTGTAGGAGAAACCTGTTATCAGTTTAACAGCCCAAACCTGCTCCCTGTTTTGCTTTTGAGATCTAGTGTAGGGTTCGGTGTAGAGGCATGTATAAACAAACACAAAAGGCCTACAACCAGATGCCTTTTGTTCCTGTCTATACATGCCTAGGATGGTGCCTTTAGTGAACTTGGATCAAAACTATCTGCAACCTAATCTACTCCACAGGGTTGTTGCGAGAATCAATTCAAGGGTGGAGAGGTAATCACATAGGCTGCCTTGAGCTTCTTGGAAAAACGGTGGGATGCAAAGGGCATGACTCAATAAATTCTGTATTAAGAAGATGAGACTAGGGAGTACTCCCTCCAGAGGTTTCATATATCTTAGCAGCTTGTGCCAGGTGTGCACTCAATTGTAAGGTATAAACAGCCTTCCCCCACCTGGTGCCCTGCAGGTGTTTGTGACTACAACTTCCATGATTCCCAGGTACCACCCATGCCAGCTGAAGCTGATGGGAGGGGAAAGCTTTTTCATGAAATAAACTTACCCCATTGACAGAATTTTGCAGGTGGTCTGGAGAAGATGTCTTCCATTCCAATCTTTCTATGTTTTTCCACTGCATCTTTCTTTTTAACTTTCAATAAATTAAAAAAGGAAAAAAAGAATAGCTGCAAAATCTCTTGGACTGTTAGTATGCTAAGCCATCTGTCTGGAAAGACCATTTGTGTTCTCAGTTGCATGAGATATGCTTTGTAAATAATAATATGAATATGGTTGATAAGCAATGCCTAAACTAGAATTAGTGTTCCAATATAGTCCAAATGTATTTAATACTTTCCTTGGATAAGGGTAGTCAAAGGATATTTTTATCACTATGAAGCGGGGTAAAGAGAGATTTGCTTTTACACAAAACAGATAAACAACAGCAACAACAAAGGTGAGAAATTATATCCAGTAGACAGATGGGTACAACTTGGAGTTGAAGGATGAAATTAAGGAAAGGAACATCTGGAAAATTCTCCTGACAGGGCTCGGTTGCTAGGGTGTCAAGTGGTATTGTAGGGAATCCTTTGGAAAGACATCAAGTTGGCACACTGAAAACAACTGTGGACAATTTACTAATACAGTTACCATGGGGAGAAATCCCACATTAACGTAACAGGAGAACTGAAATTTTAACCAATCTTTCTTCTGTTTAATCCTATAATTTTGCTAAGTAGATGTTGCAGTAGATAGTGCTAGAAGCAGAATATGATGGATTTGATGGACCCCCTGCTCTTGTTTGAGTCCCAGCAGCACTTTCCTCTGTTGAGGAAATCTGCACACACGTCATTTGGCCCAAGATTTGCTCTGAAGGCTGACTTTCTAAATGTCTAGTTCAACGCCAGGTCTCAGCAATTGAAATGCTGTAATTTCTCCACGGATGCCAACTGTGTTTTCAAATGCCTGTGCATGAGCACATATGGTACACATCCAAGGATTTCTTTTTGAATGGATTTCAAATAATTGCATGTCACATGGAGAATGGCCAGCTTCAGACACCTAGGCTGGACATGATTTCAGTGCACACACACTGGGGTTTGCTGAATAACTTTTTATGTTGAGCACAGGACTAACATTTGAAGGAGATTTTGTTCACCTCTCTTTGATAAACTTAGGGTGTTTGCTGATTCACAGGTGCTTTTGCCTGCAATCCTGTACTGATTGAGTTGCATGGGAACAAGCCTCATTGAATTCAGTGGGACTTACATCTGAGTAAACACGCAGTGGATTGCGCTGTTAGACAGGTGGGGGAATTAGCTGCTATTGCCTGGGCAGGGGTGGGAATCTTGGATTGTGCCATGCTCAGCTTTCTTCAACTCTTCTCAAATATTTTTATTAATTTTAGCTGCCCTGAGCATCTTTTTTGGTATAAGATTAAGAGGAATATACATTTAATAAGTAAATAAAGGGAAGGAAGAGCATACATTTAATAAACACAAAAAGCAAACCTGTCATCTGCCAGAGATAAGGGACTACAAGTCTCATAATCCCCATTCCAACATATTTGGAATGTGTTGAATTTGGATACTTCAGATGGTGCTAAATAGAGCTGCCAGGTTGCTGATGGGGACTGGGTGTTATTCTCATATAACCCCAGTCCTCTACCAGCTTCACTGGCTCCCCATCGAAGTCCGGGCCCAATTCAAGGTGCTGGATTTCACCTATAAAGCCCTTAACGGCTTGGGACCTGGATATCTAAAGGAACGCCTGCGTCCATATTTGCCCTCCCACCCCTTGAGATTGGCGGCAGAGGCCCTTCTTCAGGAACCCTCCGAGAAAGATATTAGGAGGGTGAGAACCTGGAGGAGGGCCTTCTCTGCGGTAGCACCCCACTTATGGAATGAGCTCCCCAGAGAGGTCCGGCTGGCGCCGTTGTTATTTGTTTTTTGGCACCAGGCCAAGACCTTTCTATTTAAACAATATTTTAATAATTGTTGATTTTATTTATTGGTTTTAAAATATTGAGTCAGGATGTTTCCAGATTTTATATGTATGTATTTGTATATGTATTTATTTATGATGTTGGAAGCCGTCCAGAGGCTTATGCGAATGGGACAGCATACAAAAATTCCAAATAAATAAATTTGGAGTGCACCAGGTTGGGTGAAGCAGCTCAAATGGCATTTTGATCTGCAGAAATCACCTGATGACAGTTTTTGCAGCATGGAGGGAAGTCTCCTTTCTGCAGATCAAGTGGCTGTGAAGGCACAGGAGTAGCACAAACAAGCAAAGAACTGGAAAGCTTTTGGTTGAATTCAGAATGAAACAAGAAACTGCGTGAGGTCACTTTCCACTGTCATGTTGCTTGCAAAAGGTCACAATACAGTGGCACCCTGTTATGTTCTGAATTGTAACAGCTCAGAATAAAGCAAACACTTTGGGTTTCTTTTTTAAATTTCTGTGCATGCCATCTTCTGTGTTTCACACCTTCAGGACCAGCCCTTATGGTTTTGAGTTTCTTTATGACTAAAATTTGTATGGGCCACAACCCAATTTCTGTAACACCTGGTTAAAATTAACAGAAAACGGAATTGGAAAATTGAATACAAGTTTGAGTATACAGTTGATTAACTGACAGGTTTGGATATGCAATTAATTATGTTTGCTGAGGACTGTGTATGTGTGCGAGAGAGAAAGAGGTATGTGCCTTTTGATTTCTATCATAAAATATTTTATTTTAAATAATACGGGCAACATAATGAGCTGAACATAAACATTAACAAAAACAGTTTAACAAAATAAAGGCAGCAAACAACATATGGAATAATATAACAAGTTCAGTAAAGAAACAAAGTAACTATTTCCCATTCTTACCCTTCGATATACTGGAAAAACTTCTCCAGAACATCTCTAGAAGGTACCAGGTTGGAAAAGGCTCGCTTAGATGTGTCAGTTCCTTTGCTGGGAGGGATGTTGAGGATTCCCCTGATTTCTCAGTAGTTACCAAAGATTAGTCATGCTCACCTGCACCAGGTGGAAGCCTTCAAACCCCAGTCTGCGTGCCACTGAATCATTTGTTAAGTGTGCAACATCAGGTAGCAGCTATGCAATCAAGCCAACCTTATACCCATTATCATTGGTAAGAGCTGCCACACAAATTGTCCTTGCTCACAATGTTTCATCCACCCACCCACCCATATCGTTGGTCTACAAAGATGCCCTGTGTTGCCCAGGCTCTGTATGGCATTATGAACCCTTATTGCTAGAAGACGACTCCTTCTCACTGCTTAACCACCCATCCTGCTAAGGCTATGAGAAGTAAACTGCCGTGGATCACAGGAGGATGCCTCTAGCAATACAGCAAAGCTCGGATTCTTCACAGGGCAACACGTCACGGGGCATCTTTGCTGGTCACAGGAACTGATCATGGGGCAGGTCACTTCAGGCATGAGCTCCAACTTTTCATTTCCCAGCTTGAGTCAAGATGAGACAGCTGCAGGCTTAAACTAGCCATTTTTCCATCACTGAATTATGATTTGAACAGGAATACTGTTCAGATTACCACTGTATGGACTGAGACCAGAGGATGTGCCTATTGCCTGCCTATTCAATCTTCCGTCCAGATGCGAAACGCTTGATGACAAACCGCTCCTGTGGGTTTTCTTCTCTCAACTGGTATCGGACAAGACACCCTTTCAGATAAAGAATGCCTTCAGGTAGAGGACTGTCTTTTGTAAATGAGGACACCTTGTAGCTAAGAACCACTGGCCACTTTAGGCATGTTGGCACAAAATCAGCACATACACTCACACTATAAATCAGAAAACTATTTTCATTATAAATCAGAAAACTATTTCAGGACTAGGAAGTTCAGATCACAGTGTCATCAAATATTTATATTTATTCTTTTGTTCTTTTGTACTATTGTAAGCCAATAGCTTTGGCTACTGGAAAGTACAGAAATCATAATCGGCATCTGAGATTATTCTTATTCAAAGCCCATTAACTGGTCTCGGTTCAGTCCTTGGCTTCTCCAGTCAAGCAGAGGAGACCATCAAATGGAGGGCTGTACTCTTTAAAGTTGACCACATGGCCACTTTAGCAGAACTAGAAAGTGCTTTGGTCTGATCCAGCAGAACACTTCTCAGGTTCCTCTTTCTGAAGACTTTTAAAGACAAGGTAAAGCCCTTTTTAATTTGCTAGACTAGTAATGATATAATTTTCTTCATATTGTTTTAACTTGTTTGCCAGTTGTTTAATTTTTAAAATGGAATTGGTGTTATGCTATATATTTTAGTGTTCATTACATTATTTAATTTGTAAAGTGCCCACAATTTTTAAAGGAAGGAAAGTGTGTGTTGTGTGTATTATTTATATTTATATTTAAAGCCAAGTAATTAATTTGTGACTTAAGTATGATCTGGAGAGAAACATCCCAGATGGCAGTCTTAGGCTTCAATCCAATATACACTCGCCTGGGAGTAAGGCCCAATGACTGTGTGTTTACTCAGTGGCAAATCCCACTGTGTTCACAGTGGGTCTTACCCCCAGGAAGGAATGCGCTGGATTGCATAGTTAGCCATAATATCACTAATATAGTTGTAGGAAGGCTGTTAGCTAATTGCCTTCTTGACCTCCTCTTGAAGTATTTGAGATGATTTGCTCATCCCTGCATGTGCTTCTGGCATGACGAACTTGATCCCTTGCATAGCATGCTTCGTCTGTAATGCTGTATAAACAGAGTGATAGGGCTTATCTGAACAGGAATCCTGGGGAAGGAGGCTCCCATGTGCCTTGGGGAGGGGTCTGGGTTAGATAACCAAGAATACCATTCTGTTCCAGCTGTCAGTATTCCCTGCATCTGTGAAATTACTGGCAACTTTATGCATTTTAAGCATACCAGAAAAGGTATGTTTCGGAGCATTTGATAACAGAGGAGGGGTAGGCAAGGGAGATATGGCACCTTCCGGCATTTGGCTCACCTTAAGCACTTTGCTGGCCCTGAAGAGCACTCAGTGGTGTGCCTGGTCTTCAGAGTCCTCAGAGAATCTGTTCACAGCGGGAGCAGATTTCTCTTGCCTCTCTACTTGACTGACACAGGATTTGGGATGGTTGCAGAAGCAACACCTCTGAGCCCTAGATGGTGGCTTAGGAAAGGCTTTGTGGCTTCTCATGTTGTGAAGACACCTGTACCTTCTTAAGGAATCAACTCTGAAATGGATGCCACTGGAAAAGGACAGCGCGCACCAGAGAGCGCTCACTTAAGCACACTCTGACAGTCCTGTCTCAGATACCAACTGCACATGTGCGCCCTGTGCATTCAGATATAAAGTGAGCAATCAGAAAATCATCTCTGATTGCCAGGTAATATAATTTCCTAAAATGTTAATATTTGCTTAGTTGAGACGGAAGAGTTATAATATAGTAGCAACACCTCCAGAAACTAGATGGCGCTGTTCCAGGCAATAATAATAACGTATATTATTAATTATTGCATTACATTTATACCATGTCTTTCTTCCTCGTGCAAGGAAACCAAGACTGCTGAAAGTTTCTCCCCCACTCCATTTTATCTTCACAATTACATCTGAGAGATGGGTTAGGCTGTGAGGCAGTGACTGGGCCAAAGTCACCCGGACAGCTTTATGATTGTGTGGGGACTAGAACCCCAATCTCCCAAGTCCCAGTTCACCTTTCTAACCATTACACTAGACTGTGTTGTTGCACTGGCTTAGAGAAGTGCTTGTAAAGAGCAGATCTACAGTGATGGCTTGTGCTGTTGATTTAATTTGCAGGTTTCTAATGAAGCATGTGGAGTTTCAAGGCATGTGACAGAAATCTATACAGACATCCTGTCATCCAGGGATGAAGTAGCAAGCAGAGGAATAGGGCGGAGTCAAGCTCACACCACGGGGGCTTCATCTCCCACCTCCATGTGTTCAAGATGTTGTTTGCAAGGAGCACGGAAGTGTGCTTTCTAGCATGAGTGCATTGCCCAGATGAAATCTGTATTCTCCTTTGCAAATGGAGCCCTGAACCTGTGGGACTCAGCTGCCACATCTGCTGGCCCCAGCCCATGTCATGTGCCTTTTATACCTTCATTGCTCACATAATGAAAGTCTGTGCATGGCTGTAGTCTGCACGGGTGAAGCAATGTTGCCGGACAGCAAACTCCCACTCGGCCTCAAGCAGACACGGAAGCGAATGCCCAGCACCAACCAATCAGGTTCCTATCAGAGTGGAATTAGAAAACATGGGTTTCCTTCCACGCAGGACTGCAGACTCTGCACCCCGAGAACTCTGGCTTTCTGCTAAGACTCACAAACAGACCAGGTGAAGTCTTGTTTCGTCCATTTGATATGTAACTGTATGCCTCAGACAGTATATTTTTTACTACTATAATTCAGTGGTTTAAATACCATGATAGCAAAGAAAATGATAATCTTGCAAATACAAAATGTTTATAAGTCAGTACTGAGGCAGCACATGAATTATGTTGAAATGATTAGATAAAAGAAAGAGCAAATGGGAGACAGCTGACACCATCTGTTAAAACCAACCTGGAACAAAATGAAGTTAATTGCATTCTGATCACGAATGGGCCCTCCTGGTTTGGCTTATATCTTTTGTCCTCCATAAAAGTTTGGTAGTGATCCACAGCAGTTCAGTTAACATGGTTTATAACCGCAAAGGTGAAAATGCAGCAGATTAAAACCATTGATTGAAGTAAATTCTATGGATAGTAGTTATTTAGGTTCCAGATTCTTTAAAGAAATCTTCTGGAAATGTATATATGTATAGCTTTTCTATATCATTCATTCAGCGAAAAAGCTGTCTGAACAGTGTTCAACAGTATAAAAAAGACAACATACTATAAATAATTTTGATCTTGAAGACATCAACAACACTCTTCAACGTTCACATTTGCAACACATCTATAATTCAAGATTATAAATGCCTCTCTAAAAGACAGCCTGGTCCTGGCTTCTTTAAAGAAGAAGGTTATCAGGTGCCTCCTGAAGAAGGCTTCCCTGGATCCAGGGGATGTCAACAACTGTAGGCCTATGGGCAACATCTTCTTGGGCAAGGTGCTTAAGCAGGCAGTGGTGCGGCAGCTGCAGGTACTCCTGGATGAAACCAGTCATCTTAATCCATTTGCCTGGGTTTGGCATGAAGATAGCCTTAGTTGCTCTGTATGATGACCTTTGCTGGGAGAAAGACAGAGGGCGTGCATCCATGTTGGTTCTCCCAGATCTCTCAGTGGCTTTTGAAGGATACCATCAACCATGGCATCCTTCTGGAAACACTGGCTTGGTTGGCGTGGGAGGCACTGCTTTGTGGTGGCTCTGCTCCTACCCAGCCAGCCGTTGCTCAGCATGGTGCCAGGGCAGTATGGGTCAGCTCCATGGAGTGCTGCAGGGATCCATACTTTCTTCCATGCTGTTAAACTTTTACATAGAACTGGTGGGAGAGGTCATGTAGCGGTTTGGATTGAAGTTTCATCAGTGCACAGATGATACTCAACTCTACTTCTTCTTTTCATCTGATCCAGGTGTGGCTGTCCTGGGGCTGAACCAATGTCTGGGCAAGGTGGTAATGGATTGAATGAGGACTAATAAATTGAGACTTAATCCAGACAAGGAGGAGGCCCTGTTGGTAGGTGGGTCCCTTGTCCAGTTGGATGGCACCTGCCCTGCTCTAGATAGAGTTGCTTTCCCCTAAGGGACAGGGTTCAAGGTTTGGGGGTGCTTCTTGACCTGGAGCTGACCTTAGAACACAAGGTGAGTTCTGTGGCCAGGAGCACCTTATCAGCTTGGGCTGATTTTCCAACTTCATGCCTATCTGGACAGGCAAAGCCTGGCAGCAGTGACCCATGCCCTGGTAACCTCTCGCTTGGACTACTGCAATGCCCTCCACATGGACTTACCCTTGAAAACGGCCTGGAAATTGCGGTTGGTGCAGAATAGAGCAGCCCGCCTCCTAATGAGAACACTGAGGCATGGACATATTTTCCTCCAGTGTTCTCACCTTCACTGGCTCTCATTTGAATTCTGGGCCTGCTTCAAGTACTTACAATAACTTATAGTGCCCAAACCAGTGTAGGACCTGGCTATCTAATGGAACATCTCCTCCCATATACACCCCTGCCCCCCAGACCCTAAAGTCATCAGCAGAGGTCCTTCTTTGGGAATCTGCTGTGAAGAACATAAGGAGGGCAACTACCTGGAGAGGGGCCTTTTCAGCTGTGGCACCCTGGTTATGGAACCAGTTTCCCAGAGAAGTGTTCTGGGCACCAACACTAGGCAAAACCCTGTTTGTTTGTTTGTTTGTTTTATATGACCTTGTTTAATCTGCTTTGATTCCATTTATAATTATTTGTACTATATTATATTTTGCTTTTATATTTTCTTCTAATTAATGTGATTTTTATTGGTTTTATTTTGTGATTGTTTAAATGTATATGGTAGTGTTTGTCGTTTAAAATTTTTTAATATACTGTAAACCATCCTGAGAGTCATTGACTAAATAGGAATGGTATAGAAATGTTTTAAATAAATAAATAAGCAGATGTTTGGTTCAAAGGAGATTTTCTCTGTGTCTATAAAGAGACGATTGAAATCAGCATATGCTAGCTTGTCAAGCGAGCGCTGTTATTGCTACCCACATCTGCCATAGAGAACATTGACCATGAAAATAATGTTTGGCACATGGCTTAGGGCCTTGCTAGCTACCAAAAAGATCCAGGGTTCACACCCATAGGATGAGCAGAGCATAGCAGATTTGCATGTGTTAATTTACATATGCTCCAAATCCATGTGTATCTTTACAGGACCCTGTCTCCGAAGACTACCCTTATTTGTAAAAGGAGTATATCAGCAGAGGAGAGGAGGCAGAAAAAAACCTCAGGCAGCAGAGATGTGAGGTGAGGGAGCAGGAGGTGAAACACATGTGGGCAAAGAGCCGGTTGATCCAGGAGGATCGGATGCAGCAGTGAGCCTCAGGGCCCCTGTATGTTCGTTTCAGCAAGTGCCCATGGACAGCAAGGTGGTGGGGCAGAGGGCCTCCCAGAGGTTTGGGGCTCCAGCTGACAGATTCAGAGCTCCAGCCCTGACACTGACTCCACAGGTGGCTGTCATCTGATTTGGAGTTCCAATATTGCAAAATACATCCATCCATCCATCCATCTATCCACCTTTCTCTTTATTTAATTACCACGCACCAGACACAACTGCAACATACCTTTTAAGCTGCCCAAGATATGAGATGCATTTTCTCAGTAGATGCTGTGCATGTTTTTTTCTTTTTCCTAAATGGTATGTAACAACCACTGTTGGGTTTGATGCATTCGTACGGCTGTGGCTGATGCGATGCGCTGACTGCAGCACTCACGGCTCAAGAGATACTGAGCATTTTCGGTCACCAGATAAAAATCCTGCTTGCTCACCTGCCTGCCAATAATCAAAATGGTTATTCTGGATCCAAAGTCATAGTCAATTACTTTTTAAAAGCACATTTTACTGGTTTGGCATGATGATGAACAGGCCCGAGAAGCCAAAGAATAAATGAACCGTGATTGTAGAATGCCCTCGAACAGCAGACGGCATTTCAAGGTTAAAGAGGAAAGTGCCCCGGACAGAATACCTGGGCCTGAGCCGGAAAGTTCTGCTGTATGGAATTTCTCCCGGTGTGGGCTATTTTCAGAGCATGGGCCATGCGGGATTGCAGGACATTGAACCATTTGGAAATGCCTGGGTCCAAATGCAGTATACAGAAGGGTTGATGTAGGTTTACCAAATGAGTGTTGAGACAAAGTCATCGTTGGTAGAATATTCTCTCATAGGGTGCCAGTGTTGCAAGGTCTTTAGTCCACTGTGTGGTTGAGGGAGATGCCTTTTGTCTGATTGTTATTGTGTGACTGTATGGGTTTCTCTCTCCCCCTCTCCTTCTTCTGCAAATGTGTTTGTGTTTTTGCTCAAATAAAAGTTACTTTAAAATACCTGGAGGGGGGCAAGAGATAATCTGCTTTGCTTATGGCTTGTCACAGGTAACAACCGAGGCAAAAGCCACTTTCACCTCCAGGAAAATGCTTCTCAAGGGAGTCAGTTGGCACATTAGGCTGTTATTTGTGACGAAAATGAAGCATCAGTGGATGTTAATACCTATCTGAAGAGGCCTTCCTTCAAACAGCCTTCCTGCACTGAGCTGATCCTTCAGCAAGTTTAGAAGCCTTCTAAATAAAAATAAATAAATAAATAATCTTTTTGCTGGTGGAGGGTCTTGCCTCAATATTGATGGCTGCTGGCTAATCAGGGTGGTGGTTGCTGAAGGCTGGGGTGACTGAGGCCATTTGTTAAAATAAGACACCAGAGAAGTTTGCTGCATTGATTGGCCCTTCCTGTCATGAAGGATTGCTGTGTAGCATGCAATGCTCTCTGATAGCATTTTACCCAAAGTAGAACTTCTTTCAAATTGGAGTCTGTCCTCTCAAACCCTGCTGTTGCTTTATCTGCTAAGTTTCTGTAATATTCCAAATCCTTTGTTGTCATTTCAACAATCTTCACACATCTTCACCAGGAGTAGATTCCATCTCAAGAAACCACTTTCTTTACTCATCTATAAGAAGCAACACCTCACTCGTTAAAATTTTACCATGAAATTGCAGTAATTCAGTAACATCTTCAGGCTCTGCTTTTCATTCTAGTTCTCTTGCAATTTCCACCACATCAGCAGTTACTTTCTCCACTGAAGTCTTAAACCTCTCAAAGTCATTCATCGAAGGAATCACTATCTATGGTGGCTGTAGCCATACACATACACACATATGCATATACATTTATTTCTAATAATAAGACTTGAAAGTCAAAAATACTCCTTTGTCCATGGGCTGCAGAACAGATGTTGTGTTAGCAGGCATGAAAACAATATTAATTTCATTGCACTTTTCCATTAGAGCTCTTGAGTGCATTATCAATGAGCAGTAATATTTTGAAAGAAATATTTTTTCTGAGCAGGAGGTCTCAACAGTATGCTTAAAATATTCAGTAAACCATGTTGCAAACAGATGTGCTGTCATCCAGGTATCATTGTTCCATTTACAGAGCACAGGCAGAGTAGATTTAGCCTAATTCTTAAGCGTCCTAGGTTTTTCAGAAAGATAGATGAGCATTGGCTTCAATTTAAGGTCACCAGCTGCACTAATCCCTACTAAGAGAGTCAGCCTGTCCTTTGAAGCTTTGAAGCCAGGCATTGACTTCTCCTCTCTAGCTATGATAGTCCTGGATGGCATCTTCTTGCAGTATAAGGCTATTTCATCCACACTGAAAATCTATTGATTAGCATAGCCACCTTCATCAATTATCTTAGCTAGATATTTGGATAACTTGCTGCAACTTCTACATCAGCACCTGCTGCTTCACCTGGCACTTTTATGTTAGGGAGACGGCTTCTTTCCTTAAGCCTTGTGGACCAACCTCTGCTAGCTTCAGACATTTCTTCTGCAGAAGCCTTCATAGAATTGAAGAGAGTTATGGGCTTAGTCCAAATTGGGCTTTGGCTTAAGTGAATGCTGTGGCTGGTCTGACCTTCTGTGCAGACCACTGAAACATTCTCCATATCAGCAAGATGGCTGCTTCTCTCTCTTGTCATTTGTGTGTTCACTGGAGTAGCACTTTTAATCTTCTTCAAGAATTTTTCCTTTGGATTCATGACTTGGCTAACGGTTTGGTGCAAGAGGCTGAGCTTTCAGCCCAGCTTGGCTTTTGACAAGCCTCCTTCATTAAGCTCAATCATTTCTAGCTTTTGATTTAAAGTCAGAGATGTGCCATTCTTCCTTCCACTTGAAGAGGCCACAGTGGGATTATTAATTGGCCTTATTTCAATATAGTTGTGCCTCAGGGAATAGGGAGGCCTGTGGAGAGGGAGAAAGATGGGGGAATGGCTGGTTGGTGGAGCGGTCAGAACAGAAGCAGCATTTACCAATTAAGTTTGCCGTTTTTTATGGGTGCAGTTTGTAGCACCCCAAAACCATCACAACAGTAACATCAAAGATCACCAATCACAGGTCACCATAACAAATCTAATAATATACCCAATACAATTAATGGGATGTAAAAGGGAGTTCTTTAAAAAGATCTATAATTGACTTAAAGGGATTGGAAAATGTGTTGGTGTATAAAATAATAACTACTACTTTTCTGAATTCCCATAGAGTGCTGAATGGCAGAAAGATAGATAATGGCAGAAAGATAGATGGGTTTTTGAATGTACTGGTTGTACTTGTTTAAAATCCCTTGGCAACTTTATTCTATTTTATTTAATTTACATACATTTTTCTTCTTTTTGTATTCTGTTTAAGATTTTTTTTAAAAAAAACTATGTAATAATAATGAAAAAGTTTGAAATACTGCGAAAATTACCAAAATGTGACACAGAGACAGGAAGCGAGCAAATGCTGTTGGAAAAATGATGCGGGTAGAGTTGCCACGAACCCTCAATTTGTAAAAAGCGCAATATCTGCAAAGCACAATTAAATGAAGCATAATGAAACAAGGTATATTATTAGGGAGAAATTTGATACATCTAATGGAGGAATGGAATAAGGAATTGGAATATCCTATTTAGTCCAGGTGTTTGCTACTTTAGAATTTGTATCTGAAGTTTCAGTAGTCGTCAGAATATATCTTACTCACCAAAATCCTTGGACACCATGAAGTCTCCTTAATAAGGACTTGTCTAAGTCAGCTAACATTTGAAGGTGTAAAACTCCTAATGCTTCTTTTAAATGTATGTTTTGGCAGTGACCAGTAATTGCCCCTTTTGGTGGAAGTTATAATCTGAATAGACTTTGTATTGGAACACTCTTCTGTATTTTCTGATGTACATGCTCTTTTAAATTATTTACCTGATTCTCCTAGGTTAAAGCTTGATCAAGCAAATGGATTTTCTGTGCCCTTTTGGCAGGTAAAAGAGTAATACTGCAGCATGAGACAAATAAATATCCCTGCCCTTCACAATGTCTCAGGGCGGTAATACAATGAAGTAAACGAGTAAGATACAGCATCCAGATAATAATATATAAAATCAATCTGTCAGTTTGGCCTTTGTTGAAGCTTATGTATAATTGATACTTCTGGATTTATGCTGTTATTTGGATAATTATATATTAGTAATTGTTAATTGACGGGTGTATTCTTTTAAAATAATATTTGTTCTTCCTTTGGTGAGATTCATAACAAGTAAATAAATAAATACAAAAAAAACTTTCAAGCACAAGGCCACTTTGCAGGCTGCCATGCCTATAAGCGTCAATCTTTCTTCAGTCACTCTGATATTTTCTTCCTTAGTCCCGGCCTTTAATCCCAAAAACCTAATTTGGCATCCAAACAGAATGATAAAGTCTGTCAAGGCTCTAGTATGGCAGCTCAAAAAGGTTACATGTAATGAGCTCATATAGTTCCATAGAAGCTGCTTCCTTTCGAAATCCAGATAATTAATCTTTTCCAGATTGGTGTTAATACAATGGCTTCTGTTCAGAGAAGCTCAAACTTAGGTCTCTCATAATGCCTCTTCAGTGCTTTGGACAACTTCTTACTCATTTAAAAAGCAATGGAGACAAGACCTGCCCTTTCATAGCAGTACTTACCTTGCCAGTTTGAAAAGTAAATTAGTGCAACTTTTAATTGTGGGAAAAGGCCCAGACAAAATACAAGAAGATGCTGTGATGGGCAGCAGTGATTGCACCTAAACACTAAAGAATTATGTGCCTACTCAGTGTATGGCAGACCCAGTGTACATGGGAACCCCAGTGCAAGCTGTGCTGAACATTAAAGGAAGAGAGGGACTGGGGTCTAACAAAGCCAAACAAATATGTGTAAGCATTATGTACCATTGCAGTAAAGCAGGATCCTCTTCTGTACATGGCTTGGAAGAACTAAATATGGGAGGGAGGGAAGGAAGGAGTATTTTGCGAACTGATGAACAGAAATGTTGGGCAATATGGGCCTTGTGTATGAACTCCACGTATGCATCATCAAAACTGTGGATAAAAGAGGGCATAGATGAATGCAAATTTGCACATGCTGGTTGATCTGCACATCGATCGCATTTAGCCATTATGGCCACGGGGCAGTACAATCCATGAACGATCCAGGGGAAGCCTGCCACAGGGTGACCTGCATGCCTGTCGCTCTGGAACTAAGTGCAGATGGACAATTGCAAAGCTCCCCTCTCCTGTCTCATGGTTGTCCATCTTTCAGTACGGTCTTGGGCTGCTCAGTGGAGAGACTCGGACCCAGCAAGCCAGCCTTGGCCCTCTGCTTGTCACGGACAGGCAAAACCCTCCTCTCATCATGTGGCGCTTTCCCTTTTGCAGGCCATTTCCTGCCATCCCAGAAGGTTGTGATGGCAGTCTCTCCCAAGACTTCGTGGCTGCCCCAAGCACTTTATGCTAAAATATGTTGGTGTCTTTTGCCTTTGGCTCCACCCTCTTGGCCTTCAACTCCACCTACCATAGGAATGCCACTGCCAAGAGCTTCTCAAAAGCTGAATTCGGCCCTTGGGCTGAAGGGTTTCTCCACTCCTGAAGCAGAGCATGCCTCAAAGGAGGACAGTCTTCTGGGAAACAGAACACATGGCCAGGGTACCAATAAGGGTGGAATTAAGCTAATATTTTGAGGACTATACTAACACTTGATACAATGGGTTGAGAGTTTCAGAACAATATTTATGATGGGCACAAGTGTACTTCAACAATTGTCAGCCACTCTGCATTTGGGGCACCACCATAAATACACAGACAAACTGGACTGTTACTCAAAATGGCAATGGTAAGGCCCTGGCTTGGACACTCGGCACCTCTGCGACTGCTGAGGAGGCTTTGGGACTGTTGGGAAGGGGAAATGCTTGCCACTTTAACGATGGCTGCAAGCTCCCCCCGCCCTTTCCAGCAAACTTCACCGGCTTCGGCTGAGCATGTCCATGCAGTGTGCAGCCCCCTGGCCCTGGGCAATGCAGCAGCCTGCTGGGACATATAAGAGAGCTGTTATTATTATTATTATTATTGATTCAATTTATATCCTGCCTTTTCCTACAAAGGGCTCAAGGCAGCTTACATCATTCTCCTCCTCCATCTTATCCCCACAACAACAACCCTGTGAGGTAGGTTGGGCTGAGAGTCTGTGACTGGCCCAAAGTCACCCAGTTGGC
>NW_025335548.1:3671744-3897528 GCF_004798865.1 Varanus komodoensis
GGCTCTCAGTGGGCTGCCCTCGCCACAAGAGTGAGGGTGCCTTTCATTTTCTCCTCATTTGCCCCTTCGTTTGCACATTCTACTGTGAGGATCTGCCTGGGATTGTGCCGGGGAGGGAGCCTGTGGGCAATGTGAGGAGCCAGTCAGCCTAGTGATGGTGGCGGGAGCCACGGTGCTGAGGATGGTCTGGCCTGGTAAGGGGAATGCAGATCAGACGGCCAGCAGGTGCGCCACGTTCCAGTTCTTGTGCCTGCAAGTTTGATGGCTGCCATCAGGCCTCTGGATGCTGCTTTTAACTGCCAGATTGGTGCAGAATAAGGCTTGGGTCATCCAAGGCCTATTACCTGCTGGCACCAAGGGGATCTTAGACCCACCCGAGGCCTGTGTAATATATCTGCTGGGCACCCCTGCAGCTTCATCTGTACTGGATCCCTGCCCCTTTTAGCTTTTAATAGCCAGCAAAGGATAAAACAATGAGCTGGCCTGGGAGGTAATCAACCACTCCTTACAGGGTGGAGTGGTTTTGCCCCTCCTGAAAGAGGAAGAATCCTCTGAAGAAATCCTCCCATGATCTAGAAGACCTTAATAACTTTAACGGAGTAGCAAACATCCTTTGCTGGGCAAGGACCTACAGAGGGTGGTTGCCAATCAACTCCAGACCCTGTTGGATGAAACTGATTATCTGGATCTATTTCATTTGGGGTTCAGGCCTGGTTTTGGCATGGAAACAGCCTTGGTTACCCCTCTGTGATGACCGATGGGAGAGGAGTGTGATCCTGCAGACACACCTGGACTTTTCAGCAGCTTTTGATACCATTGACCAAGGTATCCTTCTGGGGCAACTCTCTTGAGTTGGGAGTGGGGGGAACTGTGATGCAGTGGCTCCACTCTTGCTGGCTATCTCCAGAACGCAGTACTTCGGGAATGCTGGTCAGCCCCATGGGTTCTCCACCACGGCGTGCCTCAGGGGGCGGTTCTGTCCCCCATGCTAGCAAGTATCTGCATGAAAGCACCGAGTGGGGTCACCCAGCAAAAGGTGAGCCTGTGGATGTGCTGAAGCAGTGGGACACAGAGGTGTGACCACTGCCCGCCTGCATGCTTCCAGGCCCAGTCCAAGCTGCTGGTCCTATCAAGCCTTGCACAGGTCTCGGACCACAATCCTTGCCTCTCCCAATGACTGCCTATCCCATCACGACACCCAGTATCTGGGGCTTTCCTCCGAGCGCCAACCCTGTGGGTGGTCCCTTGGGCCCCCTTGGAGGGTAGCAACAATACCACTTTCTCTGTGGGGGGCTTATCTATGGAACAGCCCCTTCACTGTGGCTAGCCTCATGCCAGCTGTGGCATCTTCTCAGTGCCACACTAAGATGGCCCTTTATGATTTTAAAGATATAATTCTATGGGCTTGAGGAGGTTGCCCACACCAGATGTTTTTTTCTTACATGGTTATTCTTCCCTGTACACCATTAGCTGTTATTGATTGTTTGTGTTTCTTTTGGTAAGCTTTCATGATATTTTCACTGCATCCTACTGTATTCTTTTTATGTGTTGTAAGCTGCCCAAAGAGTTTCAGTTGTTGGATGGTCTAGAAATAAATAAATCAAGTATTAAATCAAGCAGTGAGCAGCTAGAAGGAAGCACAGCTGAAACTTTGAACTAAACTTAGCATGGAAGGCCCTGTCTTGTCTTTTTATTATTTTAAAAACCACCTGCTTGCCTGGCAGCGGGCCAAAAAGCAACAGGATGGTTTGCGCCCACGATTTCCCTACAAGACCCAAGACTCTAACCTCAAGTAGTACTCTGCTGCCTTTCTGCAAAAAGGATCCTGCACATGCTCTTGAAAAGACAAAATATAGCATTTGGAAGGAAGGATTAGAAGACAGATTCCAAGTCTATTCTTTGCCATCTAAATATATGACAGAAATGTCACAGTGCATTTTGTTTCTCATGGAAATGTACGGAATTTAAGATGTAGTTATTTAAATACAAAAATAAAAATCCTGCAGTTACCTTTAAAAATCCATGAATCTATTTCATAAAGATTTCAGACTACTTAGACAGAAATTCCATATAACCAAAGGCACTTCTGCCCTTTAAAGGCCCTCCTTGCTAAATATTGTTGGAAAGGGGAGCCACTGTGGCAATATGAAGTAATGAGCTTTAATGTTCACAGTGCTGCAGTTGAAGCACGAGGAGAATGGCATGGTACTTGACTCCTAATGGCCACCGGCCAGAGATGCTGAAGCCACAATACCCACAGTGGTGTGGGTTTCCCCATGTTGTGACCCGGTGCCTCTCTAAGGGGGAAGGTATGAAGGAAGCGCACAGGTGGTCCTTCCTGAAGACACATTGCCCTCCTGCTGGCGGGACGAGGTACCAAGTAGGAAGGATCCGTGCAGCTGGCTGTGAGTTATACTGGTCTGGGATTGCATGCCTCATGACAATTTTTCTGATGTTGGCAAAGGCTTGGCCTTACACAGGGCCAGCTCCAGGTCTTGGAAGGTCCTCGGCAAGGCAGCCTCTTATGGGCCCCTCTCTCAGTGCATCTGCCTGCTCTCGACCATCATCAGCTGGATGCCTGTGCTCTTTCTCCTCCTCTTCCTCATCAGTGCTACTCCTTGCTTGATGGACAGGCAGAGAGCCAGTGAGCAAGCAGGCAGTGGCACCTGCTCCTCCTCCACCACCATCACGTTTGTGTGAGCCATAGCAAGAGGCAGGAAAACAAACAGGAGAAGAGAGGAGTCAGGCCAGGAGACTTCTGCCAGTGCGCCCCTGCTGGTGGGTGAGCCCTTGGCAAATGCCCAAACATGCCTATCCTCTACTTCAGGATTGCCCTTGCCTGTTTGTTAAATAAACCTTTGACACCCTGAAGTTTCAGAGGCTAACACATGTCAAATGTCTTTCCATGTATCTGTTAGGAGATACGTAGGCATTCTTCTGTGGTTCATGAAATACTACAGAAATCAGCTCTCTTTTTCTTTGCTCCATGAGTTTGAAGAGTGTTTGCTTTAGGCCCCAACCCTGATGAATAATATAGCATACTAATAATAAACATACTGTGTGAAAGTATTACAAAATCTATGCAGTATTCTAAGATCCAGAAGCCTAAAGCAAAATCATAGCAGAGGAGGGCATATGGACAAGACTGCCTTGGGTAAACTCCTATATTCTCCCCACCTTCTTCATAAAATCTTATTTGGACTTAATTCCTGTTGCAGGAGGTAGGGGTGAGAAAAACCACAGGCTGAATCATGTGTCAACTGAGGATTTATTAGGTGTACTGCTTCCCCAATTTTCCAACAGACACTATTTGGGGAGACCGTGAGCCTTGATAAGAAGCTTTAGCCAATAATTCAGCAAGCACACATCGGCCTTAGAAGAATGCACCACTTTCCACCACAGTTCTAAGGAAAAGCACAGGAGTATTTGGAACCTGTCCAGGTTTCTCCAAAATTTGTTTTGAATTATCTCTGGAGATACCACTTCATAAGCACAGGCATTCTCCAAATTCCCCATGGTTTTACCTCATAAACCTTTAAAACTGGGATCATTTCATGACTCAAGTGCCACCATTGTCCTCAGAAGAACACTGGCGTCTGTATTGTGTCTCCCATCCTACCTGGAGCAACAGCACAGCCTCAGTCCAACGGGACTCACTTCTCCTGTTGCAGAAAACCCACCCAGAACTTCATAGAATCGTAGAATAGTAGAGTTGGAAGGAACATGGAGGCCATCGAGTCCAACTCCCTGCTGGTGCAGGACACCAAGTTGCATCATCTCTCTCAGATGGCTGCCCAGTTTCTTTCTGAATGTCTCTAGTGTGGCACAGCCCACCACCTCTCTAGGCAGCTGGTTCCACTGTCATATTGCTCCAACGGTGAGGAAGCTTTTGATATCTAGCATGAACCTGGGTTGTTGCGGCCTGACTTGATTATTCCGTGTCCTGCACTCTGGCGTCAGCAAGAAGAGATCTTGACCTTCCTCTTTGTGACAGCTTTTGAAGTACTTGAAAGATCCATCCAGAACTGCAACTGATCTTAAGGCTGTCATGCCATGATCTTGCCAGAAGATGACCTGGCAAGGCCATATTCAGAAGCGTGGCAAAAGTGGAGGTTTGCCTGTAATTCAAGTTCTTCCATGTTAGTGCATGTGGTGCAGTCGTCCTTGCAAAGGTGAAAGAAGGGCCAGGCCTCTCTCCCCACCAACAAACCCCTCAGGCAACGTGCAGCATCCGTTGCGCAGCGGGTCGTGGATAGAGGTGGGTCCCTTCTTCAGACCAGCACATGTGCACAGGGATGGGGCAGGCAGCAGGAAATGCAGCGGCTGAGTGGGGCTGAAGGGCATGACTTTGTTCTGCCTTCCCATATAAGTGCACTCCCAGTTCCTCCTCAGATGGAGCTACAAGGGAGAGTGCCTTTCAGTGGTGGCCCCCGACTGTGAAATGTTCTCTCCAGTGAGATTTTCCTGCACCAGTGTGGTCAGATTTTTGGCCTCCAGTTAAAGTTTTAATTGACTCCCAAGCATTTAAAAGCATATGGAAGGCTTCTTAATTTAAGCAATTTATCAGAATTTGGCATTTTATTGATAACTGCTTTGGGTGTTCAGACATGCTTCAACCCCTGTTGCAAAGATCTTGCGATTTCTAAGAAAGGCAAGTAAGAAATAGTGATAACCACAACAATCACTTTAATAAAACCACCCACACAGAACACCCAGATAGGGATAGAGTAGCTCACTTCCTTCCCTTCTGGCCCTGCCGTGTCCACGACCGTTCTAGCTACCAGTCGAAGCTCCGGAATGTCCACCACTCTTATTCTGGCAATCTGGCTTCCCAGTAATGCCAGGAGCTCTTTGCATGCTCTGACTAGTTTCACCCTTTCACACTAATATACAGCATCTCCCGTGAGTCAATGCAACACGTTATTTCCAGCCAGTCCTTTCCAGCATTATCATAAACAGCCTCTTAATCTCCCCTTTTCATCAATGTAATGCTGCTATCAAAAAATCTTGTATCCTCAGGAATCATGAGGGGTAACACAGAGAGTATCTCCTGACTCTTAGTATGGAGCTCAAAGTGGGCTTTGTGCCTCCTGGTGGATGGAAAAGCTCTTTTTTTTTTTTTTTTTTTAGGATCCCACCAGCCTGCCCAACCTTTTCTGCTGGAAACCAGTACGCAAGCCATGTACCTTCCAAAGCTGATCACATGGGAAATGGAAGGCTGGCTAGCCGAAAGATTATTTGTCTCCCTCGTTTCTCCTTTCAGAGAGAAACTATTTTAGTTTAGGGATTAAAAATGACTAATGGCCAGCTAGGGCACAACCTGATTAACAGTCGGGGTATCCCAATTTCTTCTCTAGGGGGTTGCTGGCAAGACTGTGTTCCATTCCATTTTTTACTACAAGATTCAGCCCTGTGTTCTGCATTTGGATGTAGGACTACTCGGAGGTTCAGAACTGCTCTATACATTGTTTTCTGGTATTTGCATATTGTGTTTCCATTTTGTGTTTCCATGGTACACACATGGCCATCTGGGGAAGCAGATTTGCTGCAGGAGGCAAGTCCATCAGAGTGTGAGTATCCCTGTCCTTATTACAGGCCTGGTTGGCATGGTCTGAGGTCGGGGAAACTCTGCGTGTCAAGGCCCCAAATGCCCCTGGGAACTCCGTTTCATGCCACCACCTTGGAAACACTGAGGAGAATTGCTATCTTTTTCGGGAACGGTCTTATAGGAATTGCCAATGTATAAGCAAACTCTTACTTTCCAATAAATATCCACAGAATTGCAGCTTTAGGATAAAATAATCTTTGGGTGCAATCCTACACATGTTTGGACAGAAAACAATCCTACAGCTCCCAGCATTCCACAGGAAACCAAGCTGGTTGGGGAATGCTGGGAGCTGGAAGACTGCTTTTCCAGTGAAACATGTATAAGATCGGGTTTTTTCTTGCTATGCTTTGTTTCTTTTAGTCATTTTTAATAGCGCTGCAGTATCTCTGCAAGATAGCTCGAAGCAGCTGAACGGCAGAGCCAGATGTCACACTTGACAAAAGTATGCCACCAAAAATGTTATCAAATATTAGGGTGGGGCAAGAAATACTGCTATTTTAGCACTCAGAAGTAAAAATGCCGCCCACTCACGCTCGCTCTCTCTGTTGGTGGTCAGTAAAGCTTTTCTATAAGACAAAAGAAATATGGTGGGTTTTTTCCTTCTTCAAGCATTGTGGTTTGGCTATAAAAAACCATGAACCAAATATTATTGCCATTGTTTCTGAGGCGCTGACATGCTTTTGCAGTGCTTGTCACCACCCCTGCCTTGAATTAGGGGGGAAAAAAGCTGTGAAGGGAAAGGAAATGGCATGTTGTCCTGCCACTGCAGCAGGTGTTTTCATACCCCCGCATACATGGGACTATAATTGGCAACTAATGTGTTCCAGAGATAAGACTGCCCCTAATCATGTTCACTGACACAGCAGTAACGGTGACTTTTAACAGCCCACAAATCATCATGTAACCGTTTCCCCATCATTAGATGTTAACAGAAGTTGGGCACCTTATCTGAGCAAGCCACGTTTTTGCTGCCCAACATCCATCATCTATGAGGTCAGGCTTTCCAACAAACTGTAAGTCCAGGATAAAAAGCAGAAGTGGGTAGACCGGCCTTCCCCACTGGATGCCCTCCAGATGTTCAACTCCCAGCAGCCCCAGCCAGCACGACCAATGATCTGGAAGACTTGGCGTTGTTGTCTAAAACATCTGGGGGGTGCCAGGTTGGGGAAATCTGGCATATTCCTTGCAAGCAAGCAAGACTGGCCCTCAAATGTCAGCTGTCGTGACCTCTTCCAGGGTACTCCACGCTGAGGTAATTATTGAAATTAAACGTGGAAATAAAAGGAAATGGAGTTGCAGTGAAATAGCAGAAGGGAGGGAGGGCAGCCTGTTGTCCAGATGTGCTACAACTCCCCATGGCTGCCCAGATGTGCTGCAACTCCCTGATCATTGTCCATCCTGGCTCATGCTGTTGAGAAGTGGAGTCCAGCAACCTCTGGAGACTACAGGTTGCCCAGGCTTACTTTAAGTATCTCCTGTGTGAGCAAAAGAACCCTCAGTCAAATTCTACTTCATCCATGAACTTACACGGTCACCACAATTTCTCAGTCGATGAGCCAGATGGCCTTTATCTCCCCACCCGTTGCAGAATTGTGAAGCTCAGAGTTAAAGGGTTTGATGCATGTGCCGAGTGTTGTTATTGGTAGGGATACAAGAACAATCCTGCTGGGTCGTACCAAAGGCCCAGTCAGCCCAGCATTATGGTCCTTCAGTGGCTAACCAGAGGCCTCTAAGCCAGCGCACAAGACACGAGCAGCAGCACTCTCCTGCATGTGCTTCCCAGCAACTGGAACACCAAGACATGCGTCCTCTAATACCGGAAGAACTACAGAAGCCATCATAAATAGTGGCCATGATGGCTTCATCTTCCACGCTTATGAAGCTTGCAGAGTTCGAAGGACACTCACAGTCCTGAGGTTTGCATGATGGGGGGTGCCATGTTCTGGCCTCCCCATATTGCCTGGGAGGCCATAGGATTATTCCAAGCCCCTGCTCTGAGGTCCTGGGAGCTGGGACTTGACATGCTGAGCTCCTGCCCTGCTCCATTTCCAGGCAGCATGGAAAGGACTGCAGCGGCTGCCTCTCCAAGATCAGAAATTGGCCTCAAGGAGGAAGGAGAGGGAAGTGCCAGAGGTGGGAAGGTGGGACCGACAGCATACACCCTACCCGAGCGGCTCCATCCAGATGGAGTGCAGGGCACAAGGTGCGAGATGGTGGGAACTGCTGCCACTATGCTTTGTGCAATGCACTGGATGTCCTGAATTCAAGTCTCTGAGCATGAAAGATGTTGGGATCTCTTTGGAGATTTGAGAGTTTCTGTGCAAGAATTTCAGACGGTTCCATCAACGTCCCTGAGCTTAAAGTGCATTTCTCACGATCTGGCCACTACATTACCAATGCTTCTCTTGCCATGCAATATGCTCACGTGTAAGTTACTGAAGCAGAGCCAAGGGGAAGCAAGGTCCTGAAATAGCTCTCTGTGAAGCGGGTATTTGCATAGGGGTGCACCAGACACATTGCTATGGTTTGTGTTCCTGGTGTTTTGCATTCTGATGAGGATGATGTTGACAGTAGAAGGAAAACAACCCTGAGGCACAAACCACAGAAAGCTACAAGCCCTTTCAAGAGAACGGTAACAGCAAATGTGAAAGCCACACACAATTCTTAAATAAATACTTGGAATCTGTGGGTCAGATTCTGTCCCTGGGATAAAGTTCCAAGCCAGCCATTATTTTAGGAGACCATCTGGTAGGATGACATTTTGGCAGCCAGCCAGAATGTTATGGTCTGGAAAGTGTCAGCTTTGTATTATTATTAGTAGTAGCGATCGTAGTAGCAGTATTCGCAATGCCCTTTCCTTGAAGTAATCCACAAGAAAAGCATTTGTCCCCACCCCAGTGACAAAGAAACTAAAATCAGTTTTCTACAGCAAGCAGTTCGGCTGAAAGGGGAACTAGTCTTAAAATAATAAGTTGTTGTTATTACAAATACCTCAAGTCAGTATTGTTTTGGTAGTTAATGAACCTTCTCAGTGAGCATTCAACAAAAGAAAAAAGAAAGAAAAACCAAAAACAAGAAACATCTCACCTATTGTCCAAGAGTTATTCTCTACTAAGTAATGTTGGAACATGTCTGCTAATTAGTAGTGCACACATGTGTCATATTGTTTACTGGGAATTGGAAATGGCTTCCTGGAATTCAGCTGCCTGTTCCTATCCAAAACCTGGAAACAGCCAGGATTTTAAATGTGCATGGAGAATAGCAAGCACATGAAACAGTGACCAGAAACAACTGATAAACGATCAAGGGAACAGACCCATAGACAGAAGATACTGAAGCCCCGTGTAAGTGTTTGTGGGGGCCAAGTGTATGCAGGGCCATCCATACCGTGGGGGCTGCCCTGATCTCTAGATGCTGCCCCCCCCCAGT
This sequence comes from Varanus komodoensis, assembly GCF_004798865.1. Classification (NCBI taxonomy): domain Eukaryota; kingdom Metazoa; phylum Chordata; class Lepidosauria; order Squamata; family Varanidae; genus Varanus; species Varanus komodoensis. The sequence continues at coordinate 3,680,782 of NW_025335548.1, forward strand.
TGATGCATGATTGGTGTCGAGATGGAGACATGCATTCATACACATACATGTGTACAGAGCTCCCTCAAGAGCACGGGGACCCTGCTTGACCATATCCTTATCCCCGTGGGCATAGGCCCCAGTGAGGCTGATCACACACCTGCTGGGTGCATGGATGCAGCATCAGTCAGCCTCTAAGATGCCAGGCTAGTCCAAGCATCGTGTGCAACTCCATCACAGGGACTGAATGCCTGAAGAGGGCTATACTCAATGCACAAAAGGCAGCTGAACTGAATCACAGAATCCTAGGAGAGTTGGAAGGGGGCATGAAGGCCATCAGATCCAGCCCCCTGCTGTTGCAGGACACCACGCTACACCATCCCTCTCAGATGGCTCCCCAGTTTCTTTCTGAATGTCTCCAGTGTGGGAAAGCCCACCACCTCTCTAGGCGGCTGGCTCCACTGTCGTATCGCTCTGACAGCAAGGAAGCTTTTCCTGATATCTAGCATGGATCTGGGTTGTTGCAGCTTGAATTGATTATCCCATGTTCTACACTCTGGTATCAGTGAGGAGAGATCTTGATCACATTCCTCCTGTGAGCATCATGGAAAGTTTCAGTGAGAGCAAGAGTTAGATGTTAAAGAACTCTGTTGCTCTGCAAAGCAGCTGCCTCGCTCGCTCCTGAAACTGCACCACAGGCGAAGAGGCTCTCCCGCATAAAGACAAGCCAAGAGCCTTTAAGCAGCATGGCCATGACAAAGTCACTAGGTTCGGGCACCTGTTCTGCTAAAACCTGACCACACAAGACCACCTTCCACAGAACCTCATGCTAGACTCCAAGCGGGCATGAATATTTGGGGGATCGATGGCTTGATTCTTGATGCAGCCAAGCATTGCTACCAGCTCATTTGGCTTCCAAATGTTAGTCTAGATAACTCAGAACATTGGTCTTAGTTATCAACTATATATAACTATATATCTATAGCAACTATAAATGAAAGTCTGCAATTCACATTATGAAAAGGTTGCATGGATTTATAGATACATTCAAGGCAAGGGCTGTAGCAAATGGAAGCTGGCCTAATTCGATCAAAGATCTAGGAACTTCTACAAATACTCTCACATTCTGTCAATGCCCTCAGGACAGACTTCCTGCCACTTGGCCAGCAGACCTTGAATGAAATGCTAGAAAGACTTTCGAAGGGGACCTTTTTAGTCTGCCACAAAGACAGCTGCATATTTATTTCATGATTGTGCTTCATGGGCAGACAAAATGAAAGTATAAAATGAAGGAAGGGGAACTATTTAGATTCAGGGAAAGCAAGAGATAACTAACACAGAGATAGGGCTGCTATCAACATCAAGGAATGGGCAGATATTGTGAATGTGATGCTTTGGATTCTGAAGCCTGCTTACATTGTGAGGTCACTGAGGCTCAGGAAGAACTAAGGTCTGGTATAGAAGCTCTGCAGAATGAAAGGAGAATCCTTTAGACTGTACCACTTCAGTCTGCAGGGAGGGGGTTAAATTTTTCAATGTTTTCCATAGTGGAGTGAGGGAACCCCAGCCCACACAGCCTGTGGGAGGCTTTGCACAACAGAATAAGGTTACTGTTTCTGAGCAGTGTGATTGTAAATGCTTCCTGATCACTCCCACTTAAATGACCCATGGGACACTTAGGCAAACTCCTCCAGGTCAGCACAAGAATCCTGAAACCAATCCATGAGAACATCTTCAAAATTTTCTTCTGCTTTAATTTCTTTTCAAAACTAAAATAAAAAATAATAAAATAAAATAAATCTATAACTAAATGTCTTTTCAAAAGCCATTTCCTTTCCACCAAACTGAGTGAGAATGGTTGTGGAGGAAAATATATGAGATTTTCCGCACAGCACTCCTAGAGTTTTTCTACTACACATAGGAGGAACCACATTTCTGAGTGAAATGTAGAAAATGTGTACAATCCAACAATGGCCTCATGGAATAGAAAGAGCCCTGAGCATGGGAGACCGTGGTGAAAGGGAAAGAATAAAAGAGAAACACAGGCAGAATGGAAAACTCGCCGGTAACTCGCGTAGCCGCACGGAAGGCAGAAGGGTTGCACTTACCCTGTTCTGTGGAGTGTGTGCTTTTTTAATCAGATGTTGGCATTATCTGCCTCTAATTGCTTTTTCATTTCCACTTGTAATTATTCCATTGAATGTTTGTGGTGAGAAGCTGAAAATGAAGCAGATCACTGAGAAAGAATTAATTGTTAATGAATAATCAGCGGTAGGAAGCCAATTTCATTATCTTCAAAGAGGTAGCCAGAGATTAACTACTAACTGGGGTTTCTTTAACTTTGTGTGTGTGTGTGTGTGTGCGCGCACAACTGTAAAGTAACCACTAAATAATCACACCCTCCAACTTCATCAATTATTTTCTATTATGTGGACTGATAACCAGTTTTTGTCTTTGTTGTTTAATGCTAACGGTAGAATTCATGCTGTGGAGCGCTAATTGGAAGGTGTTACATTCAGTGGGCTTTAGGCCTAATTATTAGAGCATCTTTGTCATTAGCGTATGATCCTATGAAGGGTGCATGGTGAGAGTTACTAAATTTGCCATGATACAATTTTGTCCTGATTAATAAACTTGGGGTATCATCCAAAGAGTGGTTAAAATACAAGAGGCAGAAGCTGCTCCTTTTGACACTACAGCCAGAAACGCACACGCACGTCTGACACGTTAGTCATCTGTTGAGAAGATTTTTAAATCAGCATATTGAAAATAAATGCACTTCTTGGGATTCGAGCAGTAAAGCAAAGGGTGGAGGGGAAACATCCAAGCTATTATACAAAGAAGTAGAAGCCTCAAAAAAGTCAACATCTGTTTCATGATTATTGCATAGATTCTGCACCCAGAGAGAATTGCAGCTGCCGCACTCTTACTTCTCCTTTGTCATGTTGCTCCCCACACCCCGCCACTCCATTCAGCTGAGTTACCAAGGGGCAACTCCAAAGGTTAGTTCACATAAATGCAATTAATTTTGTAGTCCTGGGTCCTGCTCTCTGTACGAAAGTTGAAGTGCCAGAGACTTTCCTCAGTGCAAGCAGATGTATGCGGCTTTGGTGCCCTGAGTCCAAAGTATTTCTCAGATGAGGCATAGATGTGATTCTTTTTGGGACAGATCAGAACCTTCTCACTTTTAACCTTTCATTTGGAACTGGAATTGAACTTTGAATGGTCAATGGAGAACTCCTCCTCCCGTGTGAAAATCAGCCGGGAAGCTTGCTGGAAGAACCGCCGATGCATGGCACGAAGCATCCGGCTCCCGGCTTCTGAAGGCTGGGCAGGGTGGTCATCAGGCTGGGGGGAAATGCAGCACCATGTTGATGAGGAGGCTTCCTGGGGAGCTAAGGCAGGTCTGCCTGTTCTTTCCTCTCCGCCAAAAAATGTGGGGCCTGCTTGAGTCAGACAGCCATGTCAGCCATTCCCAGCGTGGTGCTAGTGGCACCTGAGCTCTCACGGAGGCGGCTCCAGCGACTTTGGCTTAGCAGGGACGCCGACATCCTCTGCCACCGGGCTCGGATTTCCCTGTTCCTCCTGAGCCTGGGGGCAGGTCTCACAGTGCTGGAGGGCAAATTAATATTCCACCGACAAACACTGTTTGTTGCTGTAATGCAAAGGTGTTAGGTGGGTCATGAATGGCCCACTAAGACCAATCAGCTTTATGAAGACTTGCTGCTGGTGGAGACAAAACAGCCAGAACTAGTTGGTGATACACAGTAAATCCAGGCCTGGAATCACGGTTTGTCCTAGACGGGTACCTGCTGAAGACCCGCATCCTAGCAGGGGGGCTGACAAGAGTGTCCTGGAGTTACTCACCATTATAGCACTGGCCCTAATGTGGTTGTAACCTTTACCTATAACTTTTATTTATTGTTTTATTTCATAATTTTACTATCTCATTGCTTTATCATTACTATTTCATGGTATTTTATGGCACTTTTATGTGATCTTACGACTTATGGTTACAACAATCAACTTATTTACTGACTTACTCCCCATTATCACCTATTTGTTAACCTGCCTCTTGATCTGGGCTAGACAGCAGCGAAGGTGAGAAGCAAGATCAAGAGATGCTGCTGCCTGCCTGTTCCTGGGCTCTCCCGGGAGCAAGCAAGGGGGAGCAGCGATGAGAAGAAGAGGAAGAAGAATTTTGTGATGGAAAATATGTAGAAAAGCCCATATACTACAGAAAATTGCAAACAAAAATGTGTACTTTATAGAAAATAATTGGAAAATATTTCCAATTAGATGAAATTGTTTGCCAAATTGCTTTCAGAAATATGGATATTAGGAGACATGAATATCAGAGAATTGCATATTTTTGTCTGATCATTTGAACAAAGATTTTTGGGGGCATGGAATGATCCTGTATGACTGGATTCCAGTAAGAAATTAAAGAAAGTGAAAAGAAAATTGATTCTCCCATCATGAGCTACAATCTGCACCATTCCCACTTGATTTGAAAAATTTAGGTTTTGGAATGGATAGTAGCAAGAAACACTTAAATATGAAGCGGCATGTGTGTATTTAAGTAACATTCCATTTTTTCTAGCTTCATGGGCAGCTGATGTTATGGTCTATGACAGTTCCTTCTGAGGCTTCCCAGTCCATCATATGTGTGCCTCCTGTGCATGCATTTGGCATGGGCATCTTTGAGATTACCTCTATTAAATATTTATTGCCAAGTTGGTAATATGCATTTCTGCTGGCATTTCTTGTATTTTCCCACAAAAGTACCCTTGAACACAAGAAGACCTCAAACATCAGTGAATCAAAATTATAACTTTCAGTCTGTGTGTGTGTGTGTGTGTTTGGGCGCGCACATGTATGCCATTTAAAAGTGCCCTAATACACAATTTTAAATGTTCATGTATTCTTGCCTCTTAGACTTGCCACATTACTAATGAAAAACTGGAATTTATAATTTGCAGCCAGTGACACTTTCTTCCCTGAAACAGCTTCAGGATAGCTATTATAATACTGTCACCTAAAAAAAGAAAAATCAACTCAACATAATTTCATTTGGCAACAAGGACTTTACATCAACTCCTCTTGATGCAAAAAGAATTCAATAATGGAAAATATGTCATCATATTTTTGCATTTATTTATAGGCTCTTTAATTCCAAAACAAATTTCATTGTAGCATACATAATTCTGTCTGGTTTTAGGGGTTTTCATTAAACTATAAGTGAATTGCCCTTCTGGCTGAAAATCTGTTTTGCTTTGCATACCCTCCCTTCCCACTTACTCTATTCCATCTTAAATTCCACAAGGATTCTATAGATTTTATTTAAGCAGGGCCAAACTGTACCAAACACATCTGCCCTGGAGAAGTTTGCCTCTCTTAACATGCAACCCAATGCTAATGCTCCTTTTTCATTTAGGTTTTCAATTTGGATGAATTCCAAATTACCATTTATTCCAATAGAAACACTACTAATTACACAAAGCAGCTTAATAAAGAATGGAAACAAGATTAAAAACCTCCTCCTTCTGGTGTTCTCATGTGAAGTGATTTCAAATGGCAAAAACTTGCATCACTTTATTTCGACCTCTTGAAAACTAGGCATGACCTTCCCCTCCTCCCTAACAAGGGGGAACAACGCAAGGTATCGGGTGATAGAATGCGATGGATGCTAATGCAGCATTTCGTTTTATAGTGGATGCTGCTACTGGGAGAGTCATGAGCTGTCCTTTTTGGAAAACTTAGGTCAGTTGTATAATGAGGCTAAAATTTTGCTTGCCGAAAGGCTTAGGCCATGCAAGTGGACAAAGGATAATATTATTCTGCAACAGATTTAGAATTTTAAGTATTTAGGAATTTGGTTTCGGTCACAAGCTTGCTTCAGTAGGACTTCTGGAATCCACAAGAACTTTATGTCTTCAAGTGACACTGGTCTCAGAGTTGGGTTTTTGAGAGGGATTCTTAACACTGATCTTTTGGGAACAGTTAGGATAAAACCTCAAGCAAGGTTAAAACATGTGCAGATCTTCAACAGCAGAGACCTCTCTGGCTTGCAGTAGAGCTCAGCATTTCACTGAGGAGTTCTCCGCATAAGTGTTTAACCTACTGCTTTAGTGAGTCTTCCCTCTTATGCTTTCATGTGTCGTTTACATGGGTTTCTTTTTTCTGAGGTTTGTATTTCTCTGCCTTTTGATATATTCTATTATTTAACCACAAGGTGGTGCTGTTATTGATGCGATAGCACTTGCTCCTTTTCAGGAAGCTTTTGTTCCGGTTTGTAATTTAATACCAGACTCTTCTGACATTAAAATCTCCTGAAAAAATGGATGGAGAATTTGGGAGAAGCCCTGGAGGGCAAGGCCCTGCAAAGTTCCATGAGTGAAGGATCAAAAGTACAATGAAGGTGCTTAAGCTCTGGAGTGTCTTTCCAAAGAGGTCCCAAACACAATTTGATTGGCACTTCCTGTTTCCAGCTGAAAACAGCATTGGACTCCTGAGGGTTGGGCAGCTATTCAGTCTCATTCTGTAACAGACTTTCTGTGGCAAGACAATGATAGAAGTTCACAGAGAAAATAGGAGGGTTATAAAGGGAAGCCATCATCATTGGAATGCCCACTACGATTCTCTGAATTATCTTGAAGCACCCTACAATTTGTGCCCAATTCCCTCCTGCTTTTCTGTTCTTCAAGCAAGAATGGATATCCCAAGATGTGACCAGTCCACTACAAAATTGGGTGGTATAATCAATTCCACATCTCTACAACTCTACTGTTTTATTCCTCTTCCTATGTCAACTAGGGCCTGGAAGACCACATTAGCCATGAAGCAAAGAACGGCAAGAAGCAGTGGGAGAACTGAAAAGGCAGACATGGTGAGATCCAGTGTCCAAGCCTTCTTGTGAAAGAAATAATCAAGGTGTTATTCACTTTTTAAATAGGAAATTCTGCCATGTAAACAGCTGATGGCAAAAGTAAACAGCTCCGTTCAAGAGTATTTGCCTTGTAGTTGTTTCAGCCAACAGAAAGAAGGCGTTGTGCCTAAAGCGGAGGTAGAGCAGCTCAGGCCCAGAGGCTAAACCAGCTGCACAAGTTTCTCCAGAAGAATGCGCTGCTTCCTCCAGCCTCACCACCGCTCCTCCAACCACCAATCATTGGATGGTTTCCTGGTGTGACACACGGCTGGAATCCTCCCTGAGAATCCAGAGGTGATCATGCACTCAGACTGCTGGCCAGACAGGTTGACTTTCATCCTGGTTTCAGGATGGGAGGAGAAGCCGTTGAGGGACTGAATCGGAAGTGGTAGTAAAGGCTGGAGAGGAACGCTGCATGGAAACTAGAGTGGAAAAGCTGCAGCTCCTGTAAGATGGGCATGCACCTGAATGTTGCATGTGCTTCCATCTGCGGAAATACACTGGTTTGACTGCTAAGCCTTCACGTGAGAGCAGGTAACTCAGGGAAGCGAAGGAACAGGAGCATCATTCTGGAGAAAGAGGAAGGTGGCCATGAGGGCATCTCAGTATTCAGGCATTCGCCTGGTTAGTTGGAGGCCACTGGTGCCAAAGTCTTGAGATGGGAAGGGAGTGCCCTGGGCATGGGCTGGGGCCCTGAAGGGGCTGGGGAGGGGAGCCCCCATGGGGAAGGGTCTTCCAGGAATCCCAAATGAGAGAGAGGCAAGCAGGATTCCAGAGGGAATGAGACTGAGCCACAGGGTGGTGAGCATGAAGGCCCACAGCTCAAGTGGGAGAGCTGTATGCCTGCAAGATAACGGTGGTTGAAAACCTAGAAACCTGCTACCAAGTTTATAACCACAGACAAGTTTATAGCCACAAAAAATGGGTTTTGTGGTGTCCCCACCCCATTCTAAAAAGTTGGTATGTGGTAAAATTTACATGCCGTGATACCATGATTCTCCATTACCCCATAGCGTAGTTTGAAACACAGTTCTCTCAAAGCCTTCACCTTGACTTTCCTCAGACCAGCGCTCTCCACATGTAGGACCACAAGTCCCATCATTCACAGCCAGGATGCCCACACTGCTTGGCGATTATGGGAGTTGTAGTCCACCATGTCTGGACAGGGCAATAGGTTGAGAAAGGGTATTTAACCCTTTTAGAACACTGAACAGGGAATATTGCAGGTGATTGGATGGCCTGTAGTTTCCTGTACCATTAGTGATGTCTGCCTTGAATGTTCATAGGCATTTCGAGAGGAACACTGAGACCCATTATCTAAAGAGAAGCACAAAATAACATATTTAGGTAGATTTCCCCCCCATGCAATCTGTTTCTTCCATTAAAAAAAGCAGTAAATAGAGGAGCTAATATTTTATTTATTTATTTATTATTTATTAAAACATTTTTATGCCGCCCCATTCGCCGAAGCCGAATATAAATATAATATAAACAACCCAAATTGTTAATCAGATTTTTGCAAATATAAAAACACAGTTCACAGTCCTCAAATGTTGCAGGAGGTTTGTTGAAAAGATCTGGGCTCCAAAAATGAAACAGAGATCAGTAAAAGGAAAATGGGTGGTATCTCTACCCATTCCTTTAAGTCTGGTGAAGAACATTGGACTAACCATTATATTATCTTACTGGAAAATGAACAAAGACAGTCGCAACGCTAACCCTGGAGTTCCTGCAGACAGAGCACGATGCCTTCATTAGGAACAGATTTATTTGAGAAGGAACACATTTCTTTGTGGATCATGGTTGAGGAACTGGAACTAATCAGAACAACGTGCACATTTACAGTGCACTACATTTTATCTTGAAAAGACATTTTTAAAACCCTGTAAACCCATACCGAGGGTGCCAGTGAAGCCTGGAGTTCTAGAAATAAGTTCCCCAACAGCAGACACAAATGGGCCGCTGAACTGAGAGGCCTCTGCTTTTGTGGATCGCACTGGTAGCAGAATTGTGCCCAGTAACTGGGCTGCCCAACATGCAGCAAGGCAATGACTTGCACAAGGCTGTGGCTTAGCCAGCTTATTCTCTGCTGTCCCACAACAGGGATGGGTCTGCCTGGTCAGCTTCCATTTCTCCCTGGTCCATCTCAGTTTCATTCCATTTCTACTGATTCCTCATTTTTCCAGTCTTAAGTAAGGCTCATCCAAAATTTGAGTTACTATTTTTTCAAAAAAGTTTGCATGAACATTTGTATGCATTGCTGTGCATTTTTCTCCTAATACATGCATCATTGTATATATGCAGAATATATGCATTTTTGCTGGGAAGTTTCGTAGTGACTTTTTGAATGTTATTTTCACCAGCATAAACAGTTGCATACATTTCTGCACTGGAGAACTCTGCTGCAAAATTCAAGCGCAAATATTGAGGAATACTTTTTTTCAGTTCACCTATTAGCTCAAAACCACAGAATTAACACCAACCAAATGATTATCTTGCCCAATTCTACTTGTAAGAAAGATCAGATTAATTATATCAAGTTTTGATCTCATTATGAACTTTACCGTTGACTCTTTACTATTGTTAACATTGTAATATTTTAATATTTTGATTTTTTCATTGTTGCATTTACTGGATATTTGGGGATGGGACTTATGATGTAAATAATTCGGAGGGCATCCACAAGTAGGGTAGTAAATACATTCAGCAGAGAATAAATAGGTGAGAGAGATTTAAAAAAAACATATCTAGGAAGGGCATTTCAAGAAACAAGAAGCTTTGCCAAATCAAGACCTGGCTATCTTACATGAAACTAGTGCTCCAGGCTGTCTGATCTTTACCATGACCTCATTTCTGCTATCATCACAGGGCAGGGTTGGGGAAAATGTAGTCCTCCAGATGCTGGACCGCAACTTCCATCTTCCTTCACCATTAGCACTGATGGACATTGCAGTCCAATGACATCTGGAAGCCCAGAAGTTCATCATCCTTGTCCTTGTTGTTTTATCTGAATACATAATAGTAAAACATCAGCTCTCCCCCTTAAAGAGAGACAAATAATAACCAGTTCTTTGTAGATACAGTCAAAGGAGACAAGTTCATGTGCTCCCAGAGCCAAAGGAGACATCACCTCATGTGCATCTGAAAAGGCAGCCTGGCATCAAGTTTTTTTCACTCAGTAATATAATATCAGGACATTCCACGTCTTCCAAGCCCCTCTCCGCTTCATCCACTGGTGATGAGCAAAGGAGGCAAGGAAATGCAAAATGCAAGACATGCGGTGGTACGAAGGCACAGGAAGGTGCCAGGCAGACTTACTTATCCTTCTTGCTGAGGATCCTCGACTTGGCCTGACATTGGCTCTCCAGACTCTCGAGGGCTTCCAAGCTCGAATTTGCTGATATGGGAGGTATTTGTTGCTGGATTGTGCCACTCGGCCTGCCCATCACTGGAGCACAGCTGCAAGAGTGTCTCTGAAATGAAACTTTGCTCTGGGGCTGATAAATGTTCAGCACTGATTATCAGGCAATGGCAGTGCAATCCTCCTCTAAAGCAGTCCACACTGGCAGTAGGGTGGGGGCAAACCCTTTTGCAATCCAGCCCCCATGGACGTCCTGCCCTGCTTGGCTCAGGCCTGCAAAGTGAACTGAGCCCCAAGGAAGTCTGCAAACACTCGCAGGCCCCAGTTGTGCAACCAGCAGCCTTCCCTGTCAGGAGCAGCTGCACGGTGCAGAAAAGGGTGCTGCGAATGGGCATGTGGGGCATCGTCCTGGGGGCCAAGCGCCTTCCCTGCTCACTGTTGCTGGCAGCAGTACACAGGGAAAAGGGTGCTGCAAACGGGCACCAGGCACTGTTCCCAGTGGCCAACCTTCTTCCCAGCCCGCCGCTGCTGCTGCAGCCCACGGGGCCTGGCTCCTGGCAAGTGCCCTTGAACACTGGGCATTCTTGCCAGGAACTTGGCCTCTGGACTGCTGCAAAGCAGGTCGGAGCCCAGGGAATCCAGCAGAGTCCTACTCCCAAATGGACTCCTCGCACATCCCTGCCTGGCAGTCAATGCCACTTCTTGTGGTAGCAACTTCTATAGTTGAGCTGCATGCTGTGTGAAGAGCCATTTCTGCACATCCGAACTTCTCATGAATCGGCTTCGTAAGGGTGTCCTGCGTTCAAGTATGACGAGAAAGCCCGCACTCTGTGCTCCATTCCATGCGACTTGCTGCACTGGATTGCTGCCAGAGTTTTCCAAGAGAAGGACAACCTAATCAGGTATTGCCTCATCAGTTTCAAATGGGAGAATCCAGTCTGGGTGGCATCCATGCAGTGTTTGAATCCTTACAGTGCGGATATTATAAAATGCTTGGTTTTATGATTCCATGATAAAATGCTCTTCCGGAATGCTTTACTTTCCCAGCACCCCCTTTCGATAGCCTTGTGGCTCCTCCGGCCTGGCTGAACTCTGAGCCCAGAGTTCATTAGGCCCAGCCTAAGATATTGTGCTATCTAGGGTGAAGAACAAGAGGGCACCCCTACCCATCCCATGACCATGAACTGATTGGACTGGCAGCTTCAAGACTGACTATGGGGCAGCCTCTTCTCTCGCACCTGAGGGTATCCGAGGGGGCACAGGTAGCTCATTCCCCCAACACCTTGCTGCTTCCTGAGGGAACTGCTTCACTTTGCCTAATGGTAGGGCTGGCCCCGTGTCCATTCAATATGGAAGTCACCTCTTTTGGGAGGAAAAGTTGGCAGAGAGTCTCTCTGTTCACGAGGATGGACCTGGACAAAGGTTTTGAACATCACTGAAAATGGGAAGGCCTGGCAGGGGGGAGAAAGAAAACATGGGGGTGGGGAAACTGTGTTACAACATGGTGGTGGGGGGGTTCTGGGGGTTGTTTTCTTTCCCCAGTTTTTTTGGTGGAAAGATATTTTTCCTGAATCTTTGTTTGTTTGGATGCTGTTTCCAAATGTGAATGCTAAACAACAAAAGGAAGATTCATAGCAGATGTTCAGGCTCCCTTCTGATTGTTATAGAAATCAAAAACCAGGAAGCACAATTTGCACATCTCTGCTTTGCATATGTTGCAATGTGCCATTCTGGAGCCATACATTGTCTGCTTGTCTGAAAGTCAATTCATGGCAAAAGCAACACACCGTGGTTAATATAAACCATAACTAAGCATTATGTGCAAACACAGCCAGAGGGAAGCCAAAGGCACAAGAGCCCATCCAGAGGTGGAGTGTCCCTAGGTTGTTTATCTGCTCCTGCGCCCAGTAGGAGCAATTCAGTAGGAGCAATTTGTTACTTTGGTGAGCCGTCCCGAGGCTATGTAGCAAGGGGACGGCATATAAAAACTTTAAATAAATAAATTCAGCGGCATGACCCACTGCAACAACTCTGCTGCTGCAAACCTGCAGGCCGAAGAATGCCATTTCTTCCATTTCCTTGGCATGCAGAGCCTTGCCAAAATGTAACAGTCAGAGCAGAACATGGTTTCCACGCTGCCTACTCCATCCTCCCAGCCTCGCCACACATCCTGGCAACCGCCACGAGCAGGCTCCCTACCCTTCCTCTATCGCTGCCTGCTGTGGTCCTGCAGTGGGGCCCCCCGTCCATCCCCTGAGTGCATTTTCCCAGCCACTCCAGCTCCCGTGGAGGTTGTATTAAATGAACAGAAACCGTTTCACTGCAATTTCCCTTCTCCCTCCATGTATTTTTGTGCTGTCTCCCGGTTGCCAGAATGATCAGGGAGGACACATCACACAGTCAATGGGAATAAAGTGTTGCGAGGGAGCTGAGGGCAGTAAAGACTGAAGTGGCCACTTCTCTTGGTGTGCGTTTCAGGGCCAAGGGGAAATTGACTTGTCGGATGAGGCCAGTAAAGCCTGGGAAGGGAGGCCTGCAGACACAGAGATGGTGGAGATCTTGTCTCAGGGCCACCATCTCCAGGAGGTCAGGCAGACCCTGAGAATTGATAGGATCTGGAAGTGCTGGGAGGGGACATGGGAGAGGAGCCAGAGGAGCCTGCTCTGATCCTTGATCCTGGGACACAGTGTCAGAAGAGAAGGACTAGCCAACTAGACGGCCTGCGTAGATCTAGGAGGCTTGCCTGCCTCCAGAGGGGCACTCCCAGAGGGTTGGGGTCCAGTGTTACTCAAGAGGGTTTGCAGAAATAGTTGGGGTTCAACAAAGGATTCTGGGCATGCTCAGAGACTCTTTCTTTGCTGGCCATAGCTTGCCAGATACACACTGGAAATAAAGAACTTTTGCCAAAGAGCTGCCTTTTGATTGTAAGAGAGAAGGAGGGAACCCAGCTCCTGGCACTTCTTGCCAGGGGACTCTATGGTATTTCCATACCAACAAGGGTAAAATGGGGATGCTGGGTCCAAACAACTGGAGAAGCTATGGCAAAGGGTGGGAATCCTAGAACAGGCAGCTGCTCTCTCTGTGGTCTCAAAAACTAATCCTACCTCACAGAACTGGATCAGGATGACACAGCGGAGCCATAAAACTTCGCCATGGCTTCTCATGTCATGTGAACCAGCTCAGTAACAATCCACATTTCAATAAACCATAACAGGGCCTAGCAATACATACTGGCTTCTGGGTTGGAGGGGAGAGACGAAGCAGGGTTTGTTCCCCTGGTTGGTTCAGGCACCTCCCAGCCCAGTGGGCATGATCAGCCATCCCTGCTGCCACATGTGGTCTGAGAACCCAACGTTGTGATGGCGTAGAGCTGGGCCTACGTACCTAAGCAATGCCATGGTCTCAATTTCATTAGAGGGCTTGATTTTGTTTGGCCATTACCTGGTATCAGCCTGTTTTCTCCACATTACATCTGGGGCCCTTTTTATAATTCTGCTGCTTAGGAATCATTTCTGTCACAATACTGAAGAGTCATTTATATAGAGTTGCTATTTATTTCCAGTTGCCTCAGTATTTATGGTTCTTCTTGCATTGTTTTCAATAATAAAAATTAAAGCTAAGTGGAGTTGCAACAGTGATAGGTTATTTAAACAGTGTCATTGTGCTTGTAATGCAAGAACTGTATTTATTATTTGTATTTGAATTTGAACTCATTGTGTTTTTGAAACACAGTTTCTTGAATCACATTTTTAATCCCAAAAACTACCAGTCCATTTTTGTTCGTTTCCTGCTTCTAAGTGTTTACAGGAGTCTTTTGTAGGGGGGTGGGGTGGGGGAGATACACAAAGGTATCTTATTAAATAATGTCACAAACATGCAGTTCATTATTATGCAAATGCCATCCTCAGAACAGATTTGTTAATTGCAGCACATTTGCATAATTAATGAACTCTCCGATGAATAATGCCTTTGCAGATTTGTGCAGCATTGTTTTAAAATAAATTATAAAATACATGTCAAATGAGGAGTGCTTTTTAGAATCCCATAGCATTGTTGGAAAATTAATTACCAAATGCTTGTCACATTAAAATGAGTTTGTAGTTTTCATACTGTTGGTCTAAAATTAATCACAAAATGAAATGTCAGTAGATTAAAATAAACAACTCTCTTTCTCAACAAAAAAAAAGAGTAACATTGGGAAAAACTATAGTTAAACTTTGAATACTTTTTGGTGATATTTATTCTAGCTTTCATTGTTTTGTGATGATTTAACAGCCCTGTTAGCTGCTATTAATATTTTATGATACGAAATTAGTTTAATTTTATTATACCAGACTTAAAATATTTAATGATGAATGTAGCACATGAAGTAGCACTACTAGAGAAATGCCACGGAGAAACAGCACAGAAATGTTGCACATAAAACTAAGATCCCTTTACACATAGTCTGGTAGAGATTTCCAACCTTTTGATATAGTAGAAATGTTGTGGGTGGTCGCACAAAATGGTTGCCATTGTGTGGGGGAACTTGCATGTGGGGGAGCTGTGGCACAATAGGTGGCATACAACTGTTTTAAATAACAATTATAATAAATAATATTCATAACATGGCAGCTGTGGTCACTCACAAAACAGAGAGCCACATGTCTAGCGGATATGGCAGACAAATGCAACAAATACATAAATAAATATACAAATAAATATGCTTCCCAGAAGGCGAACCGGTGCAACTAAATAAAACAACATGCCTTACCAGGCAACAGAGAGGTCTGCCGTCACCCGCATGCTTCCTGCATGTGTGAATGGGTGCATACTCTTCCAAGACTCTTATCTCCTGTTTTAAACCCAGAGGCCTGATCCAACCTCTCTTTAGATTTAGATTTAGAAAGGCACCTCTCTTTAGATCTGAGGATACTTAGGAATAAATGAAGCCATCTGTGTCAAAGACAATGTGCAGTTTATGAAATGCAATAATGAAATATGCAGTGCTTTTTTTGTTAAAAAAAATTTAAAAAGGTGCCGGAACTCACGTCTTGGGGTCACACTTTTACACTAAAAAGATTTTTAATTCACCAACTTTTCTTGAAATAAAGAACTTATTTACCTTTTGCATGTAGCCAGTCACTCTACACACACATAAACAAAATGGTCGCCGCCGGCAGTAAGCACTCAGCGCGTGAGCACACGACCAATCCCAAGCTGAGCAGCGTCCCAAGCTGAGCAGTGCCCTCACAATTTGCGTGGACACACAAGCAGCCCGTATGCACTATTTTAATGGTTTTTGCCGCCAACCTGCTATGCCTGACAGGGCGATTCAAAATCACTTGGAAAAATCCCTTGGAAAAATCCGTCAAAAAAAGGTGCCAGAATGCTGTTCTGGTGCATTCTATGACAAAAAAAAAAAAAAAAAAAAAAACAAAAAAAAAAGCCCTGGAAATATGGATGCAGAATATAAACAAGTGAAAGAAAGCTTACACTCCCCTTACCTGTGGCTGTATGGGACTGCCTGCCTGCAGCATACACATGTAAAAATAAATAACTAAATAAATAGACAAGGAGATGCTTCATGGGCCTGTTAGATCTTGCATGAAATGGGCCAAATAGATTGAAGAAAAGCAAACCAGCAATATTTAATAAGACTACAAAGCAGTCGACATATTATTACACATCTAAGGCAGAATGCCTTGGAACTGTGCAGTACTTAATTAGAACAATGCTTTTATAGTTTACCTCATCCTCTGACAACTTTCTCAGCTTCCCTTCCCAAGGCTGGGAATTTTCATCTCTCCATTCACACCATATCTAAGGACAACCCTTTCAAGATCCAGCTCAAACACTCATCCTTGGCCTGGTGTCTTCTTGTTGTCTCTTATCTAGGAGCAGTTCTCCTACAGCTACATAAACACAAATTTTCTCTCTTTGTATGCACTGTCTTCTCCAACAGGCTTCCAAAGTTGCTTGAGCAAGCAATGTGTCCGTTCCTGTCTGTAGGCTGAGAAGAAAAGGGAGTGCCTCTTGCCATGAATGTTATGGCAATTTCTCCCATTACTGGAGAGACTGTCAGCGTGCTGTCCAGGAAGACAGACTTATTGCTGCAAGAAAGCATGCCCAAGTTTGGGCAGCCAAGCCCAGGGAATCCAATGGATTCCCAACCATGTATGAAGCGGGTTCCTACATACAACCTAATTCTCATGGTGTTTTTGCATTAATCGTGGCGAGATGTTGCATGCGTCTTTACTTCCTTATATCTCCATTGCTCTGGAACCTCCTAGGCTGCCTCAGCTTCCAGATTTGAACAAAAGCTCTCTGGAGAGAACTCCTTCATGGTGTTTTCCCCAGGGCTATAACTGATGTGTGGGAAGTAGAGTTGGCTGCAGGTTGCCAGCGATCATGCAGTGAAAGACGGGGCTACAAGCATGTTCTGCAGCCCCCTCATACGTAAGGAAAGCAGGAGGAACCAACTCAGGCATTTCTAAGAAATTATCTCTCCCTTTAAAGTTTCTGTTCCCTAAAATTAAATAAGAGTGGTCAAAAAAGTGGAAGGCAGCTTCAGCACAGCACAAATTCATACTAATCCTTTCTTTCTGAAGTGGGATTAGCAACTAGCGGCAGGGGGAGCAGGGGAGATGTCTCTTTTTGAAACCCTCCTTTTTAAAAGGAAGTTGTTGGTTGTTGTGCTTGGTTGTTGTCTTAATGATTGCCTGAATAACCACTGTGATCATTTGCTTGATCGTGTGATTATTTGCTTGACTTCTTGCATTGAAAAGATTGATTAAATCAAGTTTAAATTATTAAAAGTAACAATTCAAAGTACATTAAGCTTGGTGAATAACGTATCGGGTTTATTGACTGCTGAAAGATTTAGTGTTTTCTGGAGTAGATTTATTTTCTGCAGCATGTGGTGGTTAGACAGTCCATGTTAGATCAGCTCTAAGAAATGGAGTGCCCATTCACACAACTGCTTTGCAGAAATTCTGCAACAAGCACGCAGAAATGGATATTCTAGGATCATGGACACATAGCTCCCTTCCCAGCTTTGCTCAAACAGGATTGATTCATCCAAAGTTACATGCTTCCATTTAAGTATTTAAGTCTGCAAGGTGAGTCACAGATTATTATTTTTAACTGCCAATTATGGCCCTTCCTGCATTTTTTTTGCTTTGTTTTTTTGTGTGTGTGTGCACTGATCTATCTAGTGGAGAGGTAACTGGAGAGACCTACAGAAGCCCTCTAACTGGGTAGCTTGTCTCTCCTGGCATCTTGTCACGGGGTGAGGGACCAGACAAGGCAAGGACTCTCCTCTCATACCTGAGTCCTCTCACATCTGTCTGCTCTCACGGTCATCCTGGGGAACTGAGGGCAACAATTCTGATGGGGCTTCAAAGGCTTCTGCCCCCTTTGATGCTTCTGCTGTCTCTTCTGTGGTCTCCTCCTGCCCAGAATCTTCATACGCAGGCTGTTGGGAGGTCGCTCAGTACATGTGCTGAGCAAAGCCAGATATCGCTCTAGCTGCCTCAGAACATTGTGGGAAACCTTGTGGCAACTGGGCAGGGTTGCCCAACATGATTCAGAGTGCTGAATGGGATGCCTTTTCCTGGAATGGGGACGCAGGGCGAATGTCAGCAGCGGGCCATGCTGGAAGTCAGGGCGTGCTCAGCTGGCAGAGATGCCTGGCATAAGCAAAAGGCCGCGTGACTTCCCCGTAAAGCAATCCTTCCTATCCCGTGCACTCCATTCCTTCCAAGAATCTGTCCGCATTGCCTTACCACCACCTCGCCCCGTACTGTGACATCACTGTAGCCTAATTCATTAGACTTAAGCCTTCTGGGAGAAATTCATCCCCAATGAATTCTGGCAAAATTACTGCAGTTCCATCAGGGTTTAAATGGACCCATGAGCACAATTGGTTTGGAAGCTAATGAACACTATACAGAATGTTTGAACAGTGGAAAGAGAAATCTGATTGCAAACTGCTCTGAAACAAAGGCGGATGGGAAGGATCATTTGTGCCCAACTGTTAACCATCTATGAGTCAACCATGCTCATAGCAACACTGCAAACCAATTATTGGAATCACAGAGTTTTGCTTTGTTTGCCTGAAAGTTTTACACAAAAAGATCAGAATTCTGCACAGAAGAATCAGTACATCGGCAGGTTCTTCCTTCCTTCGATGTGGAAATTCAACAAAAGACTACTTCCACAGGACGAGAGTATTTCAGATAATTATGACATTTCTGTTTGCTGCCCTGTGGTTATTAATTGTTGATGTATGCAATCCCATAGGATTTTTGCTTAGTGTAAAAGGATTATTTTTACTTATTAAAATCCCATAGAGTTATATAAACAGTGCCCAAACACTAGAACATAATAAAAACACTGTATGAATTAAAATCAAATAAACCTGCCTCTGCAAAGTCACACATACAATGTCAAGTATAAAAGGCTTACAGAGGACTTATTCTACAATAATCTCCAATTTATAATCACTTAGTTTCTTTTGGATTAGATCCCATCCATTTCATTAACCTGCAGTAAGGGTATTTTTCCCTCCTTTCTTGCTTTTTAATACACTCTAGCCTGATTTGCAAAGATTAACTTTAGATTGAAGTTTTTCAGGCCTGCCTCCCTGGCCACAATATTCAGCCTTGCAATATGTAGATGGCAAAACATGTCTCAAACATTTTCAGTTCTATTACTTTTCAAGAATCAATGTCTATACATTGCTCTGGTTTCCTGGATATATACTCTACAAATAAATATCAGCAAATAATTCATTTATGTGGGGGGAATAAAGTCCTTCCTCATTAATGGAGCAATGCAGTGGGATATTGGCTTACACTAATCTCTCTCTCTCTCTCTCTCTCTCTCTCTCTCTCTCTCTCTCACACACACACACACACACACACACAGAGAGAGAGAGAGAGAGAGAGAGAGAAGTTCCCTTCCTGGTAAAGGAGACCCTTTGCAGGGGGTTGTGGGACCCTCCCCCCTCTTTGGGATGGAACCACGTTACCTGTAATTCTGTGCTGCTATCTTTTGTACCAAATTCACAGCTGAGGCTACAATCTGAAGAGTCTGTTCCCAAGTCATGACTGGGCCCAGCCAGCTGCCTTCACACAAGGAGAAAGCCACCAAGCTTTGGAGGCACTAAAGCAAGCCTGCCCTGTTGCCACTGACCTCTTGCTACACGACTCGCCAAGACAGGTGAGCAAGTAGCTCTGCTTGCTTCCCTGCCGTGACCAGTGTGGGATGAACTTGCCCTGAGCCACTTACTCAGGAAGTGCCGCATTTCTCTGCATGAGCTCGGATGAGAGTGTTCCTTTAACACACAGCATCGTTCCATAGCTACACCTTCTTGTGGCCATGCGGGTGCCTTTTGGAATTCTGCAGTGTGGTGCTATACGCTTCGCCACGTTACGTGGTCTCACTGATTCAGTGTTTTCATGTGGCTGGCAGCACGATGCCACGGGGCATCATTTGCCTTTTGCGATTGCTGGTATCGAGATGGATTCTGTAAAGCTGCTGCTGTGGTCCTCCTGCCCCCCATCATCCTCACTGGAGCCAGTTCTGCAGTGGTGGAAATGGCAACCGTGAGGACAGCAATCAGCGAAATTGGTGTTTTTTTTTAAGTAAGTTTTATTATTATTGTTTCTACTAACTAACAAAAAGAAACTAAAAATCATCAATCATCAGAAACATAAGACCTACTGGGTCAGCCCGTCCTTTTTTTAATGGTAATCCATAAACATATTTAAATCTATGCATAGTCCTGTTTCTCTAGCCAATAAGAAAAGGAATTCCAAGTTTGATAGAAGTCTGTATCCTCTTTCTCCTTCAGAGACAAAGTCTATCTGTCCATTTCAGCACAGTCCAAGATCTTTTTTAAAATCAGTTCATTGGTAGGTGGTTGTTCACTCCTCCAATGTTGGGCAAATGCAATCCCTGCTGCAGTAATTACATGTAGAACGAAAATGTTTTGAGTATGTTTTGAGGGGCCTCTAAAAACGTGTGTGTGGGGAATCTATGTACTACTCTTAGTGCACATGTCTGAAGGTTGACAATCATTTCTGAAATTAACCATAAATTTACAATATATTGATCCAGTCTCCCTAAAGCAGATGAGTTTTGACTGAACAGCTAATTACAAAATTCAGTGGAATCACTCTCCATAAACAGGTGCTCACCAAAGACAGGGCTCCCAGCTTAGAGGTTCGGGTTTCCATGTATGCTTACATTCTGGCAACTCCCTTGCAGAGCCATCCGCAAGTCTGAAAAATGCAAGCAAAGACAGGAGCTTAATTCATAGATGCATTACTCATGTTTCAATGCATACAATTCTGGCAAATGATGCAGTGCTCAGAATGAACACAGCATTGTTTCGTATGACATTGCTCAGGAGTTGTGTTTAAAGATTAGGCTATAATTAAATGAGGAAAAGCTGGATTTTTGTTTTTGTTTTCCTCCAGAATCATGAGAGAAATTTGGATTAGTGTGCTGCATTTATATAGGGAGATGTGGCTTGTAGGTGTAGGATGCTTTGAATTATCATAATATTTGATGGT
Organism: Varanus komodoensis; assembly: GCF_004798865.1. Classification (NCBI taxonomy): domain Eukaryota; kingdom Metazoa; phylum Chordata; class Lepidosauria; order Squamata; family Varanidae; genus Varanus; species Varanus komodoensis. The sequence continues at coordinate 3,701,612 of NW_025335548.1, forward strand.
ATTTGTTTGAAAGATCATAACATATTGTTGTCATACACACAGTGTACCCCCATGAAGTCGCAGTTCAGCGTTCACAGCCTCAGTCTTTTGCGGAATTTTCCTTGCCGTGCTGCGGCTTGCTCACAAGGAGGTTGCTTTCTCTGTGCGAGTCCAAACCGATCTCCTTGCGAGCAAGCCGGCACCTCGAGATCGTTTTCTCTGGGGGAGTCCAAACCGATATCCATGCAAGCAAGGAGATTGGTTTGGACTTGCTCGGAGAAAACAATCTCTGCGCACGCCCCTGCCCCTGCCTCACTGCATGCACGTGCCCCCCGGCCCAGCCCGCATTGCCTTGGTAGCCTGCACCCATCGCCGGCTCCTTTCAACCTGCTCCCCAAAAAGTTTGAGGACCCCTGTTCTAAGGCTTCTGGCAATGAACCTTTACCACATTCAAAATGCGCAGTTTTTCATAATTCGCAGATGCTGTAGGAACACAACCCCCACGAATTTCGGGGGACTTCTGTATATATGGAGGAATGCTCTTATGGCCCCTAGACGTTGTTCTCAGCTCTGAGGTTGGGAATTGTGCTCCAATCCTGGAGGTGGAAACTGGAACCTTGATTCCTCCTGTCCCACCCACCTGGCTCTAGGGAAAAAAAATCAGTGGCTTTTCTCCAAGTAATCTCAGAGAAAGGGGTAATCTCAAAGAGGGGTAATCTTGCACCTCCACCACTCCCCCTGTTCCACAGTGGGCATGCATCATGAACTTCTGAGCTTAGAAGCTCCCACTCATCTTGGTTGAATTGTGCCCTAAGGGGCAGAAAGGCAGACAAAGAAATGAAACAAAACAGACTTATTTTCCACTTTTCATGGGGCTGAAGAGATGATTTCTCCCTTCTGTGGGATGTCAGTATTTTTTCTTTTCTGTCTTGAACTTTCAAAGGCATACACTTCTTTTTAAAGCACATCCATTTCATGATGGCATTTGGATTTCTAAGTAGTTCAATATAAAATAATAAAGACAATATAAGCCTTCTTTAAGCCTCCTTTAAGCTTTCTCAAGTATGATTGACGTTTGGTTTTCAATTCAACCTGCACTTTTATATGGTAAGTCCTACATTAGACACGGTTGCTTTTGTTTTTCCTGGAAAGCTTCATTAACTGAAATTGCAAGCCGTTAAGAGAAGCACGCGACTCGACATTTCTAATAATGGTTTCATACTCTCCACCCCTTCAAGAGATACGAAACCTTTCCCAGGATCAATTTCTATATCAACAGAGGGATGGCAGAAAGAAATAGGACCTTTTATTTGTGTATTTATTTATTTTGCTAACCTGTTAATTTACAAAGGTATGGGTTAGGCAAACCAATATTTTTGCACACAATGCTAATTCCCACGGAGGTGGGGTATCCCTCAGATTCCCATGACTGGCAGAAGTGGCCAGACTTTGAAGGCCATTTAAGGGAAGGGGCACAGTGAGTGTATCATTCTGCCCTCATTGGCATGCATGTTTGTGATCTCACTATTCAATACGGGTTTTGCCTTGGAGACTACCATTAAAATGATTAAATTAAACCCAGATGCAGCAGACGACTACACAAGAGATGTAAAGTGAAGTGTTACCAGCATCAATGAATCCTTTGTGTCTTCGTAACCCAGTCAGGTTGTGGTTCAGACAGCTCAGCCTTGTTCCTGTTAGACTGACCCTGGTACTAGGGTCAATTTCTAGCCAGCCCATGACACTTAGACTCATTGTTTGAGATGCTTTGCTGTTCTAATGAAAGAGGCTAGTTAAATGAGAAGAAGGCATTCCTGAGTGGTAGCTGAAGCACCACCAAACAACAACAGCCAGTTTAAAAATTGACCTGCGTGTTGAAATGTAACCTTCAGTATGTTCTAGAACAAAAGCACCTTTAAGCATCTTGTCAAGTGTGTTGCTCTCCATCACCGACATGTCAAATGGTGCCCCTGAATGGCCACAAGCAGGTAAAATGGCAGCCTTTGGCTCATCCACACACTTGCCACGGTCCCTGTTCTGGTTTCACATGGCTGATTCCCTGTGTTGTCTCCTTCCAGCACCAAAACTGAAAGAAGGAAGCAGTAAACCTATAGTCATCCAAATAATTCAACAGCAAACGACAACAAAGGTTGTATTATCCAAGAGGGAGGGAGGCTTTGCGTTGATTGGCAGAGAAGATGGTGATAATCAGTCGCTTCGCCCTTGTTTTGCAGCTGATCCCTTCTCTTTCCCCAATCCCCCCTCTGAAATTAATTGCAAAAGTTTCACAGATGTCTGCAGCAGTTGACCAGAACTCTTGGGTTATTGCTTGTCAGACTATTAATGGATTTGGCTAACCATGACAGTCATTACTTTTCCCCCTCCTGTGAGCTACTTTCTGTGTAATTTATGCATAGGTTTTGCCAAGATTTGACAACTTTCAGGACATTAACATAAAATTAGACTTCCAAGCTGAACAATGGGTGGCATTAAAATTACCAGCAGGGGAAACCAATCAGGGAGAATTGATTTCCTTTTGCCCTTTTAAGTTTTTTAGGATTAGAGTTTTGCTATATTTTTATTAGCTGGGTCCCTCACCCCTCCACACACAAAGCACTTCCTGCAATGCACAGGGATCAACACAACTGTGTCTCCTGAAAGCTCCAGACTCTCCCTAGCTTTTGCCTCTCAGTGAGCAATATCCACTAGACAAAATATTTGACAGCATTCTAAAGAAACTTAAGCAAACAGCCACCCCCTGAAATCAAGCACAGGCCAGGGCAAATTTCTGGGAGCTTCTGAGAGGTCTCCCTTTGCTGAGGAGGAGTCTGCTTTAGCACAGATTGCTCCGTGAATGCCATTACAGAATGCGATGTGTGTGTTAATAAGCCAGGACATCTGGTAACCAGCTTTTTTCTGATTCATTAACTGACTCTGCTTCAGTGGCCAGAGGCTATGATGGGAAAAGCTGGGAGGCTTCTTTGCTCCTCAGAAACTGGGCCTTGATGTATGCCTCTCTTCGCTGACCCCAGCATCACCTTTTCAATATCCCCTAATGTCAGTGTGAATATTAGGGGGGGGGGGGGGAAACTGTCACCTATAAATACTGAAATACTTTGCATGTGTACACACACACATTGGCCTTCGCCTCCTGAGCATTAATCTGAATATGAATGGCATTGTGTTACTATCGGTGACCCCAGCACAATGTCAGTAGGGTGTGTTGGTGTAAGGGGTTTCTGGGGGAATCTGTTGCACCAGCAACAGATTGCTTATCCTAATGCAACATAATTTACATTAGCACTAGTGCAATATAGGATACTCCCCAATATATATCAGAGAGAGGGAGTGAGAATTACAACAGCTGTGTTTTTAAATTGTTTCATTTTGTTCCCTTTGTTTTTCTTTGTTTCCTTGGAGGAGAGATGCTGCTTAATGTTCCAGTTTCTTCAGATCTGAAATCTTTCCGTTTTTCTTCAACAAAATGACTTTGTCCCCTGAATGAGATTTGTATAACTCTTTGGATCCAAACCCCAGATAACAGGCTGAAATGTTCATGAAGAAATCCAGAAAGGAAAACATTTTCTTTGAGGCATAACAAGCTGGCTTGATAGGTACCCAACTAAGTGGAATTTTAAAAATAAAACCCTTTGTGTGAAATAATAGCTGTGTTTGAAGTGAGAAAGAAAAGCAGCAACGTAGTGGGTTTCTTTCCTCCCGCAGATGCATGCACAGGGGGCCCCCAAATGCTCCAGAGAGAATGACTGAGCAAAAGAAATGTGACTTGATCGTACATGCTGAGGGATGAAATGGACAATGAAGTTTCCATATGTTCTTTTTACGCAGTAATTAGAAGCTGTCACACACCATTTCGTGGTGTGTGTGTGTTTCTAACTTCCTTGGGTTTATATGCATGGATGATGCTTCCCTGAGAGCAGAACTGCAAGCATCAAACTGGCACCTAGTTAAAATTTGAAGCGGTCTCTTCCACCTCATGGACAAGAGGCCAGCGGCAGGCCCACAACTCCTAAGTGTTGCTTGGATGGATGGATGTGGCCAGCCTTTGCTCCATTCTGTGTTCTAGCTTTGCTGGGATCACACATCTTTCCATGTTTACTTTAACAAAATGACGTTGTCAGTTTGAAGAAGGTTTAAATACAGATTTGGGATCTTAACACCACACAATGGGCAGATGTGCTCTTGAAGAACTTGGGGCAGTGCTTCTTAATACCTAAGAAGATGGCCAGCCCAACACTTGCAATTCTGCTCTCGCGGAAGCCTCATCTATGCTAACAATCTGATATTTCCTTGCCTGCAACAATAACTATGCAGCAGAAAGTCAACCACTGCAATATTCATGATTTCTTTCATGAGGCCTAAATGGCATCAGGTCCATTATGCACTGTAGCTTTCTAATAAATTAGTGGAGTCTAGCAAGAAGCAGGCACAATCCTGAAACCTGCTCATTTATTACATCACTTGCAAGTCTATCTTATCTATCTGTACTTTTTATTGGAAAGTGCTTCTGTTTTTGTTCGGATCATTTCAAAATAACTGCAGGTAGGAGTGTAGTCCAAATGGCTTCTGACAACACAGTTTTCCTCAGTTCGGGGGAAGGTTGTGCGCCAATGCCAAGGACTGCTGTGGGCATTCTGGAAGCAAGCATTCCCAAGTGCTGCAGACACTCAAGCTGCAATCCTATGTATGTTTAGGCTGAAAACGGTCCTAGCTTCCGGCTGGGTCATGCCAGGAGCAGGGCATGTACAGGGCTGTGCCCCAAAGCAATAATAGCAGTTAAGGATATGCAAAATTCCCAAATGAAATTAACATAATTTGTAGTTAAACAGTAAAATTGGCTGTTGCGGCAGGTGGCAATATTTACCAACTTGGATGCTTTAAAAAAAGATTGCACAAATGCATGAAGTATAAGGCTAATGATGGCTACTAGTATTCTAGTATTATTCTCCCAGTATTTTATTTGTTAATTTGTTTTAGTGGAGGATTTACATTTTAATCATTGGATGCTGGGCAATTGTTGTTGTTAATCTTGTTTTTGGTTTTTTGTTTGATTAAAAAAAAATAGGTGCCAGTTGCTTTTACTCAAACTTTAAGGTTCACTTTGGTGGTGACAGCTACTACAGGTGGTTGTCTTAAGGAGGTGCAAATCAGAGAAATTTACTTCTCCCTTTGCTCTGATGTCTCATTACAAAAGCTTGAATTGCCTAGCAGAAGAAAAAGCGAAAGACATCATCTAGTGAACATCTAGGGACCAGACTCTCACAGTGCTTACAGGCAAAACCTTTACTGGCCATTCCCTCTGCCCCAAGGAATCTCACAGATGCTTCAGACCAGGTCATCTATTTGCAACCCTCATCTGTTTCCCGGTGCTTCCTTGGATTTATTTATTTAATTTTTTTGCCTTGCCACAAAAAATAGATTACAACGGAAAAGGCAGAAAAGATGGAATGTCCAGTGCCTGAGCTAGCATGAGGATCTGCCCAGCAGGGTTTATTTATTTAGAATTTTTGTATGCCGTCCCATCGCAGAGCCTCGATAGCCAGGATGTACCCTGGACCCCTGATGTGCAGCTATCTCTGCACATCATCCATTCTGCTCATCTATGCCACTTCCATATCTGTAAATGAACCAGTTGGGGCCACTTCCTATCATCTGGGAAGGGGCTGGAAACAAGCAGGATGGATGCACTGTTGGCCAAAGGTCTTGTCCTCTTAATCTGCAGAATACAGACATTTTCCAAGCTTATTCAGCCTGGATACCTGTGTCTGGCAATAACAGCTAAACTGGTGGGGTTTCTGCGTATTGATTATATCCCACCCACCTTGCAAGGAGGGTGTCAGACTGAAGATCCCTTCAGGCCTTTATTTCTATAGTTTAAGTGATTGCATCTTGAAATTTTGCCTTTTACATGAGCTTAATACCTGGCACTTGCTGGTTCTAGGATTCCTTTGCATATTCAAGAGAATATCTTATCCTTTACTATCCTGCCTGAGGTCATCAGATGAGGCACTCCTGGTTATTTCAGGTGGGTCTGGGAACCATTTGGAGGCCACTCGGGGAAGGGTCTCTCCCCTTGCCTAGCTCTGTAGAACACCCCTTTTATCTTCTCCAAGGTCACCCTTACGTTCTCAGGGTAGGAGGTTGATCTGAGCATGGATTCCAGCCTTCAAGGTCAGAGCTCTTTTCTGACCTGAGAGCTGGGGATCTGAGCGATCTGAGGCATCCCAGACCGGGTAGGATTGTTCTGTCAGCGTTCTGAATGAATGCATCTGAATCCTTTGAGCTGCACATTGGTTTGGATGTGCTTTGGACCACGTTGTAAAGACCCTTCCATGATGTGGTGCTCTGTAGGCCTCTGGGTCTGCAGTTGGTTCATCAGCCCCTGAAGGGTGGGGGAATGGTCAAGGATGATGGGAGCTGCACTCCAAAGCACCTGGAGAATAGCTGCTGTAAGTGATGAATAACTCAGTGGAAGCGCATTCTGGAGAGCAGAAGAACGAGGGTGGGATGCGATAAGAGGGACAGCAGCAGCGTCGGTCAGGACGACGGCAGTGCCATTGTTTCTAGCACAGCTGTCTGAGGTGGCTGCATCAGTATCCGTGGCATGTTGATACGCAGAGTGCAAAAATGAACCTTATTTCTCAGGAGAGCCCTGCATATGTCAAGTATATCGTCTCATTAAGCCAATCCATTTATCAAGTCACTGAATGCCAATTAAACTGCACAGGATGGGGCAGGTATATGGTGGGCTGTTGGTGCCAAACTTCATTACAGCTGAGCTTTCTTGGCTCAGGAGCAGGGCAGTCGAGGTGCCGCAAAATGGCAGGCATTTTTCTGAGCCAACCGACACATTCTCAAAAGAGTCCCTTTGAAGAGTCAGAGGAGGAAGAATAGGAAAGGCTATCGCCTTGTGGGAAGCATCAGGAATGTAACACCACCATGCGCGGTGTACATTTCATTCCGATGAAGATGTCAGCCCGGCTCACGTCCAGCCCATCCGTGCCAAATGCCATCTTCTCAGCGTGCAAATTAGATCAGTGTAATTTCATCAGGATGATCACCGGAGTTGTTGGTCGTTAACACGGCTATTTTTTCACGGCTTCTGCCGCAGACGGCAGCAGGCACAGCTGAGCCAACGTTGCCCTCCACCAAGGATGCAGGCATTGATTTGATATTGTTCTTTCAGTGCCATGGTCCAAAAGGCATCGCAGCCAAGTCCGCTGCACAAAGGGCTGCCGTGCGGTTAGTGCTCACTCCATACACTGGACAACTGCATTCAAGGAACAGCCATCCAGTCTCTACAGCCAGGGTGATGCTGATCCTAACGGGACATGAAACAAAATCATAAACGCTTCCGTACTGGACATCATATGCTATTAGACAAATTCTCTTGTTTCAACTGTGGGAAGCCACATCATTGTTGTTTCTCACCCGTGCTCAGCTGCTTGGCCTTGGGAAACCCTGATCGTGTCACACCCCATGGTGAGCTTCTCTGCACCAGGAAGGCGGACCGTAATACCCGGCCCTGCATCTGGCTCCCTGGGAGGCCACGCTTTCCCCCCTGGTCCCACTTCTTTCCCCCAACAGCCACTCAGTAGGCAGCTTCCTCGATTTCATGCAGGGTGTGGGAGTTCTCATTTGAAAAAGCTGAAATGCTACCCGAGCCTCAGTTCCTGGCAATGCGAGCCAATCGGGCTGCCAAGCGTCGTATTCTGGCCACGTCCCTCGTGTCTCCGGCCCCAGCCCTCCACCCCGGGAGCTTCTTTGAAGGAGACCTTTGGCTGAAAGAGTTTCTGCACCCCTGCTCCACCTGTGGCTGGGGGGGGGGGGCAGGGGGGCTTGCAGCAGCAGCAGTGCATCACCCATGGCACGGCATTGTGGGTATGACGGAAAGGCCACCGAGGAATTCCCTTTGCCGCCAGCTGTTCGAGAAGTCACTCCGACACTTCTTCTGACGTCCTGGGTCCCCTCTGCAAAATACGGGAGTGCCAATGAAAGACACATGCTTCTTTCTCTCCTGCCTTATAGTAAAAATTCTACCTGCACGCTCCTTCGTTGCATTTCACATGGCAAACACACACACACGTGCTTTCATTTGCCAAGGATTATCTGTCATTAATCACATTTATTTTGGTAGTTTTCCCAACTGCTTAAAAAGCACAAAGCGAGGCACCATTTCAGGTTGACGAAAAGTCATACTTTATGGCAGATAAGATGTCAGAGGCAGCCATGCGAAGGAGCTTGTTTCCTCCTCCACCATGTCGCTCTCCTTCTGCACCTACTTCAACAATGGGGTTAAGCACCGGAGGCCTGTCTGCAGGCATGCTGGGCCCCAGATGCCAAGCTTTGGAAGGCTGCGGCAGCAACATCTGGCCACTCGTGAGCTCTCTGGGCAGTGGTGCTCATAGTGCTGGAATGCCTCTGGGCATATCATGTGATCAAACTGTTCGTCTGATATTAGGAACTCCCTTCTCCTTTTTGGATGTACTCTCTTCAGCTCACCTTTTGATTTGTCAAAGGGGAATCCTTTGTTTGCAATACAGTTCCAATACAATAGCTATCCCTATGAAAGTGTCAACCTACCAGCGACAGAAGCAGCAACTATGCATCTTTTTATTGTCTAGTATTATCTTTATGGGGGTGACTGGCAAATAAGTAATAATTTCCTGAACTTCATGACTGCAAGACAGCTGTTATTTCTCAGAGTTTGATATTTCTGCTGTGATCAGAGCACACTTTAAGTGCTTGCTAACATGGTAAACTAAACATTGCTAAGACACGTGTAGAAATAAATAATCTGAATGCTTGAAGCCAAATGAATATTGCAATATTTCAGTTTTCCACCATCATGCTAGTATAAATAAAAGTTGTATATCTTGAAATTAGATTTTAAATCTGTATGGGACTGTTATTAATATACAGTTATTCATTTACAAAAGTGTCAAATTTCACCAGGATTTTATTGCATATCCTGGACTGGGTAATTCATCATCTAAGAATTCCAAATTCTCTTCTTACCTCCCTATGGGAAAAGTAGCATCCCTCAGAAAGTGTAAAATTGTCCATTGTAAAGGTTAATTATGGAGACAATAGAATCTAATCTACTACAGTCTTTTTTGAGAGAGAGAGAGAGAGAGAGAGAGAGAGAGAGAGAGAGCGCGCGAGCGAGCGAGCGAGCGAGCGCAGGAGGAATTTATCTAGTTAATTCTGTTAGTGCAGGGGGCTGGGTCTTATAGTCCTGGAAACTTCTTTCCTGCATTGGGATTCTCTATTAAAATAAAATTCCCAAACTAAATTTCCTCAGTCGCTTTCTCATTTCATTAGTTGGCAAAGATCAAACATCCAAACACACATTAAAGAAGTCTTTATTTTTACTGAAAAGAGGCCAAATTAATAGCACCATGTTCCAAAAACAAAACAAAATCCCGAATGGCCTAGATCTCACAAATAGTTAGGGAGATATCTGACATGTTGGCCATGTTCCTTTCATCAACTGCAGAGCTGGGGGGGAGGGGAGCCAGATCCTGATGGGGGTCTGAAAAAGGTCACCCCTCTTCTAAATTTCATGGTTACACATTTATAGTAGGAAGGGAGTTGACACACCAGCGCTCTACAAAAAGGAACATGTCTACTCACAGGTAAGCAGGGCAAGTATCTGCATGTCTTCCCAAAAGGAAGCAGACTGAACCATGCAGCTGGTTTATCTCCTGTCAAGCATCTGGTAGAAGGTAACCGATTTTGCCTGCTGATCTCTGAGGAAGAAGCCTTGGGTTGGCATGCTTATATGTGGTACGAAAAGGCTAAGGTACGTGGCTCTTTTTTAAGTCACTATATTAGGAAATCATTAATGTCGGTGCGGGAAAAGTTAAAGACAAAATTGTATAATAAATGACCAAGATGGCTTTCACCCGTGGAAGCTCTTGTATATCCAAATGCATTGAACTTTGAAGGGATCGTAAGATGTGATGACATTTTGGATAATGATGGAGGATTGAAATTGAATCAAGAAATACAAGAACAAGGATCTAATATTTCTTGGTGGCATAAGGTACAGATACAATCGAGATATGCTAAAGACTACAGAATGTGGGGCTTTTATACAGATTTAACAGCATTTGATCAGGTGATGCTTAAATCAGATGACTATATAATTTCTTACTAGACAGGAGAATGGAAGGTGAACAGGTTAAGGAAACTATGATAATGTGAGCACAAAACTTTGGATATAATATTGAATTAGAAAAGTGGCAAAAGCTGTGGGAGAGAAATATTAAGGTAACATTAGCAACTTCATATAAAGAAAACCTGTATAAAATGTTTTATAGATGGTATCTGTCACCAAATAGATTAGCTAAGATGTTTCCAAATATGTCAAATGGATGTTGGAAATGTAAACATAAATTGGGTACTTTTTATCATATGTGGTGGACTTGTGATAATGTGAAAAAGTATTGGATTAAAATACATAAATGGCTTGAGGAAATGTTACAAAAACCCTTAGCTTTTAAACCTGAAGTTTTCTTATTAGGCATTATACCTGTTGATATTAGTAAACAAGAAATGTACTTGATTTTACATGTAATTACTGCGGCAAGGATTGCATTGGCTGAACACTGGAAAAGTGAAGAACCACCCACCGATGAACTGATCCTAAAAAAGATCTTGGACTGTGCAGAAATAGATAGAGTGACTTTATCATTGAAGGAGAAAGAAGATACTGATTTCTACCAAACTTGGGACTCATTTTATTATTGGCTGGAGAAACGGGACTTCGTATAGATTTAAATGTGGTGCTGGTGGAGACCCCTGCGAGTCCCCTGGACCGCAAGGCGATCAAACCGGTCGGTCCTAGAGGAGATCAACCCTGACTGCTCTTTAGAAGGCCAGATCCTGAAGATGAAACTCAAATACTTTGGCCACCTAATGAGAAGGAAGGACTCTCTGGGGAAGAGCCTAATGCTGGGAACAATAGATGGCAAAAGAAGAAGGGGACAGCAGAGGATGAGGTGGTTAGATGGAATCACTGAAGCAGGTGGTGTGAGCTTGAGTGGATTCCAGGGGATGGTGGAGGACAGGGAGGCTGGAGGAATGTTGCCCATGGGTTTGCAATGGGTCTGACGTGACTTCGTGACTAACAACAAGAACAACAGTTTTATCAGTGACAACATGATGCCTGAAATGAGACAGGGATAGACAGGAGTGGATTTTTCTGTGTGAAAATATTGTGAATTTCATGTAGTTCTGGTAATCACATTGCCAAATTCTTTAATTCTAAGTATAAGCCTTTTTCAGTGAGTTCCAGTTGTTGGATCTTAGGGCTGTGGGGCGGGGCGGGGGGATCAAATTAGAGCCCCCTAGCCCATACCTGGAGTTTGTCCACGTGTGAGCTAGAATATATTAAGAAGGGCTGTTGCTAGTTCTGAAACCTTGATGTCTCAATAACTTATATTGTGATGGCCAAGGATTTAGACAGAGGGGTTTGTTTGAAGGGTTTGACAAATCAATCAAAGAGGTCCACTAGTTCTAACAACAGCTTCATGGGCCTCCATGTAGAAAGGCAACATAGCTCTCTGAATACTGAATGAGACAAACAACAAAGGCTTGGCATTGACTTCAAGTCCTTGTGACCGCCTGGTCACCATTCAAAACAAAATGATAGAGTGACAGCGCACCCCTGTACAAGCCCTCTTGGAAGTAAGCCCCACTGAGTTAAAGAAGAGTAGGTACCTACTCAGAGGGAAATCCCTTTAAATTAAATTGGGCATAATTTCAGGCATGGATCAGATTGGGGTGTACCCAAATGTGGAGGATTGTCCTGAAGAATTTTCGGTCTGACTTCACAAGACAATCTGTAATTTCCACTGCTCTGGAATACTATACTAAGAAACATTCTCATGTACAAATGCTACCTGGGATGATAAAATTCTGGTTAGGACCAGATTTTTATATAAAGCTTAGGAAGGAGCAGGTTTCCCCCATCCCCACCACATTTATACATGTTGGAGGATTGTGGCCTTGCGTCCATGAACATCAACACCCAGCTTGTTCCGATGGGACGGTTTTCCATGGACCTGAGCAGAATCCTCTGAACAGAGACTGCATGCAGAATAACCTGAGAAACTTTTGGCAGGCCTGAGAGCACAACACAGCTCAGCAAACAGCAGGCGGGAGGAAAGCCTGGGTAAATGCAGCTTCAGTCCAAGGAACTATGGTAGCCTTGATCAATGTAGTGTCCTCTTTTTAATTAATACCATCTGTAGAGCACAGCTAACTAATTAGGCTCTGGGGCATTTAACTGAGGAGAGCTAGTATGCCCCATTTTGATGAGTTTTGAGCTGGCATATCTTTGTCATACTATGCTAGGGATATTGGTAAGCGTGGGGGAGAGGGGGAGGGCTGGTTGCGGACCAAAATGAGGAAAGGAATAAGTCGAGTGAGCAAGCCTCCAATCTGTGCTAACTCTCCTGCCCCCGGAAAACAGAGCACCTAAGGACAACTCAGTCAAATGCTTTATTAAATCATCCATTTTGATCTCTTTCACATGGTGAACTATTGTCCTCTGCCTTGTCTTGTTTCATCAGCAGAATAATCTCTCTGAGATTGGGAATTTGTCTTCACTATTTTTAATTTGTTCTGGGCTGCAAGAAGAGGCTGCGTGCCCTTGCAGGGCAAAAGAAAACAAGGGGCAAGGCCGTCAGCCAGGAGTCCGTCATGCACTCATTGGTGCTACTGCTTCCTCCCTCCCTCCCTTTCTCCGCTTTTTCCTCCTGGGAGCAAAATCACACTGCTCACTCCCCCGTTTATTGGTGCTAGCACTGCCAAGATGATTTGCACATTAGGAAGGTTCTAAAAATTCCCGCTTTCTCTCCTGCAATCTGCCTGTTTTTCGCCATGTATTTTGTATCACAAAGCATAATGTATGAAGTGGTTCTTGGGCACCCAGCAACGAATGCTTAAACACACTGATTTATTTAATATATGTTGCATTTCCAACCTTCTGCGTGTGAGACTTTGGTAGTTTTCCCTCAGGCCTGCAGCCTAAGGCTGTCCTTGCAATTGTAGGCTGCCATTCTGAGGAAGAGAGCTAGGACAGCTTTCGGCCTTACCCACTCCCTGCATCTGTGCTTTTTTACCAAAGGAAAATCGCCATGACCAAATGGAAAGCAAGGTACAGAACAAGCCAGGGACAACGAGGGCTGCCCGTTCCTTTTTCCCGGGGAGCCTTTGGCTTGCAATACAGAGGCCTGCCTTTTCTCCCACTTTCTAGAACCACTGGCCGCTGCCAGTCAAAGTTACCGCTGCCCGTTACGTTCTTTTGGAAATCTGCCATTAGATACCAGGCTCGGTTTCTTAATGCCTCTTAATATGCTTACTGAGCACAGAATTTCATCAGATGTGTGGTTTTTTTGAATTGTTGCATAGGTAGAACTGTTCAACTGGAATTTCTCACAAGACATGTTTCTGAGAGAATATCTGAGATCTTGCTGCTTTGACCCGCTTGGCACAACTCTGTCAACCTGTTCTTCACCTTGTGCTTTGTGCTCCCAGAAGTTGCAGTAGAAAGTTAATGGCAAACATGCAAGAATTCCATTCCTTTAGAGAAATTTGGTGAAATGATCCCCAACTGGGTGGAGAAACCTGAGGGGCGGCTTGGCACCCAGCTGTAGCTGCCATTGCTGAGCCCTTTTTGTCAAAGGTGTGGAAAGCCTACAGATTTCACAAGAGTTGTAGTCTGAGGCAAAGCCCACAGTGCTGAGGTTTCCCATTATTGTCCATTATAACTTGTGCAATTCACTTTCAGTAAAAGCAGAAGGTCACCAGTGGATCATAGCCTTTGGTTGATTTCCTAATTTCGAAAGTACACCACTATCCCTGCTGCTTCATATACCATTCCGGGCAGATATTTTAAAGCTGTTTTAGAATCCCATCTTCACAGCCTAGCTAGTTTGGAATATGTCTCGTTATACAGGGGCTAGAATTTACTTTCCCAACATGGAAGATTGTTAGAGTATGAGAATGGAAACAATGACCAGGAAGGTCTCTCTTTTCTCTTTTCCACTAAGATGCAACTGGACAGCCATCTGAGAGGGATGGTTTAACTTGGAGGCCTGGTGTTGGGCCTGGGATGGACCCAATGGCCTTCTCAGCCCCTTCCAACTCTCCATTCTAGAATTCTGTAAGCGTCCTTAGGCAGTGCCCTTTACTTGAGGGTAAGTCTAGCACTATTAACACCAAAGACTTACTGTTTATTACTTGTGTGTATAAACACATAAACCATTGTGTGTAGGTGTGTGACCTTTATTTGCTTGTTTATTTGTTTGCAAAATTGTACACTGCCCGTCCAGCAGAGTTTACTGTAACAAGGTAAAATACAAATATAAAATAAATATTGGGGCAATTATAGAAAAATACAGCATGCAGATATATTTTAAATAATTCTTAGCAGTCTTCTTTAAACATGCTGCCACTTGATGTTTGAATAGTTATGTCCAGGATTCATCCAGGAGCTTCAATTCAAAACAACCACTGCAGGCACTTAAAGAAATCTGCCTTCTACTGAGTCGGATCCCTGGTCCATCTAGTCCAGCATTGTCAGGACTCACTAGCAAGAACTCTCTGGGTTTCAGGCACAAGGTTTTCCTGCCCTTTCCGGAGACGCTGGGGAGCAGGGTCTTAGGCATGCAAAGCTCTAGCCGAAAGCACTTCTGCATTTGTGGCGCATGGACCCAATTTTTGCAGATTCCCCTGCTCCTGTGATTCACAGCAGTTGCCCCACCGAAGCTGATCTTGAGGACTGGTGGAACTTCTGGTACAGTATGTTATATGGACGCCCTCCTTGAAGGAGATTAGGAGGGTGGTTACCCGGATAAGGGCCTTCTCTGCGGTAGCACCTTGACTATGGAATACGTACCCCAGAGGTTTGCATGGCACCGACGCTTTATTCCTTTTGGCGCAACCTTATTTTACCATTATTGTAATGTTTAATGGGTTTTAAGGTGGGTTTTATTTGTTGGAAGTTGGATGCTGTGCTCTATTTTATTTTGTGTTGCTTTTATTGTAAAACTCTCCCAAGATGCTTATAGTGAATGGTATATAAAAGTTAGAAAGGCAGGCAGGCAGGCATGAAGGTAGGTAAGAATGTGGTGATGTGGAAGCACTGATCAGCCATTGGATACAAGCCACACAATACGTTAGATTTGTTCAACCTTTTTTTTCTAAGCTCTCTGAATAGTTCTCCACCTACTGCTGCTTCGCACTGATCTCTCAAAGCCACATAATGCCCTAATATGGGGATCTCCAACCTTTGTGGTTCTAATTGGTGTCACCACAAAATGCCTGATCAGTGGGTTTCCACTTTGACAGCTTCTCTATCATGTCTGTGAATCTTAGTCTGCAGTGTTTCTTTTAAAAGGACTTGTCTACATCAGCTAATTGCGCGATTCAGCTAATGGGAGTTTTAGACATATGCTTTGGCAATGGCCAGTAGTTGCTTCTTTTTTGGAGGAGGCTATTACAAAGAAATTTTGTGCTGGAACAGTCTTTAATATTCACTGATGTACACTGCTTCATGGAAGCTGGCAAATGGAGGAAGCCATGTATTCTCTGTGCCCTTTTGACAGCTAAAAGTGAGATATTATAAAAAAATGCCAGCATAAAAGTTCCTTCATGCAAGGGATTGAGGTTTTTACAGCTTCTTTGATATATGAACAAGTGGTGTACAGATGCCAACATCAGATGAATACTTTTCATATATTTCAAATACTTTTGTGGGTTATTTGGTCTGCTTTTGTTAAAGCCTGTGTATAATTGATAGAAAGCTGTGTGCATTTCATAGAAATCCATATATGTATATTTAAAGAGAGAAATGTTTAAAAATTGCGTTAAAAATCCACAGTGTGTGGATTCCCAGCTGATTCCCATTCATGTGCTATCTTGTGAGCCATGCCATAGAACCAAGGCAAACACAGCCCAAAGAATTCATGGTGGAGTATTTTGTTTTAACCAGGCAACCCAGAGTAGCAAGTAAGCCTAAGCAACAGATGATAAATGATTTGGCATCCTCCCAGGGAGATCTGTCCTGGGCCTTGTACTGCTCCACACTTCGGTAAATTATTTGTATGAGAGTACTGATTTGCAGTTGCATGAAACTAGGAAGGCTTGACAATGCCCTAGAAGACAAGGTTCAAAAGGATTTAGGCAGGCTGGAACACTGGGCAAATGTAACCAGATGCGATTTGCTAGAGATTTGCTATTGTGCTTTTGAAATTGATTGTACCTAAATGCAAGTATAAGTTCTGGAGACCTGGCTTGGGAGCAGTACATGCAAAAAGAACCTGGGTATCATAAAATGATTAGGAACCAGCAGTGTTATGCGGCAGCTAAGAAAGTTAATGCAACATTGGACCACATTAACAAAAGCATGGTGTCCTGATTGCAGGAATTGTTATTTTGTGCCCTCAGAGTCACCCCCGATTTATGGCAACCCTATGAATGAATGTCTCCAAAATGCCCTGTCCTTGGCAGCCCCACTCAGCCCTTGCAAACCTACGGCTGTGGCTTCCAGGATAAACTCACTCATTTCAGAGCTGGTCTTCCCCTTCTTTTACTGCATTTGACTTTCCCAGCATTATGTGCAACTTGCCTTCTCATGATGTGCCTTTGTAGCATGACAGATTCGTTTCATTATTTTTGCTTCTAGGGCAAGTGCTGGCCTGATGTAATAATACTGCTTTGTTTGCCTGGAGTGAGGTTGCATTTGAAACACTGTTCCTAATTCGGGGTCTGTCCCCCCCACCCCCCCTTTTAAGAAGGACCTTGACAAGATGCAACATGTCCTGAGAAGTGCAATTAGGTTGATAAGGGAGTGAAAACCAAGTCCTATGAAAAATGGTTGAAAGAGCTAGGTATGCTTAGGCTTGAAATGATTAAGGAGATGTCACTGGTGTTAAATGTGTGAAGATGCAGAAGATGTGACAGATTTGCTTGCCATTGCTCTCAAGGGTAATACTGCAACAAACAGGAAATCAGATTTAAGCTTAACTTTAGGCGATGTTTCCTATTCAGCAGTGGGACAGATTGCCTCGGCAGGTCACAGGGAACTGCTCTGTACAAAGGTCATCTGGCGAATCCATCTTGCAGTGCAGATGCCTGCACTCCACAAAGTTGGACTAGATGGTCTCTTCCAACTCTACAATGATTTGTCCAGTACATGCAATGAATGATGTCGCTGAGAAATGTTTTAAACCTGGATTACGATGTGGGAAATCCAGATCTATTGTATTCTCCTTTGTGATGTACAATCTTTTGACGTGCAGCAAGAAATGCAATACTTAAGCATTTAAAGACTGTTTCATGCAAATGTAGAAATGGAAAAAGGAAGCGAAACATTGTTGTACATTGCACCCTAAGCACTTTGAAAGACTCACTCCATTATTAAAAAAAATAAAGTAAAATTGCTTAACAGGATTCAGCTTTGCATTTAAACCCTTACACAACCACTAAAAATGGGATCTGGCATATAATGCACTCATGGGCGTTACCTCTTTATATGGGGTCAGCATGGTATTTCCCTGTAATACTGGTAAGGCAAGAAAGGGTCTAGGTCAGCCTTCCCCAACCCAGCAGCTGCATGTGGTGGTCAGCAACCCCCATCCATGCCAGCCAGCACAGCCACTGTTTGGAGATGATGGGAGTTGCAGTCCAGCACACCTGAAGGGCACCACCTTGGAACTTCATGCTAGGTTTCCTGGAAACCCTCACCACACGGAATAACCTGCTGTTATTCCGTGCAGCAGAAATGTGCTTGTGATCAGCAAAGCCACCAAGACAGTGCTGATGGTGTGGTCTTCCGGCCACTTGACAACCTGCCTCCGAGCTGGTTGCGATGGGTCACACCCATGTGGTTTCACTATCCACACGCCTACCACAGCTTTGTGAGGTCATACTACAAAGGAAGCAGTTCAGCATGTGTGTGGAGCAGAAATACTGCACTCAGTATAAAATATTAAGGATAGAGTCATCAGAATGTTATAATGCGTTGCACTACGAAACACACACGTTGGCCAAATATAAATAGTTTACAGAGCAGTAATTTGTGTGTGCAGGTAACTGCTAGAGATTAAAGAGACAAAGCAAATTTCCCATGCATCTGCACCCAGACTTCTGCAGAGGCAGGAGAATCATAACCTTTTCACCTCTTAGCAGTACAGCACAGCTTACCTAGTGCTTTCATGCCCACAATCCTAAGTTACTGCTCGAGGGTGGTAGCCTGTCAAGTACTCTCCAAGTTATCCTTTTTTATTCTTCCCATTTCCAAGAAACCTAAGATGGCTTTACAAGGGTCTCCTCTTCAGTTTATTCTAGCAGCCCTGTTAGGGCAATGGACTTCATGGCTGAGTGGAGACTAGCACCCAGATCTCACAAGTCCAAGTCTAACGTGCCCGGCCAATACAGCTCACCAGCTGTCACTGTGTTTAGGACTACAGTTTGCCTCCACATTTTAGTATGGGGGCAGGACTCAACCCCAGAATGTGAGACAGATGACAGAGGACCTCCTGAGGTTGGCTTGCTATTTCATTTGCTCCCATAGTTCAGTCAAACAGTTCTGAAAAACTAATGTTTCTGTGGGCAAAACAGGCCACAAGTTTTTAAAGGCTGATGCCTCCCTATTTTCACAGCCCTCAGTCCTGAAGATCGTGTACCAACTCTCTGTTACTTTCCTTCTTGCATTTATTCAATAAAATGGAATAAATCACATTTTCAATACAGTACCAGTAATAATGGTAACCTTGTTCTTCATTGTGGCAGTGCTATAATTTTTTCCTAAAGGGCTAGAATTAGCTTTTTTTCCATTCTGTATTTCTCCCTCTTCCCACATGATCTTGCACTCTCCCAAATTGATCCATTATGCCTTACGCAGGATTCCTTCTGGTTCTTAAGATGTGTGTGTGTGTGGCAGAGAGTTCATTTTCCTATTGCTCAAGCGACACTGGTTAAGTGCATGGGAGAATGCGATTCCCGCGCGCAGGAGGGGCATGGAGATGCGCTGGACGACGCTCTCCGCAGCCGAGCCAGGAGACGGGCCTGTCTCCCGCGACGTCCCGGTTGCGCCTCACGCAGGCACTGCCCGACTGCGGCGTCGGGGATGCCTCTCTGGAGCCGGCGCCTTCCTGCTAATCCTGCCCAGTGGCAGCGCGGGCCTGGAAGGCTCTTCCGCAGAGGCAAGCACCGCTCCGTTGCCCAGTGTGCTGCGGAAACTTGGAGAGAGCGTCTGGCACGTCCAGGCCCGGCCCGTCGGGTTCTACTTCTTCCATCCACCAGTTGTTTCCCTTCTTCTTGGGACGGCAGGGCGGAGCAAGGCCCCTCAGACGCTTCCCAAGCCGCGCTCCACGCAGAACGACCCGCCCCCGCGGGGCTGCATCTTCGGGGCGCGTCCCCCCGCCTAGAGGAGCAGCTGCGGGGCCCTCGCGTGTGGCGCTCCAGCCAGCGCCTCCTACCGCACCCCGCCCGAAACTCCTCCTCGGTGCAGAGGCAACATGATACCATAATGCCCCGCTAGAAGCGGGGCAAGTCGAGGCTCGAACTTTGCACCTCCTCGGCTCCCAAGCGGCGGCGCTGCGGCGAAGTGCGGGGCCCGCTCCCCTCCACGCTTCCCCACCCTGAGCCACGCCACCGAGCAGTTTTGGGGAGGGGGGCATGGAGGAGGTCACCGTTTTCTATCTCAGCCGCTGGCACCTTTCCCTCCGCCCCAAAACGCCCCGTTATAGTAGCAGAAAAGTTATGCGAGCTCCCTGGAATAAGCCGAAGGGGGGAACGTCCGCCGCGGCGCCTGCCCGGCTGCTCCTGCTGCTCAGCTGCTGCACGGCGGCCGCCCAGGCGTACAACCTCGACGCGCAGCGCCCGCTGGTCTTCCAAGGGCTCAATGGGACTTTGTTTGGCTATTCGGTGCTGCTGCACAGCTCCGGCCCCAGCCGATGGTAAGTGGCGCGCCTGCCTCCGCTCAGGCTCAGCCTAACACTTCCCTAACTGCCCACTACTAACAAAAAGGACTGTTTAATGGGAGCGGGGGTGCTGCGTCAGCTTAGCAAATCGCGTGCCCCCTTCCCGGAGTTGCTGCTGAGGAAGGCAAGGAAGAGCCTGACTTTATTGCGCGTTTCTTTGAAGCGTGCACTCCCCGTCCCTTCCAAAATCCTAGTTGTTCGCGGAGGAAGATTGCGTCTGCATTACAATGATGCGGACTGGCAAAGTTTTCTTCAAACGCATCCCTGTACCTGTCCAGGAGGTTTGTCGATGAATGCCTGTTTGGTCACTACTGGAGAGATTCGTATACTTGCTGCCTTTTTTATTTGTCCTTGCTCCTCTTCTTCAGGCTTGTAGTGGGCGCTCCTAAAGCCAACTGGACTGCCAATAACTCAGTGGTGAACCCAGGCACAATTTTCAGATGCCAGATTGGGAAGAATCCTGCCAGAGACTGTGAACCACTCCAGCTTGGTGAGTGGAAGCCGAACACAGTGACTGGGCTGTCTGTCCAAGATCGGTTGGAAAAGATGTACAAGCTCACTGTATATCACCGTTCGGTGGTGCTACTTTTTCATTCTCTCTGTTTGCCTCCAAAGATTGAAAATCATACACAGAGTTACTGAAGTTACTTCACTTTCTCACTCTTCTTTCTTTCTTCTGCAAAAAAACTAGGAAGTCTATCAGCTCTGTGTGAAATGACTAACTGCAGCCCCGGCACAAAGCTTTTTACTTTGATCTTGACATTTGGTTCTTGGTAAATTTGCAGAGAAGGGTACATTTCCCCTTCATAGTGTGTCAGCGGTTAGATTGTTTATATTCCCCTGTATCTTGACTAGTTTAACAAATGTATTAATTTATATTTGGTTGTGTTTTTCTCAAGAAGATCCCCAAGGCAACACATATAATTAAAAACAGAGACCCAATAAGCAAAGAAAGCATGAAGTACAATCATGGAGTTACTTAGAAGTAAGTCTCATTTAGTTCAGTGCTGCTGTTTACCCCTTTCAGTTTGTGTTCTGACTTGCAGCTATAAAAATACTAAAAACACCATAAAAGTCAGCAAGCAACAAGGTAGAATATTTTAGTTTTGGATAAAAAATGATTTGGGTATACACGGGAAATAGAATAGGTACATACACTAATGCAGAATCTGGATCTCTGAAGCCCATTACAAAGGGTTCAAATGCACTTCACTCTATGCTGAATTGTGGAATTACTCCTTTAAAATTTCAGCTGCCAAATATTAAAAACCCATTGGCTGTTTGTAGATGACAAGTCAGTTGTCTGGTTATGACTACACTGGCTCAAGACTAAAACTGATATTTGAAAAACGTATACACACTCATTTCCCGCCTGTCTCTCTCAACGTTCACAAACCACTTATTTTATAAGCTCATGGGAACTTAAGATAACTCTTTTGAGGTATTATAGAGGCAAGAGTCCAAGAGTTTTGAAGCCAGTATCACTCCTTATTGCAGTAAGTTAGATGGAGGAAGGAGCAATCCCTCAGATTTTAACATTATGGTGAGAAGAGTTTAAACTGGACATAAAAATGTGACTTCCCTAAAAGCTGAAAAATGGGGCGTCTCATGGATAAATCAGTACAGGAAGGCTGTCAGCACTGTGTATCTGCTTCCACAGTGTGTAGTGCTGTATAAAATACACTCATTCCAGGAATAGGGTCTTTGTATGGTGTAGTGGTTAAGAGCATGGGACTGGGACTCAGGTGATCTGGGGTCCTGGCCCTGCTCAGCCATGGAGCCAACTGGGTGACTTTGGGCCAGTCACAGACTCTCAGCCCAACCTACCTCACAGGGTTGTTGTTGTGGGAATAAGATGAAGGAGGAGATGTAAGCTGCCTTGAGCCCTTTGTAGGAGAAAGACAGGATATAAATCGCAATATAAATAAATAAATGTCCCCTGCAGACTTTTTCCAGGATACTGCATGGTGTTGTGATGCTTTGAAGACTAGGAAAATTTCCATGTATGGATGTTCGTGGACTGGGTCACACAGGCACGCTCATCGCCTCATGGCTGCCGCAGCAAGAAGTGGCATGTATGTGCAAAGGGACCGGCACAGGGAAAGAGTCAGTGCTGCCTCGGACGCCGTGCTTTTCCTGTTGCACAGCCAGTTGCAATTCATCAGAGTGGTGAGTGATCCACTGGATGTGGGAAGGGTTGTAGTCCAGCGATTGTACTCTCTCTTTGCATTCAGAAGGTCCCAGTTTCTGGTCTCTCTGAGGAGGCCTGAGAAAAGGCTCCTGTCCAAGACCCTGGGAAGCCAGCACCAGGCATCCTGGGAATGCTGGTCTGCATGGACCAGTCAGCGAGATAGATCTGAAGCACCTCAAAATGTCGGGGCCTGAACCTGGGACCACCTGCATGCGGAGCTTGCAATCTGCCACCAAGATAATACCCTTCCCCTGCCTTTGTATTGCTTACCACTTGATGAATTTGAGCTGGCTGTGTGACCAGGTTCCTCACTAACCCTCATTGTGCAGAGCAGATACGTTTCTCCACTGCTTTTCTGAGAGTCCTGCTGGCATGTGCAAATATTAACATTCTAACTACCTGAGAGGAAGAGCCCCAGGCTGGCACATCAAGCAAGGAGTGGGGGCTTTTACTTATGAATGGATCCGTTGGTGGAGAGGGGTTCCTTCCCCTTCTCATGCATGGGGTTCCCAGCCTCTCGTTGGAAGTGGGGTGCTTGCTTGCACCCGGATCAGCTTGTGTGTGCACCAACTTGCCACCTGATAGCAGCGAGCTGAGGATCGCACTGCCTCGTGAGCAGCTCTGCTTCTTGGTGCCCTCTCCTGCTTTTCCAGATGACACGTTCTTGGTGGCAGCATTCCTCATGCAGGCACCGCAGGGAAATCCGTGCCTCTCTCACACAGTATCGGGGCAAAATGGAGGAATGCTACCAGGGAATGCCTCCAGGTTCGCAGCAACCCGCCCCCCCCCCACCCGCCGCCGCCACTTCCTAGGAAAAGCAGCTGGTGTGGCAATGCCCCTTGGTTCGCATTGCACTCTCCGTGCTGGCACCGGGCTTTGGAGAGCCCGTGGGTGAGTCCTCCCCTTCCTGAGTGAGCCGGTCTCTGCCGGTCTGCTGTTGCCATCTGCTGTTCACATGACTTCTTGCCCAGTCTGCACAGGCACCGGAGGGAGAGGGCGAGGCAGGAGGGCAGGGGGCTGTTACTGCTGCGCCTTCCTCCGGGCACTGCTCACCTGCTTACAGGACACAGGCAGCCATGGCAAGGAGGGGGAGAAACAGAACCGGGAGGCCCTAGCAGGCCCAGTGTTGGTTCACAGGCATTTGCAGGGCTCCGTGAGCCCCACCCGGGTTAGCTAGGCCGGCGCTTCGCCTGGCACCTACTGCCACATGAGCTCCCCGGGGTGTTGCTGCAGCCAGTCTCATGCTTGCCACTGAGCTTGCTTCCTAGCTGCCTACCTGGTTCCTGCTAGGTGAACCTGCTAATGCATGGGAGGATAGCTGAGTTGGAGCAGCAGCAGTAGTGCCAGGGTGGCAGGGATTGCCAAGGAACGGCGGCTCCAGGTCTGGCTGCAGGGGCTGGCAGTGGGCCTCCTGCGGTGGTCTGGGCCTCAGGGATCACCTCGCACTGCCCCTGACCTCTCTTTCAGGGTTAACTGTCCCCCAACACATTCACTTCTATAGCTCTGCTTCTGCAAAGCTGAATTTCTGGGACGCCAGTGCTGTTGGTCCCGTGCAAACCCAGGCACTGTGACTGTGCCGGCAGCCGGATCTCTCTGTTGTCCAGTT
The DNA here is from genome assembly GCF_004798865.1 of Varanus komodoensis. Classification (NCBI taxonomy): domain Eukaryota; kingdom Metazoa; phylum Chordata; class Lepidosauria; order Squamata; family Varanidae; genus Varanus; species Varanus komodoensis. Next base: position 3,725,406 of record NW_025335548.1, read on the forward strand.
TGGATAAGCTGTAACTTACCTGCAGCACACTTGAAATGCTGTCCCTGAAGATGGTGTTCCAGAAGAATGATACTACTGCTTGTGATGCTGAAGGACCTATATCTCTGTGTTTTCTATTAGACTGTGTTGAACTACATGGACACAGGTATCTGCACTCCTCTGCTTACCCATAGGAACCCTACGTACTTGCAGAGTCCAGATCCAAGGCATTGTCCAATTACCGAACCGAGAGCTATATTTTATCAAAGCCAGAGTCAAGGCCTGGTCTGCTGGCAAGAGCTCCCTGGGGTTGCTCCTTCATGGTTGCAGCCTGCTTGTTCACCTGTCTCTGGCCCACATAAGAGCACTGGTGAGGAGAGGAGTCGATGCTGCTGCTTACCTGCTTGCTCATCTTCTCTCTTTCTGTCCATCGGAGAAGGTGGCCGGCATGATGATGGAGAGGAAGGGAAGCATCAGCAGCTGGTGTCCATGGCAGTGGGAAGGGAGACTCCGTGGACAGGAGCAGTGATGGTGTCCGGCTCAAGGGCCCTCTGATGCCTTGGCCACTCATTCCTATGCATGTCAGAACTGAACTGTCTGTAGTACAAAAGCCTGTTGCTTCCGTCAAACATTTTGTATTATCTCATTCCTAAACCTAGCTACTGCCTCTCAAATTTAACTTTCAAAAATGGTAAAGAGCAGGGAAAGAGAGATGCTGTTTCTCCTTGATAGCTGTGACTTCTTTCAGCTTCTTTATATAACCATGCGGATGTACTCAAAATAGCTGTCTGAAGATTTGAGCATAAAAAGTGAAGAAGTGCTCAAGTGCAAAGAGGAATGTGCACACACATACGCACAGAGCCACCTCTACAAGTCACATTGGGTAAAGGGAGTTAAGTCTGCTGTCCTGTGCACACTTAACCTGGAAGGATGTCCAAGTGGATTAAATAGTCCACCATGAGTAGATGAAATAGAACTTGCTTGTTGTACTGTAATGCTGTGAGAAGCACAGTATCTTGCTTCTAAGGATGGATGTTGACTGACAAAAGCCATTGGTTGATACCACCTTTTTGTTAAAATAAAATAAAGACATTAGAAGCAGCAGACTTAGTAACCACCTCTCCATTCTCAGAGCTGCTAGCAAAGATATCAGAAAAGTTTCATATGGGAATATTTTAAGATCCTTCATGAAGAATGATTATTAATTGTGATGTATTTTAAGCATTTTTATCTCTGTTCCTTGCAGAGTGGCTTACATGCAGTCAGAAAAAACAGCTGCCCTTGTCTGAAGGCTTACAGTCTGAAAAAGGCATCAAATGAAAGTCATGGGCGATGGGAGGGAAGAAGGAAAAAGCCAGGCTGGTGGAATGGCCATACTTTCCATCTCATCTCTCTCTGTTGCAGCCTTTAGATGGATCCCGTTTCCTCTTAGGGTGTACTCCTGTGCCCTCTGTTGTAGATGTATGGAAGCCACTGTACTCGGGCATGCATGGATCCAATGTGTAGAGTGAGGTACAGCAGTGACCTCTCTCTCTCTCTCTCTCTCGCTGCTGCTGCTGCTGCGCCTTGTGCCCTGCACTTCTTCTAGACAGCCATTTTTTGGCCATCTAAGTGAAGTACCAGGAGGGAGAAGCAATGGGACAGATGCCATTTAGATGCAATGTTGGGAGCCCATAAGTTGGCACCTTTCAGATCTCGGTTAGAGAAGCTTCCACAGCTTCCCTAAAGCTGTGCCCCAGATGGCATGCCCAGTGGCCAAGGATTGTGGGAACTGCTGTTCAGATCATCTGGAGGGCTTCAGGGTGGCTACCCCTCCCAAGCATCACCTTTCTTGGGACTGCTGCTGCTGCTGCTGCTAATGAAGCAGATGGAAGAGAATCCATTTAGTTTGCAAGTGTTGAATCCAAATACAGCAGAGCAGTGGTTTGCAAAATACATGCATGTAAGCACAGAAATCTGAAACTGAACGACATGACTTTGGGAATCTGTTTTCAAATTGGAGAATTTCACCAATAATGTGCTTCCAAATCAGCCTGTCAGCAATGGGGTCAAGTAGGTTGAAAATGAAGAGCTGTCTCAAGATTAATAATCACATAAATAGGACTTTGGCATGATTTATGATTTTACAATTCGGTTTAATATGAATACACGTCGCTGTTCTGAGCAATGAGTTAAATACAAGGATTGCTCATAGAACTGGGCTATGTCTGAGAACAGGGAAAGAAAATTTGATGGACAGAGAAGCAGTCCTGCAGAAAGCAGGGCTAGTGACTTGGGCAAACAGTGACTAGCCATGTTTCCTACAGGATTATGTTGTTCTAGTTTAATCCTGCTGGGTGGTGCTTTTGTAGACAGGACAGGAGGGCTTCTAGTCAAGGGGGCCACCCTAAGTCGGAGACAACTTGATGGCCCATAACAACAGTTTAATGCTATACATGTGTATTAAGAGGGAAGCAGCACTGAGTATTATAGGGCCTATTTCCAGATAAGTCTGTGTTGGATTGTAGCCTTAGAATAGCATGATGAAAACCTGCCATAATAACCAAGCTTCCTTTAAATATGCTAAAAAGCGCAGGAGGTATGTTTCCTTCATGTTGCTTGTGGTACACTTTGCAGAAGCATCTGTAAGATGAATGAATCTGTTCAAAGGAAGGTTGTTTTTTGAGTGGCTTTCCTTTCACAGATCTGAATGGAATGGGGCAAGAGCTGAAAAGTACCTTCTGGAAGAGCACAAATCAGTGGGACTTGCCACAAAATGTTGCATTATGTCTCCCACCTGTTGAAGCTTGATACCTAGCTTGGTGATGCATGGAGGGGATGCTTTCAGCTTTAATCTTCCTATGATACTTCCTAATGTTATAGGCTTCAACAAGCTACTTCCTTCTTCCTCTACCTCAACTTGGTGCCCCCGCATTATTTAAGAGCTAGAAACATTAGCTCCTGTGCAACTGTTTTGAGATTTAAAAAAAATCCTTTTCCTTTTAATTTAACACACATTTATACTTCTGTGTATTGAAGGAATCCCACTGCAATCCTGCTTTTCATTGACCACACTTTGGTTCCAACTTTAATATGCTTTTAAGAAAAAGAGTTACACCAAGTGGTCTTAGGTGCATGTCGTTCACTTCTATGACCCTTTGACTGTTTCAAAAAGGTGTTTTTTCTTGCTTAGCAAGTACAGTTCTAAAGTTTTAAAAAAGCTGACATTTGTAGTTTAGGTGTGAAGGATTGTCTCTCTATTTTAGCCCATACATGACTGCAGAATATCTATCTTGACAAGGAACCATGCTTCCTTTCATATAAGAGTTGCTTTCAATGGTCTGGGGACCAATTTTCTGCACTTTCTGGAATCATTTGCCAGCAGCCTTTGCCGGTGCAGTGCTGGCAGAGAAACCAGTCAGTTCTGTCTTAGAGCAAGGTGCATGGGAAGCATGCAACTTGTTTGAAAGTAAAATCATGGTCTCTGGAATGGTGCTATTTTGCTTTAAAACAAGATGCAGGCTCTTCATATGCCTTTTTTCAAGGAAATGTGTGTTTCTTTTATTGCTTCAGCCACAGCAAATTTGTGGTGTGGCAGGGAAGGCAGCAAAATTCTTTTGGGGACAAGGTTGGGGAGCAGGCAGTCCACCGGCTGTGTGTTGCCCAACTGCCCTGCTTTAAGGCTGCCTTTCTTATCTTTAGTTATGCGCAATTTACATACCATGAAATGCATAAACGTGAGAATGGTATAAAGATTTGGTTTCTCCCATGCTTGGTGGTGGTTGTTTTTAAAACTCAAGTTCTTTCCATCCTGTTTATGGAGAAAGGTTCAAATCATGGCAACTTTGTCTTCCCCTTCCTTTTTTTTTAAAGAATTGAATGAAATTTTTAGCTACCCCTACTCTGTACCCTTTAAGGAACCAAACTTTAAAAGTAACATAACCATGGCTCTTTGGGTAAATTTATGCAGGACACCATCCTTTTCAAGAAGAAATTTCTTGAAGAGAGTGTTATAGCCATAAAATAATCTTGTAGCTCCCTCACATGGAAGACTGATAGTTAAGCTTGCATGCCTGCATGAATGAAAGCAGTGTGGCCTTGTGGTTACAGTGTTGGACTGAGACTCGGAGGATCTGGACACCAACCTCCCTTTGGCCACGGAACTCAATGGGTGACTTTGCCCCAGTCACTGACTCTCAGCCTGGCCTGTTTCACAGAGTTGTTGTGACAATGAAATGGAGTGGAGAAGGTGGCCATGTAGGGTTTCATGTTGGATATAAATGAATGGAATAGCATAAAACGCATACTTGTCTTGGAGTAAGCCCTTGAAACATAGTTGGACTTGCTCCTGAGAAACTATGTACAGGATTGCACTGTAAGTATCTTAGTTGAGTTTACATATAAGTAGAGTCTAAACTAAGTTTAATTAAAAGTATATATTGTTGAGGTCTCTCCATTTCCTGTGAAAATGTTTTGGAAGATGTTTATGATGAACGGAAGAGCATACCAATTAAAAACAAAGGTGCAGGATTCATTTTAAAAACAAATGTTTAAATGTCTCTGTTGCAGGTAGTAATAACCACATAGATTTGCCCTGAGGAAGCTGCTACGATGTTATGTGGTTACAAGCTGCCACCAGCAGTGCGCCTTTACTTTTCTCTGAAACTGGAAGTGCTTATATACTGATCGGTTTATAGATAAGAGTGCCTTGCAGAAGTATTCCCCTTCCCCTGGATTTTCTACAAGGAATTGAAAACCTGGAATTGAACTGGATTTAATTGGCATTGTTACCTCTTGATGTCCCTTCTTGGATGCATGCCATAATGCAGTGAGCCAGTTTAAGAGTGTCAGAAAACCAACAGCAATGCTTCCAGAAGGCCAGGCTCTCTCACTAGTTGGTTCTTCTAGCCAGGTTGCCCAAGATGAAATGATTGAAGTGGAGACACCAGGCCACGAGGCATCCACCCACTTCAGTAATGACCATCCTCAGAAGAGAATGGATGTCTCTAATGGTGTTGGGGTGGAGAATTCTGTGAAACTCTCTTCATCACAAATACATAATTCAGAGAACCAATCTGGCCAATATAGTAATCAAACATATTACATAATTGGAAATGAGAAATGAAGTAGTTGTATTCTTGCTGCCAAAACAAGCCTAGGAGCAGATTGTGGTAGCGGCCATGAACTGTTACAATCAAAAATCAGAGTAAAGCTGAAAAAGATCACTAACAGAAGCATAGTGGCAAAATACAACTTAAATAACATTCCTGAAGAATTTAAAGCCCATATAAATGACAGATTTGCATTACTGAACTAAATTGACCATGAAAAACAACAACTGTGGACTGAAACTGGAGACATTATTAGAAACGAATGCTAAAAGCAAGAGTAGCAAAAAGAAAACACTCATAATGGCTAAGGACAAGCAAGACACAAAAGCAGAAGCTCACAGAAATAGGATCGGAATCCTAAATGCAGCTTTTCAGCAACCACCTTGTAGAGATTAAAAGTAACTATTACAAAGGCCAGTGCACAGAAATTGAACAACAGAAGGGCAAAAACAAGAGACCTTTTATAGAAGATCCAAGAAATCAAAGGAAAATTTAAGCCTAAGGTTAGGAATGCTGAAAGACCAAGAGAGGAACATTCCAGCTGACCAGGATAAAATAAAGTGAAGAGGGAACCAATATAAAAAAAGAGATAAAAGGATGACAGAGTCCTTTGAAGAGGAATCCTATGAGAAAAAACCTGGAATATTGGAAGGTGAAGTGAAAACTTCTCTGCAGTATTTAGTGCCTGAAGTAGTAGAGTATTGAGGAAGCTATTCCAAGCTGCAGAGAATGAACCAGTCCAAATACAAGGATAAACCAACAAATATGGAATATAAAACAATGGTTCACAGATTGGAAGCATACCATTCCAAACCCCAAGAAAGGAGAGGTGCTAAGCAGTTCGGTAAACATAAGGCCATTGCACTAATTTCTCGTGCAACCAAAGTGATTCTGAAGGTGTTGAAACAATATTGATGTATATGGAATGAGAAATGTCTGATATTAAAGCTGGATTTCAGAAAGGAAGAGACACTCAAGATCATATTGCAAGTATACTAGAGTGCACCAAAGAATTTAAAAAGAAGAACAGTTTATGCTTTATAGGATGTTTCATCAAGATATCCACACCTTTATATTCCTGGTCACTATGTATGGATGTGAAAGCTGAACAGCGAAGAAAGCTGACAGGACAAAAATAGATTCAAAAGGAAAAAAAGTATTGCTGGAGGAGAACTTTGCAAATACCCTGGACTGAAAGTAAGATAAGCAAATGGGTCCTGGATCAAGTCAAGCCAGAACTTTTCCTAGAAGCAAAAATGACAAAACTGAAGCTGTTGTACTTTGGGCACTTTGTGAAAAGACTCATTGGAGAAGACAACAGTACTAGGGAAGGTTGAAGGCAGAAGAAGAGGAAGGCCGAATATAGAATCACAGAATAGTAGAGTTGGAAGGGGCATGAAGGCCATCAGGTCCAACCCCCTGCTGTTGCAGGACGCCAAGTCACACCACCCCACTCAAATATGATATGTATCAATTTCATAAAGGAAGTCAAAGCCTTGACAATACAACAGCTGAGCAAGGCTGGCAAGGATAGGACATTTTGGAGGGTGTTCCTTCGTGAGGTAGCCATAAATCAGAGACGACAGCACTTAACAACAGAACCTTTTGGTGTACACAAGATACTCAACACTGCAAAGGTTCAACGTATTTTTATTGGCGTACAAAAGTGAGGCAAACAAACTCACTTGTTGGTCGTGTAAGTATTCATTCCCTTTGCTGTGACATTCCTAAGTAAACTCTCTGCAATCCACTGCCTCCAGAAGCCACCTAAGTAGCTGTATTGAGTCTATGTGCATGCAGTTCCCATGCCATATGATCTCAGATGAAATGCACTTGTTTTTAGAAGCCCCCATAGTGTTTTGGAGAGCAAATCTAAGCAAATAGCTTCATGACAACCGAGGAGTTATCAAAACAGCTTTGAGATGAAGATGCTCAGAAGCACCAATCTGGATTGAGATTTTTTTTAAAATTCCCGAAGTGTAACCATCCTCCAGAGCACTGTTAATTCCATTATTACAAAACAGAAAGAATGTGGTTCCAACTGCCATTCTGCCTAGAAAAAAACTTGTTTACTGGGTAAGGAGGGCATTAGCCAGAGAAACAATCAAGAGGCCAAAGAAGCTGGAGACCTCTGCTGCTGAGATGCGAGACATAATCTTTGGGAAAGCAATCGCCTGGTTGTTCTACAAAGTTAGCCTTTATGGAAGAGTGGTGAGAAGGAAGCCATTGCTGAAACAAACTCATATCAAAGGCCAGGGTAGAAGGCCTCCATCTGTGCCAGTACAGCAGAATGACCTGCACTACGTAGGCTAAAAAATTTGTCCAGGAAGATCTGGAGGGTGGGAGGATCGTCAAGCAAAAGTTACCTTTGCTGCTCTTGCTGCCCTGCATTGGATGATACCTCCAAGTTCAGGTGTTTTGATCACTGAGAGGATAATGGATTTTTTTCCTTGATTAAAAAAGGCAGCATGAGCGGTTGGAATACATTGGTGGGTTGCAACATGAATATCAGGGCACCTGAATCCTCTGAAAATATCAGTGCAAAGGGCAGAAAGAAATCCTTGCCTGGAAGCAGCCTCAGGGAGTACAAGCAGGGCGTTCAACAAGGTGAAGACCTTTTCGTAGGCATTTTATTTTTTACATTTCTGTTATTTTAAAAGCTGTTGCATGACTAAGTCTTTACACTCCTCCCCCGCTTTAGTTTTATATTGTAGCCTTAAACTTTTAAAGGTTTTATATTACATTTTATTGTGCTGCATTTTATAGTTTTAATCCTCGCAAACCACCCAGACAGCCTGGACTATTGGGTGGTGTAGAAGTATATTATATAAATAAAGTTTTCTTGCTCAGGGTGCTAGCCAGCCATGCTTTTTTTGGGGGGGGGGGATGTTCAATTCCATCGCCCTCCCTCTGGTTTTCTGTGCTGCCTTCTGCAGAAAATTAGCATTTGGTGGTCACTGAGCATGCTCAGTCCTGACTGTTTTTCTAGAGTTGTTCTGGCATTTCTGCAAGTGGCTCCTCCCACATCCTTGTCCACCCCTGTTGGAGGACTTGTTCTCACGCTACTGTTTTATACACGTGTGCTGGTGGAGGAACATCGTCCGCCACTGCATCTCCCAGCTCTACACTGACAACGTTCCAATGGCTAAACACATCGAATTCCTTTACTCCTGTGTTGTGCCATCAGTGTGCTGTGTGATACCATCCTGCTTGTGTGACTTAGAATTATACTAGCGTAATACGTTAATTGTAATCTGTTCAGAAGATGCAGCTCGTGCAAAATGCGGCAGCCAGATTAACACCTGGAGCACAATTCATGGTACTGGTTTTAACCTATGAAGCCCTACACAGCTTGGGACTATAGTACCTGATGCAGTGCCTTTCCTGACCTCATTCTACTTGGACCCTATGATTTGCATCTGACACCTTCATCCAAGTGCCTCCTCCAAGGGAGGCCAGAACGAGACAAAAAAGAGGAGAGCCTTCTTAGTGGTGGCTCCTCAATTTGGCCCACCTGGTGCTAGCATTGTAAGTTTAAAACTGCCCTCTATTTCCAGGCAGTTAATGGTATACAATGGGTACTGTCAGCCATTTTTAATTAGGTATAGTTCTGCCTTAGATGCTTAAACTGTTTTATAATGTTGTATATTTGAGTTTTAAACTGCTTTAAATTTGTATGCTGTACAATGTTATTGCATCTCTTTGTTATTTTGAGAAATTGGTGTGAACTGCCCTCAGAGCTTCAGCTTTTGGGTACAAAAGAATTAAACAAATAAATACATAAAAACAATCTTATCCTGATCCACATGGCATGATTTAAGGCTGGGAATCAAGTGTTGGTGTAGTTCATGTGTTCTCAAAAATTGCTATCTAAATGTCTTGATTTTTTTTCTGGTCGAAGGTGATCCAAAAAAGATAACTTGTGGAAAAACCTGTTTAGAAGAAAGGGACAATCAGTGGCTTGGCGTGAGCATATCAAGGCAGCCGGGAGAAAATGGATCTCTGGTTGTGAGTATTGCCTTACATTCCCAAATACTTGCATTCTGGGATACATGGAAATGTATCGGTAGAGCAAGTGCTTCACACGCAGATGTCTGGAGTTTAGGCAATGGCAGCTACAGGAAGGGATGGGAATGCCATCCCTCTGTGAATGTGGAGAGAGGCCATGGCCAGGCATGTGTGCACACCATTGTTTCTCAAGGTGGTACCTCAGAGCCAAAAAAGCTGCTTACCCTTGTTGTACACAATACTAGGCTAGACTGACCTTCAGTATTAGGCACCACCCAATGTCTTTTACTTTGGTGTTCATATGTGGCCATTGCACTTATTTTCACATCTCCTTTATTTTTACGTAGGCCTGTGGACATCGTTGGAAAAATGTATTTTATATCTCAGAGAACAAATTTCCTAATGGGATTTGTTATGATATACCTTCTGATTTTCGAACCTTGTTGAGTAGACAGATATCTCCTTGCTATAAGGGTAAGCATACATGCTTCTGATTAATAGAATACAATAATTACAGCAATTAGTATTCTCTCCCTCCCCAAAAGTACAGTGAATGCAATATTTCAAAAATATGCTGAAGGTACTATTCACCAGATAGTGCTCGCATTTATAAAAGAGATGTAACCGAAGCCAACAACACTACCAATGCCCCTTCTTTATGGGGACTATAAAAATGGTTACATCGTCACCCTTGTTTATTGAAATAACTCCTTCCACAATTAATCTGTCAGTTTCATTGGAATAATGAAATTGATTGGAATAATGAAATGGTGGACTATAGTTTTGAAAGCGAGGTTCAGTAGTGAGAACATACTTGTCAAATCCGTTATTCTTCAGATATCTGAGTAAGGGTATTATCTTGCTATCGGATGCCAGTAGTTCCAGTTAATCCCAGCTGCTTCATCAAAACAGCTGTAGAGAATTTGTGATCACCATGGAGGATTATTGTTTTCAGTTGCTTGCTTTTTTAATGCATATTATTATTTTTCTGTGCTTTGTTCTGAATATTCAGATTACTGGAGAAAATATGGAGAAAAATATGGATCATGCCAGGCAGGGATAGCAACAGCTTACACAAAGGTACATGTTATAAGAATAGTGCTTCTCTTTTAAAGTTGTTATTTTTTTCCAGGAAATAAAATGCTTTACAGCACTTCTATATTTATCTCATCACCTTACAGAGTAGATAGACTATACATTGGACATATATTTCTCTTATATTAGACGTGTTCCCTACTCTGTGTTACTATAGGAAAGGTCATGGTTTGGCTAAGATTTGAAGGTCAAGAGGCAGGATGCCACTAATAACCAGGTAGTCTGTCTTAGCACTGCGTGAGTTCTCTGCTCTTGAAGCAGGCAGGGCCAGGCCAAAGCCGTTCTCACGTTGTCATGCCTCAAAAGGTCACTAGTTGTAATGGCTACTTGCAACCTCTGGGGAACTGGGGAGGAATGCCTGGAGAGGTCCATTGCCTTTGTGTGATGATGGGGGCGTGGGGTGGGGTCCCTGGTGCTCTTAGGTTGACAAGCACAGGAAATGAGTTGCTGACCTGGATAGACCTCTGATCGGATTTGAGAGTGCTCCCCTTATGCCGTCTTCACAAAAGGTTTAGACAAATTCATGCGGCACAGAGTTGGATCAAAGTCTATTCATCTTGGAGTCTTTGAAATCTCATGGTGAGAGCAGTCTTTGAAACAGGAGATCCCAGAGTTCCTGATGCTGGAGTGACCAGTCACAGAAGAAAGCTTGTTGACTTGTTTTGTGAGCGTCCTCATAGGCTAGAGAGACACTGAAAACTAAGTGCTGCCTGCTGGATCTCTGATCTGCTGTGGCAGTGAAGTTGCTTGCATGTGTGGCCCGTTCCCACCCTTCCTGCATGCTGGGCTAGCCAGTATTCTCATGCTGTGATGACCATGATGCTTTGCCCAATACCGATCACGTATAACACAGAAACCGTCACTTGGATGTGTGGGGACTCTGTTTCTCAACATCTTATGGCACAGGCCTCCAAACTTTTTGGGTTAGTGGACACATTTGTTTTTTTAGTGCTTTACCATTTCTTTGCCATGGGAATGTAGGGAATTTGCCTGTTCCTATAATGGCTACTATGGTGAGCACTCCTTTCTCAAAAGGCAAACTAATGCAACTGAAAAGAAAGCAACTTTCTCAAGAACTTGATTGCAAGGCTGAGGTCCAAAACACGACACCAGAGTCTGGCAGTTTGCTTCGCCAAAGATAAACCTCCCAGTTTTAAAAACAAGTCTTGAGAAATAAAATAAAAATCAGGAGAAGCAGGGAGTCCAGGGGACACCAAGAGAGATTGGGCACCATATTGGAGTCCTAGTCCTATGGGAATTTTGGTCCCATAACTGTACCTTATAACTGCATGGATAGGGATTGATCTGGGAGTTTGTGCTATTCCATTCCTGAATAAAAACAATATAAGCGACCATTCGCATTGCTTCCGGTTTAAGCCCATCTGTACGCTCAAGCTGTGATTCCATCCTGTCCTGTAATATATTTTAGAGCAGGCAAATTCAATCCAGCAAGATCCTTTAATGCATGTCATGGAGTGTTTTTTTAACACAGAGTTACCATCTCTGTTTTGGAAATATATAAATAATATTGCAGAACATAAGATTTTATTGTCTGGTTCAGAATCACCTATTCAAAGCCATAATAAAACTAACAGCATTTTATTTGGGGTTGTAAAGATCAATGTATTTCATCATGCATCTTTATGTCCTGTATTAAGAACTATGAGTTCTAAAATGTTCTTCAGAGAAGGGCAGTTCTTCATTTTCCTTGTGGCCTGATTAGAATAGTTCGTAGACTTGAGTTTTAGCAGTGGAAGGGCTAGTGTATTTTCAAGTACATAAAGCATTAATTGTACCTATTGAATGATGTTTCAGTTGAACTAACTTGGATGGGGCTAGGTAATGCCACAGCCTTTAAGCAGAGAGAGCAGGAATAAACACGACTTGCCCTGATTATCTTTAAGAACTTAAGACTTAAGCCTTTTGTTTTCTTCCAGGATTTAATTATTATGGGAGCACCAGGATCAGATTATTGGACTGGATCCATCTTTGTATACGATAAAACAAAAAATATCTACATTTCATATGTGGATTCAGATAACCGAGTCAAGTCTGGGAGCTATCTGGGTAACTGAAATTTTTTTATTAATATGCTTTTATATGATTCTCCAGTTTAATATGGTTGCAACAATCTGCTTGTCATTAGGTGTGGTTGGTTTTGCCATCCAGGAAAAAGTGCTAGCAAAGAACCTGGTTTGTAAGAACTGACAAACAACCCTTCCACCTGAGGCATATAGAATATCTTCCTGTTCCTGTCTAAATAAAAAGGAACACATTCTGCTAGGCCTGGATTGACATGAACAAGGTGCTGGTGCACCATGGCAATTTGGGGTGATGATATTTGCTTTACAGGATTCTGTGTGTGTTCCGTTATATTTGGTACAGCCCAAGAGCACTCGAAAGCTCTCTTTGGACATTAACAGTTCAGTGTCAGGATCTTTGGAAGGGTTGTATGGATTTCAGTCAAAATGGAATGAGGTCTGCTCCCAAAAACTGGTTTTAACTGAATTCTAGAGGTGCTCCTTCATAGCGTCTTGCAGTGATTGCAATCAGTAACGGCAGTTTATGCAACTGAATATGAGTAGTGACGCAAGATAGAAATCGGATGGAATTCCCTGCTGTATTGCAAGATGGAATCCCAGTCTGTTATTTATAGGAAAAACAAGAATTACTAGAAAAATATTTGCCCAGTTTTTTAAAGTACATTCAGCCTAATAGTAAATAGGCTGTCTCCATTTTACAGCTGGAGAAATAGAACTAAAGTAGAAATTTGCTCAAAATATAAGGGATTGGGTAATGGGTGCTTGACAGGTGTCTAAAGGATAGGCCTGCTGTTTGGCTTGTCAAGGACAAGAAGCTGTGTGAATCCACTACCAGCCACACGTTGAGAATTGCTTGAAACATGTCATTCCTCAAATGCAATTGTTGATCGGGAAGAATATTGTTCAAATGGTAAAGGACCTGGTATCCATCCATACTGTCATTTATTCATGGCTTTCCTATGAACAGGTTATGCTGTTGGAGCTGGTCATTTCCTCTCTCCGAATAGTATAGAAGTAATTGGAGGTGCTCCACAGCAGGAGCAGACTGGTAAAGTAAGAGTTAATTTTTTCCCCTCCCAGTAGTGGTAGGATATTTTTTTAAACGCATATAACAAAAGGTTACATTTTCTGGAAGGTAGTCATCTGTTGCAGCAAAAACAAGGAAGGATCTTGTGACTCTCTTATTCTGGTGTAAGGTTTTGTGGACTGTCCACTTCACTGGATGCATGAGAATTATGTAGTGGTACAGTATATATAGTGATGGCGGGAGAAGTGTAACCCGTGAAGTCGGAAGGAAATGCAGTGCAGAAAGTAGCAGTGGGGACAATTGCATGTTAAACAGTGGTTGTTTAGACTGCCCTTGCTGGTAGTACCTGGGAACTAGATGAACACATGAAAACATGTGGTGTGGTAAAAATCCATCATCCCGATTCAAGCCTTTGTGAGGGAATTCCTAAACAGGCTTCATTCTAATTCAGGAAGTCTCTCATTTTAATTAATTTATTATATAGCTTTTATATTTCAACCCCACCTTTTCTCTTTCAAGGAACTCAAGCTGGTTTACATAATTCTCCTCCTCTCAATCATCTCTCCACAACAACAAGCCTGTGAGATAGGTTGGGCCTTGATTCTGTGACTGGCCCGGAGTCACCCAGTTGGCTCCATGGCTGAGTGGGGACTAGAACCCAGACCGTCTGAGTCCCAGTCCTATGCACTTAACCGCTACACCGCAGTGGCTCTCATCTCCCTTTCATGTTCCTTTGCTCCAGAATGGCTACTAAGATCTATGATACTGTGCTAGGATGTTGATATGCTCTTGAACTAGTTTCTGAATATTTGTGTTCATTTCTTCTTTTTTGCCTTTCTCAGAATGCAGAACAGCCTGGCTGCCTGGCTGTTTGTTACTGGCAACAGTTGAACTATAAATATGACTACTGTTCATAATGTGATCGTCACCATTAGTAGTTTCTGCACTGCATTTCCTTTTGACTTCACTTCTTACGGTCCTTTTCCCTGCCTCCATCTACTGTACAACCCCGCACACAACTCTCCGTATTGGCCTGTGATAGCTTCCCCAGAATTGTTTTGTTAATCTTTAGATGCCAGAAGTCTCTGTGCAAAAGAAGCTGTCTGTCAGCTTCTTTTGACACATTTTTCCACATAAGTATTTTTAAGGCAGAGGGATTTTTCATGTGTTGTTTAGTCCTGTGAATGCAGCTGTCAGTGTACATTTGATCTGGGAGGCAAACAATATCACTTAAAACGATATACGACTGATAACTGAAGATACCAGAACTAACATCTGTGAGCTGTCAGCTCATACATTTTATTGCTGCATTGAACGAGGATGAAGATTAGAGTGTTTCCAGTCAGAGCTTCTACCGTGCATTCATGCTGCCTCATTCATAGAATTTATGGGAGATGTGGGTGATGCTGTCATCAAGTCCCATGTTTTCCCCCTGCTGCTTCCATCCTTTCTCAAATCAATCCATCTGGAGAAAAAAAAATCCCTTTTGCTTGTTAGCACTAGAAGCCTTCTGCCTGGAGGCACCCATAGTCAATTCGAGGTGGAAGCAGGATGGGGGATATTTTCCTGTGATATGTGGAGCAGCCCTATAGGGGGCAACACTCAGTGCTTCCAAGGTGTCTAGATAAGGCCATGGTAACATATTGGCTCCTGTACCTGAGACCAGGGTAAGCATATTCTTATTTTTGTTTTGCTGGGGTACTTAGCTTTTTTATTTTATAGCATAATTAACTCCCCTTATCTTTATTTTAGGCATACATTTTAAGAATTGAATCCAGAAAACTATCCATTTTGACTGAAGTCAAGGGCAAAAAGGTAATCCTCCTATAAAGATTGAAACTGGTATCTGCGGTGCCATGCCTTGACTCCTTAACTTAAACTCTTTCTTGTGTGTGGACAGCTTGGTTCTTATTTTGGAGCTACAGTCTGTGCTGCGGATCTCAATGGAGATGGCTTCTCAGACTTGCTAGTAGGAGCACCGATGGACAGTAAGGTCAGAGAAGAAGGAAGGGTTTATGTTTACATCAACTCGGGCTCTGTAAGTACTTCTTTCTTTTAACACAAGGCACTGTAAGCAGATTGTACTGTACATGAGGCCACTGGCTCTATTCCCAAAGCAGTGCCCACCTCTTGCATAATGGGGATTTCGTGCTTGCTTTAGGAAGCCCCAAAATTAGCCTAAGTATTAGCTTCTGGATCAATCGGGACAGGTTGCCAGGGCTCTCTTGCACCAGCTCTGCCATCCTGGCCCGTTCTAGAAGCATGTATTTTCACTTGCTCCCGGTTCCTGGAGGAAGCACTAAATCCCCATTGTGCAAACAGTGATGCTGCTTGTGTAACAGAATTGGGGGCGGGCCCTGCTTGCACACTAGCCTGCTGGGAGACTGCCCTCTGGGCTGATGCAGGGGGGTGGCTGCTGCCACTTCCATGGGACCAGCTCTTCTCATGCAGCTCTTGTGTCTCTGACAGCTTCCTACATGCAGTAATTAACAGATGCAGGATTTCATGTCATGGAGATGAGCTGGCAGTAAAAGGTTTCTCACTAAATCTTTGTCTTATCATAAACTGGTAAAAATGCAGCAGACTGAAAACAAAACAAAAGCCCAGCAACTTTATTGCCATTAGTGGCGGACTCAGCCAGGGGCTCCCAAGCTTTCTGCACCAGTGGGTACATCTGGATTTTGTGGGTGCTCTTTCAAAATAGATGCTGTGGAACAGGCAGGCATGTCTGGTCACAAAAGGCGCATTTCTCAGAAGTCAGCTGATGAGACCAAAAGAAAAGTAACATGTCCAAAACTGAAGTAGAAAGAAAAGGTGAAGCTCAAGCTCCAGAACAAGAACCATGCTTTGGAATGCTAATAAAGTTGGTGCTAAAGGGTGGCAGTTATCTTTCTAGCAAGGCAGCCTCCCAGGTTTAAAAGTAGTCTTGATTTTAAAAAACAGTTAAGTGTTGCTTTTGGCAAACAAAACATGAATAGCGCAAGTGCAGAGGCACCTTTGGAGCCTTCTGGTGTGCTAAGCTTGCTACTAGAAAACTAGGAACTTGACTATGCTCAGCAAAAGTAGCCCAATCTATGTAAATAAAAAAATGGTGTCATGTGGATCTGACCTGCACCTTTTGTAGCCCACAGTACAAAAACGGTTTATGCTATGAGCCATGCATTTCATTTGAATTGGATGAAATGAGCGGAGTAAAGCTGGGGATGTCTGAGGAGCCTGTTTGAGGGTGGGAATCCATTGGACTCCCCAGATCCCAGTTCGCTTCGAAGTGGTGCTGAGTCCAAGCTCCTAGCAAGCTTGCCCCATGTTTGCAGGGTGCTTGCGAGGAATCGAGCCCCGTGTGCTGCACAGGAATTTGGAGTGCAGCTGCTGACACAGGAGAGGGTGGGTTGTATGGGGCTTTCCAGGAATGGTGTCCAGTGTCCCTCCTCTGACCCACCTGTAGCAGCCCTTTGCACGGCTCTGCAGTTGCCCCTTGTACAGCCTTCATTTCACAAATATTCATGACTTCCTCTCAGCTCGGCTCGCTTTGCAAGGCCAGGCCAAGCACAAGAGGAAATCCGTGGATGCTAACAGGGACGGATTCCACCAGGTTTCATCCCAGCCCTAGCAGATGCTTTACACTGATGTGATATATAAATGTCAGAAAGTTCAGGCATGTGCCTATTTTGTGTTCGAGTTCCATGGATTTCGAAGGGTGTATCACCGGTTGGACTACGCCAACAGAAAAGCAGTCTTCTGTTGTATTGGAGAAGCCAGTGCAAGAGGAAAATAAGGGTGCTTCTGGGTGGGGGTTGTGTTCATTTTTGGTCACGGAAGCACCAAACATTTCAGCATTTTCTTCTAAAAGCACTGAGACCTATCTCTGCTATAACTGCATCAACACTCATTACTGTCTGAATGTAAAATTATTATTTCTCTAGGAAGCAAAAATGATCGAGCTGGAAACAGCCTTGGCTGGGAGTGATTTATATGCTGCAAGGTTTGGAGAGTCCATTGCCAATTTAGGAGACATTGATAATGATGGCTTTGAAGGTACTAATAATCTTCATAACCTCTGCAGACAGCTGTACTAAACCAACCGTATGTGATCACTTGACCAGCTAAAGTTTCATCAGTCTGGTAATTTATTTTATCCCCAGCATCTCACGTTCGTGACTCAGAGGCATCAATAGCTTTGCATCAACTGGCTAAACCAATATTGTCTTGGCTTGCTGGTAACAACTCTCTAATTCTTGACTACCTGCGAGCCTTGGGCAGGGCAGGCTCTGAAAACTGAAGCTGGACATTTTTATTTTGTTTTTGAATGTAACTTTGAAGGAAATGTGTATGGGGGGCATTGCCCAGTGCAATACTTTGTCTTCTCACATCTATCATTTCATTCATTCTAATCAGCAATGCAATTCAGAATTTTAAATAAAACTTACCGGTAATATTTTTAAAGTAACTTTTAAAACCATGTTTGAAGTAGGAGAGCGTATCTGGGAAACCTCATTCCCTGATTGGTTTTAATTTAATTGAACTGGAGCTCAGTGAGCTCCAGCCTGAATTTGTTTGGAAAGTCATAACTTGTTTTGTGAATAAAAACTTGGATTTGATTTGATTTTAAGCTTGATGCATTCTGAAGCAACTACCGCACTTCTCTTTCTCTCTGGATCATTTACCTGAGCTATTCAAATAACCTTCTTTGTGCTTTAGGTAATACTGCTGATAGTTATTCTTTTGTCTTTCTGCTCCCTGCAGGAGTAAAACTATCCAGGCATATAAAATACTTAAAACCAGTTGCCTTCATTTCCCTTTTAAATTCCCTGCCCATAACCAAACTCTAATTCGTTGCTTAAAAGAGGAAAAAAAGTGCCCTGTTTTAAACTAACGGTACCTTAGTGTCCTTGCTAGTACTGGGGAAAAGCGATCAACGTACTGCAGGATTATCAAGGTGCTGAGTTCGCTGATCATCTTGCTGTTATTTTCTGCAGTCTGTAGACTGCAAGGGCTCAATTCTGATTGGTAATCACACAAGCTAGGGATATTTTGAAAGAACTGAATGTACTGTTGGATTTGGGAACTAGATCATTGAAAATTCATAATGTTTACTTCTCTGCGAACTGGGGGTGTACCGTGGTTTAGAGAAGCTGCTCTGGCTTCCCCTGCCAGCCCCATCCAGAGAGCTTCTGGGCATGACTTGCCCGGGGTGGCTGGAAGTGGGTTGCTGTTAGCCCTGCAAGCATGTGGGGTTTGCAAGCAGAGGGAATCATGGTTCTCTTGGGGAAGGAATCCTTGTCTGTTCCCCTGACAGAAGAACAATACCCACCAAGGAAGAAGGCGCATGTGCTTCTCTTTGCTACTCTAAGCACCTTTGTTGGACTGCCCAGATAGAGATTGTCAGTGATTTCAAGCCAGAAAGAGTCTGACTCCAAGAGTGCTCAGGCGCAATGCTCTGGGCTTGACGGAGCTGGGAATGGTATCAGGTTCTAGTTTCTGTGCTGCACTTTCCACTCTCCTTAGCATCTGTTCATTGAAATGTAAAAGGTCAAAGGGGTTAGGTTCAACCTGAAACTTCAGGTTCAGTTTTGAAGTTAAAACCTTGCATCCCTTGTCTCATGAGAAGTGCCTGGTCTCCCTGGGCTTACTTGATTGGGCTACCCTGACCCCCTGCATGCCTTTGTCAATCTCCCTAGGATCAGTTGTACCTGGTAGTCTTTCATAGGCCTATCCATGGATTACATTCTTTCAGAGCTGTTTCATGTAATGGGTGCTGCTGCATTATGAAGCAGTGAATCTCATAATTTCACTAGATGTTAATAAACAGAAAGAAACCTGCCTAGCAAGAATGCTTCCAAATATGTGAGTTCCAGCTGATCATAGTGCTTTAGCCTCTGCTAAATTATTTTCATCCGACCTGGCTAAAATTTGCTTGAATCTATAGCATTTGCCATTTTGGTTTAATGGTAGCCCTGTGGCATCACTTGCAAAATACTTTCCATACTAGTCCTTAATGTTTCCATCCTCCTCCTTTGGATTTCTTCTTGTGAGCATTAACGTTCTAAACAGCTGAATTTATTTGTTAAGCAGCTTATATTTCACACTTTCTTCTGAATCTGCTTAATTTATATGTGGCTTGTAGGTAAAACTGTGCTGTAAATAAATGACTAAAAATAAACTAGACTTGCTATTTGCAGATTAACATCCCCCACCCCCCAGTACACACACACACATACACCTCTCTTAAAACTTGCCTTTTTAAACCATCTTGGAAGATATCCACACACACACACACACACGGGTCTATTTTGCTCCTCAGGGTGTTTGGTGTGACTGCTGTGACTCCCTTATACAAAGATAACTCTTGTAAGTTCAGTTACTGAATTGTGAAGTACGCTTACAAATATTCTGTGTTTCAAATATCTTATTACTTATATGGTACCAAGAATATCTACTGAATCAAGAAATTGTTACAGATGTGGGGCCGCATGGTCTGTCGCTTTTCATTTGTTATAGAGTAGCTTATGCAAGCACATGTATTCTCTTTAATGTCCCACCAAAATGTGTTGTTCGTTTCTTACAGATGTAGCCATTGGTGCTCCACATGAAAATGATTTAGAAGGAGCAATTTACATATACAATGGCAGGAAAGATGGGATATCAGCAACCTTTTCACAAGTAGGTCTTTTAAAGCTGCCACTGTGACTGTGGTTTGAATATTCAAAATGTTAAACAGAACATACACACACACATACACACACACATACTGGGCATACCTACATACGTGTAGGACACAGGTAGGCTGGAAGTGTAAGGGACCAAGGCAGTCCACTGCAATATTTTAATGTCAGGGAAGTAGTTCACTCTGGGGAAACACACTTGATCTTCCTATGAAGTGCAGAGAATGCTGTGGCTAAATTACAGGCAACGCTTCATTCCGAAAAAGGCAAATGTGACTTGCCCAGATTATGAACGTTTCTTTGCCTTCATCCCCTCAACACTCCTATTTCAGGATAAGAAGAGCTCCTTGCTTCCGCTGCTTGGAGCAACTCATGTCTTGGCCAAGCCAGGTAGTAAGATAAGAGGATAGTAAGGGAAGACAACAGGAGAGGAAAGGTTTCCCACTGAGCATAATTTAAATGCCAAACTGCATATGAATGCGCTTGGTAATGTTATGCGCTGTCAAGTTGTCTCTGACTTATGTGACCCTGAATGTGAATGTACTTACAATAGAAAAAGAACGATTTAATGAGAAAGCTGGTTTATATTATTTTCTAGTGTTTGTCAGTTGTAGCTACTAATAATTCTTAAACAAGTTTCTATTCCCCTCAAACCCTGCCTTTTTTTTTTTTTAAGAGAATACAAGGACATCAATTAAGCAGTACCTTACGGATGTTTGGCCAGTCCATAGCTGGGAGAATTGATGTCGATAACAATGGCTATGCAGGTGAGTTAAAAACGTTGCTTCTCTTTGGAGGAAGGAATATAGGAGGAACAACATTTTGTGTTGCTGTTATTATTCCTGAGTTCCTTCTCTAACTCCTAGGCAGGGTATGCATGAATAAAACAATAAAACAGCAGAACTGCCAGCAGCATTTAAAAACAACCAAATGATATGTGGCCAAATTAGAAGCTTATTATTATACAAGTCTACTTTGAAGTCAGTCTCACTGAGTTGGATCCAGATATCATCATGGATCCCTTAAAATTAATAGGCGTTAATCATGACCAGCTTAAATCCCACTGAGTGGAGTGACCATCTGGAATGCAACTGCAGCCCCTATGAATGATTTCGTTTTTTTAATGTTCAGTGCTGGTAGCATTCAAGTTGTTTGAAAGGAGATGGCTTGTTAAATGTATTGGGACAAGTGCATTAAGGCTGTTATACTGTACGCATCTCCATGTGCGTAATTTCTCCTGAACTTGGCAGAACTTACTTACAGGTGGCTATGCACAGGGCTGGCATATGCGTCATAACCACCTGGAAAGCACTGCTAGCTTTAAAAGTTTGTGTCAATATTATGAAGAGAAAACAGAATGGAACGATAAGCCTAGCATTCTCAAATGAAATAAAATTTAAGAAATATTAGATGTATTTGGGTGCAATCCGGTCCACATGTCCAGAACTCTGCATGGAGAACTATAGTAGGCAACCTGTGTAAGGCAGAAGGTGCTCGGAGGAGCTCTGGACCCCTCCAACCCTGCAGAACTCATCGGTTTGATGCCCCATAGCTTGAGGGAAGGAGGCTGAGGTGTCGCTGGTGTCCTTCATAGTGTGGTGGCATCTGCCTCCCCCTGGAACTCCCACCAAACCCCATCTCCGAGGTCCCATTCACAACTTCAGAACAGTAGCTGGCACAGCTCTTTCCAGAGTAGCTGTGAGTGGAGGGAAGCGGGGAGCCGCACAGAGCTTGGATTCCCAGCCCTCACCTTGCAAATAATTTCCCAGGTCAGGGCTGGTACTCCAAGTAATTGTCCAGCCTCTTGTCTAGTGGCCATAGGACTGTTTCACACTTCTGCCTCACCCTGCTTCCAAGGAGACTTGAAGTACAGATCGGAACTTGTCTTGTGCCGGCCGGCATAACTGTTCTACTCCCGTATCATATTTTTGCATGAACTTGCACTGGTGCATGTATTGTGGCATCCAGCCCAGGTGCCCATTTGCAGGTCACCCTGCCAAAGTCCTCTGACAATGCATGTATTTTCTTCTACTTGCTGCCCTAAGAAGAGAAAGAGAAATGGGAATGAAGAAGATTTTGGAAGTATTTACACTCCAGACATCTAATGGGGCTGTGCCATGGTGGATCAGGCCCAGATCCACCTGCTCCAACACAGTGGATACCCAGCTGCCCACAGGAACCCGGCAGACAACAGCTGCCTCCCACCCATAGTCATTGCAGTGTCCTGCTTTTTGCTGAGTGCTGCCCTGAAAAGGTTCCGTTTCCCGAAGAGAACGGCCTGTCAGCCCACTTCAGAAGCTTCCCTGCATGTGTTCAGATGACCTGTGGAGAAGTCGCATGCACTAGTCCCACCTCTGGCATTCTCCCACAGAGGCCAAAGACACGAAGGGGGAGTTAATCTGGTTGGGGGGTTCTAAGCGTGTTCAGTTGAACACACTAAGAATCCTCCCTGCATATGTCAGCCTGAAGGCATCACGGTAGAGCTGGAGCTGACTCAAGACATCTTTGGGTGAAGGCCAACCCAAACAGCTCCGATCCCTTTCCACACATTATTTCACTGCATGAGAGGAAGAGCTCTGAAGGAAGATATTCTTTGTCTTTTGTTCATTTGGACATTTGTTTCAGGTTGTACAATTTTCCTTAAACTTTGAAGATGAGATCATTTTTTCCTAGTAAATATTCTTGTTTAAAAATATTCTTTTCTGGTTGAATGGCTAACCTTCAGAATTCCTGTAGGAAATGGGCAGGAGCTATGTTGTTAGTAATTGCTGCGGACTTATTTAATGCAAGGAATAAAATAACTCAGCCCTACTCCAGTGATTCTGTTTAGGAAGTCCTAATGATAGATGTGGCTTGAAGTGTCGGTGTATCCTCTCTAATTAATAATGTGCAAATAGTGATTTAATACAGTCCAAAGGTGAATATGCAACCTGTGGATTGTGCCTGAAAGATTTCTGGGGACTAACGATTACCATCCATCTGTGCTGTGTGTGTTTTTCTTCAGATGTAGCAGTTGGCGCTTTTCTGTCGGATTCTGCGGTGCTGCTGAGGTGAGTTGAATGCACTCGCAGGCTCGGAGATAGGACAAAAGAGTAAATTATGAGAGGCCAGTAAATATACAGCATGCCATTGCACCTCACAATGGCCTTGATTAAACTCTGAACGTAGTCATTGTGTCGCAGAATTCTGCACACCACTGACGTATTTAGACAGACACACTGGAACACATACAAAATGCGTGACTCCAGTGTCACTAGGAAATTATCCAGGAGGTGAATACCTAAGAATCCAGGTGACAAACAGCATACCTAGCTGGGGTATGAGAGTTCTAGTCCAAGACTTCTGGGGGCACCAGTTTGAGTATGCATTTAGCTTAGTCTGCATGACTCGGAGCTCATTCTGAGTTGCTTTACCCCCAGGTAAGCGGTGGTGCTCTGTTCATTGGTTGCTTGCCTGGGTGCGTGACTGGGGAGAGGACTGTCATTCTGAGTCAGATTGTCCCCCACCCATTCTTCCCTGGGAGTTACACTAGAGATGCATAGTATATATTTGGCATAGTATGGAGCCTGTTCCTTAGGATCCAAGCTGTCAAGAATACCCTTGTCCTGTCTTGAGAAAAAGCAGAATGCCCAAATGATAAAGCGCTGTGCAGGAATTGCGGATGGCAAGGGAGCATCTTGTGACGATGAATTCTTACTTTTTAGGACAAGGGCAGTAGTCATAGCTGATGCATCACTAAAACACCCCAGTTCAGTAAATCGAACCATTTTGGACTGTGTAGCAAACGGACAACCTGCTGTGTGCATGAATCTGATGCTTTGTCTTAACTATAGTGGCCACACAGTTCCGGGTTATCTTGGTAAGCTGTTTGCTGAGCGTGGCAACATCCTTTCTCTGTACTCGGTTGATTCTCTGTTTAAAAAGTGACTTTTTGCTATGGGTAAATGGAACTTACTGCTAGTCTCAGTTGTACAGTGGCTACAGGTACCCACCTTGATTTTTGGCACCATCTAAAGCATTACAGGTAGGGGTAACTGCCCAGGTTAGCTGCATTCAGTAGCAGTGCAGTAGTTACTTTTGAGTAGCAACACTCGAGTGTATGTTTTTACACACTCGCTATCAAAGTAAATGAAAGCAATATACTTGGGTGGTGTCAACTGTAGCTTTAATGAGTAGACAAGTTGAAAAGGTGTACATCCTGGAACAAAATGAGAGGACTGGTGTCTGGCGGATTAGGGCAGGGCAAAATCTTACGTTACAAAATTTGGGGAAAGAGGGCAGGTCAGGAGACGAGCCTGGCTGTGTCAGGGTGGAGTTTGGTTTTCACAGTGGAGGGAGAAAATAGCAGGAGCTCTTGAGTCTGCGGCCTGCCCAATTGATCGTGGACCCTTAGCTTGAGAAGGACTTATTTTCTCCAGGCACTTAAACTCTGAGATCTGGGACTCTTGCAAAAGAGAAGTGCCCGCTCATATCTCCAGGCACCAACAGACAAATGGGGGAAAGGTGCAGAAGTTAATTTGGCTTCAAAGATGAGCTCCCCTGATGTGTTCTGAGCCCGCAGTACCCAGGGCACTGTGTTTGGCAGTGTTTTGCAGCCTTTTGAAGCACTGGGCTGTGAAATGTTTTGTCTTGTAACACTTGGGGTGATTTGTTTAACAAAATGATAATAAGGAGCTGTGTGTGGCATTTTAAGCAATTGCTTGCTATAGTTCACCATTCATTTAAGGAATCTGGAAATACTGCTGCAGTTACCTCTGAACCATTCCTCTTACATTTTTCTCTTTCCCCCCTTCAACTTTCCCAGTATTTCTTTACGACCTAAGCCTGGATGTGAGCAGGAGGGCAGATACTGCAGCGAGATTTTATTTTGCCTCTAATGGGAGCTCTGCAACAACCTCGGGAAGCATCAGGATTTACAACAGCAACAATGCTACTTGCGCAACCCACCAAGCCTTCCTGAGGGTAACATGTTCCCTCTCTTAAATCAGGCTAGTTGGGATGACATGGGTGATGACAACCCAGAAAGGGGAGCCAACAGCAGGTGGGCTGTTGTGCACGAAGACGAGTGCTGCTTGCAGTGTGTCCCTCTCTTCCGCTTTGACCCTGCGACCCACTGTTGGCTTCTTCGCATGACATCAGAACCCAGCCAGATGGGTCATTTGGGAGCTAAACAACCCAGTGGTTAACCCAGCAGTGATGAAATGGGTTAACTACCGGGCCGTTAAACTCCTGAGCAACTCACCAGGTGTCACGCTCCACAGGCTACGGAGGAGCCCGTCGTGGGTGGTGCAGTAAAAAGTGGAGGTGGTGGGCTGCTGCAGGGCAGTGTCCTTGCCGCGGACAGCAGCCTCTTGGTTGTTTTAACAGCCAGCTCTGTGCCTGTTTAAAGACACAGCAATGAGCAGGGCAGCCTGTGGGCTGTGAGGAGCATCTTTCTTAGAGGACCTCCTCAGGCCACTTTCAAACGTCAGATCGGTAGCGATCGGCAGTAGACCCTTTCATGCTCTGTCATTCCTATTCCTTTGAGAGATTAGCCTGTTGCCAACTGGTGTTTTTTCAGAACCGGGTGGGTACTTCTTTGTTTGCTCTTGATTTTTAAGACGTTGAGCTTTCTGCAGTTTGAACTCTGCTGCTTGATTGTTCATGCCGTTCCATGTTACGGTGGTTGTGTCTTACATTCTAATTTTGGTAGCTCATCTGAGACAGTTTCACCCATAAGCATGTGAAACCTCTCAGAGGGTTTTAGGGCAGAGTATTGAGTAAAGGGGTTGACCTTTTTGATTCATGCAGACATGCTTATTGGGAATGAAGAGGGCCCACGTTTCCTTTCTACCTCATGCAGTCCAAAACTACTATGGACTCTTTTTACTGATGTTTTAGCACCTGGGAGAAGCTGAGACTCTGTTTTTCTGACACCCTAATTTGGTTTCAAATCCAAGCCAGGTTGGGGCAAATGCTTTCACCCTCCCTACTTTTGATGCAATGTATTTGTTTACACTGAAATAGTAATATTGAGAGCATCTCCTCTGCCTTCTGTGAATTGCTGTTTGTTTACATGAACCTGTTAAAGTTAGGTAAATTTGGGAGTTTGCCGATCCTAATTTTTCAGTTGGTCAGAAGCTCACCTGTTTTCCCTACCAACTTGGCCTTTGGTCATATAATGGCTCTCGTTCTGGAGGTGCTCTGTTGTTGCATTTGCGGTTGTAGTAGCTACTGACAAATTTATCCACCATGAAATTGTTGAATTCCCTTTTAGAGCTGTACAAACTGGGATCCCTCATGACTACCGGTGGTACCACATTCCATAGTCTGTACTATGTGAGAAAGGACTTCCTTTTTTTTTGGTTCTTAATTTTCATCACTCTGTTTCATTAGAAGATCCTGGGTTCTACTATCGCTTTCTCCAGAGAGTGCATAATTTTGTCCATGTCATGTCTCCCCTAACCCTTTTTCTAAAGCCAGGTCGTCCCCAAAGTGGTCAATAATTGGCTTCTTTGCATTTTTCATGCTGCTCCATGTTATGGTGGTTGTCTTACATTCTGATTTTGGTAGCTTATTTGTGTTTATATATTAGGCAGGTTATTCTTTACATACATTCATACATGCTTGCTTGTCACTTGTCTTATGTAATTAACTCATTAGGTTTCCCCCTTTCATAGAAAGATGTCAGGGATATCCTTACCCCTGTACATGTTGAAGCCACCTATCGCCTCGGACATCATATTTTGGAGACAAAAAATACGGACGAACTCCCTCCACTCCAACCAGTTCTTCAACAGCGAAAAGAAAGTGAAATTATACGCAGCAAGGTAGAAGCATTGGACTCCATACATCTCTGTAGCTATAGAAAATATACACCTAATGTAAACTTTGCAAAGTTATGTTACGATCAAGGGTTTTGTGTGTGTCAGTTTAATACGGATACTCAATGGTACTTATCCTGAAAGGGGAATGTGGAAGAAGGCTTCTGAATGTTCTTCACTTTCCTTCCCTTGTCCTGACTGGTTTTTTCTGTATGGCGCTGAACTGAACTGAAACCCCATCTTTTAACATGGTTGCTATGTATAGCTGTATTAGCCCCATTTGTCAACTAGGCACTCCTCCCAGGAATTGCATGTGTGGAATAGCAATTTGTTAAATAATCCAGATATGCGGCATGTACCATATATTCAGTTTGGGCCAATTAATATGTTTGAGAGCCACCTTCATTGTATATTTGCTCACATGGAGGAAGTAAGGCAGGGATGTATGGCTACAACCAGGGTGAAGAACCTAGGCCAGTCCACTTCTCTAGGGTTTGCCAGGTGGATACTCCCTTTTCTCCAGTACTGGATCACGTGGTTGTTTCCCAGCTTTTGTGCAGGTTTCTGCCTAAAAACTGAAATTGGCTTTTCAAAGGCTTAGCTTTTGGCAGTAAGAGCTTTAAGCTAAAACATGCTGGCATTCCCTCCCTCTTTCTTTTCACATTTAGCCCCACCCAGTATGGGAAGGAGACCCCAGAGCGGTTCTCCAAAATTGGATTTGGCATTTGGGCTAAATGATGTTCAATAGCTCTGGGCTTTAGGATGCTCATGTGTACAATTGCCTAATACATTTGTTTGGATTCGGTGAATAGAAACAAATGGGGCAGCCTGTACACACACTGATGCCTGCATTTCCTAAATTGGTACGAAGGTCTGGATTATGCCCCCTGATGTGATCTGTTCTTTTCAAATTCACATGAGATTACTGAGACTTTTTAAATCTTTATGAAATATGCATAGTTGAGAAAGGATGGCTTCAAAATGTCCACTATGGCGGCAGAGCCATTGTCTTACTCTGCAGGAAACTCCAAATAGCAGTTAATATGTAGAGAATGTATTTATATGCAGCCTTCTACTGCTCACATAGTTTTCTGGATCACTGCAAATATTTTTGCTCCTTGATCTAATCTTTCCAATACCAAGACTGGAAAGGCAATAGTTAAGAACATAATGAACTCCTACAAATAAATGAAATGTTTCCCTTGACAGATACTATTTTGATGAAAGGTCAAAAAGATTTGTTTCCCTGCCATATGAAGTTTCCTAATAACATCAAAAGAAGCAAGGAAAAACAAGTCAGATATGAACTTGCCTGTGCCAGCTTCCCAGTAAAATGGCAAAGCCACTTCGATTTTGTTGCTAAACTGTTTCGGAAAAACCCTTCATTTACTAGAAGTATGCAAATCTCATCACCCAGGAGCAGGGGTACCCCTTCCATCAGGCAGAATGAAGTGACTGCCTCAAGGAAAGGCAGAACATTTATAGTCATTTAATATCTCATTGTGGTGTTTTTACTGCGGGTCTTGGGATTTTCTGCCAAAATAACTAGGCTGGCTTTGGGTGCCTTGTGCCCGGACTTCCTGTGGGCAGGGCATTTGCTGCACCATCACAGGTTAAAAAGAAAACATCCTTGGCCTTCCCTGTCCATCACAATTACTTTGACTTCTATACCGCCCAATAGCTGAAGCTCTCTTCTGATGAGGATAGGTAGGCCTTATGCAAGTCCACAGAAGGAGTGTGGCTAAAGGAAGAGCTGCTGCCAGAGACAGCCATTCAGTCAAGATTTCAGCAAGCTAGTCTGGATGACCGCAGGACTTCAGAGGCAGGCTCTTGGGTTCAAATTGGGCCTCTGAAAACCATGTAAGCTGAAGTCCCAGTGGAGCCAAGTGTCTCCCTGAGGTATTGGCTAATGTGGCTGCACAGAAACAGCCTTCTGCCCCAGCTCCCATGGATGGTGGAAGGTACCAGACTTGCATGCCAAGGAAGCAAGGGGGTCAGGTGGCAAGAAGCAAGAACGGAAGAATTCAGAATGCAGATTTGTATTTTGTTATATATAAACACGAGTAATTGTTGTTTTCCTTTCTCCAAAGTTCATGTTTGCAAGATTTTGCTCTCAAGAAAACTGTTCTGCCAATTTGCTACTTTCTGGGAAACTCGCATTTCCAGCGTAAGTCATGTGTGATTTCTATGTAGTGAAAAAGACTGTATGAGCTTTACAGACTTACCTTTCTGTATCAGTGAAAGGCAGAAAATCTTTCAGAAGGCACTAAATATAATGTCAAATTATTTACAGCAGCACAGTGTGAGTGTGTAAATCAGTGAGAGTGTTGGGTATGTATGCAAGGGTTGTGCTAGCTGAGGTTGTATATCCTTAGAAGTCTTTATTTGGCAATTCATGTTGTCAGAGTATTCTGTTGGTTTGAACACCTTTATTGACATCTACATATTAGCATAGTACATGTGTATTTTTAAAATAGTTTTGATAGTAATATTGAGACATGACATTGGGAGATAGCGAATAGAAACACATTAGCTTTGCAATTCCAAGTTGCCAAATTAATTTAGAAACCATTAAAATACTTCTTAAAACATTCAACAAGCTGTTCCTTTCGTTTGGTATGGAGGCACCAGATGGATAGGCATTCTGTTTTCATTTTTAATTCATTCTCCTTGGTTCAACAGGTTTAAATCTTAATAAAAGCTTTTATTTTGTTTTTAATGTTTCAAGATTCCCATCAGGTTGTATGTCCCTCCTGCCCATATACAATACCACTTACATACACTAACTCGCAGTTTAGTGTCACATTTTAAAGCACTGTCAACTCAGAGCTCATAAGCCCCTGGTCTGTGTACAGTTTGCTCTTAACCTACCCACCCTGTGCCCATGACTGGGTTTGCATGACATGACATCATGGGTAACCAGCCATCATGGGTAACCCGCCGCGGTTGGATGTCATGCCATCCAGTCCCTGAGAGTTTCACTCAGGATGGCTTTTCGGGAGCAAAGCCACTCTGACAACCCATGGCTTGTTCTTGGGTTGCCCAATCCACGATGCATTGCCACGTCATCCAAATCGTAGCGAGAGCTTTCTTCTTCGGTTCTGGGACTTGGCTAGTGGCCCACGTGGCAAGTGTGGCAAAGCTCCCCACTGTTCTTCACAGTCTTGCCCTCGCAAGAGAGGGCCCCTTCGCTGATGCCCAAGTAGAATTTTGGAACGACTACTGCCGGTTCCCCTACCCTCTTCGGTTTTTTCTTCTTTTTTTGTTTTTTTCAGTTCTAAAGTTACAGAAATGCTAATAATTTTTAAAATTATAACTACCTTTCTTGGTCTTTTGCAAATGCACACTTAGGACTGGTATGTGCAGTCTGGTCAATTTCTTTGTGTGTTTCAGCTGCCAAAGCAAAAGGGAAGTTTTGTAGATAAGAGACATGGAAAGTGACAAGGAAAGACTGCGTATAAACTAATTTGTGCACGGTTTGGGGGCTCGACTGCTGAAATGTCAGTTGAAATGCACCAGTGTGCAGAGAGGGGTGAGACAGATGAGGTCCAATTAAAGGGCAGTCCCTCCCTTGGCAATGTGATGCTGACAACGTGTTGGACTGACACTTTTCAGTACCTTGCCAGCTGTTCCAGAAGGGGGAGATTTTGGCTCCTCTGGTGTTTCACAGCTCTTTTTTTTCATAGAATCACAGAGGGTCTAATGTGCTGCTCAGTGCAGGACTCCCAGTGAAAGCATCCTTAACAGATGCTTGTGCAGCTGCAACTTGAACGCTTGCAGTGTGGGACGGCCGGCAAGTACCCCAGGCAACCGGTTGCATTGACCTTCCATCCAACAGCCAGGAAACTTTTCCTGGTCTTCCACCAGAATCTGGCTTCCTGCAGTTTGAACCCATTATTCTGTGTGCTGTATTCTGGGATGCTAAGAAAAGATCCTGGAGCTCCTCTGTGTAACCACCTTTTCTTCTCAAGGCTGAATATGTCAAGTTCTTTCAGCCTCCTGATCATCTTTATTTCCCCCCTTTAAACCTTTTCCAAACGGTCTGCATCTTTCTTAAAGCATGGTGCCCAGGACTGGATTCAGTAATCAGTGGTCAAGTACCCTAACCCTAACTGGTGCTGAGGAGAGGGAACTAGAACTAGTACTGCTGTGATTACTGCATCCCCCCTTTTTTTAACCAAAAAGCCCTGTGGATGTGGATGAATGGGATGGAACAAACAGCTGGGTGGAGGCACTACGGGAGCTCTTGCCTGGCTTGCTCCATCCTGGTCTGCCACCCGTGTAAGGCTGTTTCAAAAGAAAAGGGTTAGGCATGTTTGTTCAGTTTTTTTGGACTGGGAGATTTCTGCTAGTTCAATGACTTGGAGGTAAAGGGACAGACATCCTGTGTAAATTAAGTGCGTGGCAGTGAAAGGAGGGTGGAGGGGGACTTCGCATCCCTGCAGTAATAGAGCAGCACTCCATTTACTTACCAGCCCTTAAATTTATTCAGAATCCCTATTGGTTTAGCTCCCATCCATTAACGTTGTGTCTGTTGTTTTGTGGGGTGTTAGTACTGTTAGGAACCCACCGTCATGGCAGCAGGAAGTACTCTGAAAAGCAGCCATGAAAAGATGGGGAGTTAATAGATCCCTTCTGTGCAGTAGTTGAAGATTGAGGGAGGTGTTGAAAATGTGGCGGCCACTGAAAAGCCACCCATATTGCCAAAGGGGAGATCTTGCCCTGCACAAACATGCTTTCCATGAATTTTCCTTAGTGCTTCTTTTCCATGGCCAACTTGGCCATTGGTTCTTGGCCCTGGGCACAGTCTCGCCCAGCCTTCTCCAACCTCGTGCCTTCCACTCACCCAGAATTCCCCGTCAGTGGCCCTGCGGGATGGGGATTGCAGGAGCTGTGCTCCAAGTGCCTCTGAAGGTCCCCAGGCCAGGGAATGCTGATCTAGCCTATAATAGGCAGCCATGCCTTGTTAATCCCCATGTCTGCTACCGACTCCACTTTGCTGCTCTCTTTGACATAAAGTGATCAGGCGGGAATACTTGTCAGAAGACATAAGAATGCACCTGTGCACTGGCAAAAGGCAGACCCCAAAAGGACCCCAAGAGCACATTCCTGTGGCCCTGGGGGAAATGGAAGTGAACAACAAGGGGTCATGATCAGAGCAGGAAAGGAAGGAGATGCCGCAAGGGAGGCTGAGGACCAGTGGGGAAGGAGGATGAGGAAAGCTATAGAAGGAGGCGGACTGCTTGCTGCGCACACCAACACCCCACACCATGTAGCTTATTCTCAGGGCTTCGTGTGTCCTGTGAATGTAGGCACACACTTACACATGTGCGGAGCAGACTGAAGTTCAGACAAATGGGTCTGCCGCCATCATTACTTCTTTGGCTTTTCCACAAGGTGTGAGGCATTATCTATAATCTATCTGTGAAGCAGGGATTTATTTTCTCCAGCCAAACGGCCTTCTTTATCCCTGCAGTTCGGCCAGATATTTTTCAGCAGACTGCTAGATTCCTTTCTGATTGAGGAAATTTAGATAGCGATGGTGGTGATTGCCTTCACTGCAGTCCTATAACTTATCTGCTGATAAGGTTCCTTATGTGCCGTATGGGTCAAATAACTTTGTTTAAGAATAATAATGAGCTGTGGGTACAGGTGAAATCCTCTAACTCAGTTTTCTCACATTCCCAGACATGCAGCTAGTAATTTATGTGTGACTGTATCCCACACTGGGCACCTTCTCCCAGCTCCTTTTGGCACCCTGTAAACAAAGCAAAATGCTGTAGCATATAGAACAGGGGAAGAACACCAGTTATTTAAATATAAAGAAGTAGCTTTCGAGAAAGCAGTAAACCCCCTGATCCAGCCCCTGCAATGCTAGCATTTGTGCTTTTCTCTCTCGTTTGTAACTTAGCTGCTTATGTAGTGCTTTTACCTTCTGTTGCCTGTCTAAGTGCCAACTTTTCTCCCCAAGGTGTTCAGTGACTAATGTGTTGGTCTCAAGCCAGAATATCTGATAAATGTCTATTTCAAGGCAGCTCTTCTGCAAGTCTTAATTAAACTTTAATGTCAAATTGAAGTTTACTTTTAAATCCTCTTAGGTGCCTTTTGCTTGTTAACGTGATCAGGGAACACGAGGTGGGACATAAGAAAGACATGTTCACTCATGTGCACAAGCCCTGCCTGATTTTAACCTTGACAGGGAGTTAAAAGACAAGCGCTCTTCGCAGCATAAGGTAATAGGAAAGCAGCGTTCAGCCCAGATGTTCTAAAGGAGTGGGGATGGCGCTAGCAAAGGAGCCGTTCAGCAGGCCAAGCCATCCCACTCAAATGGAAAAGCTACATCAAGGATGAGAGAAGAGTGGGGCTTGGGGAGAGGTTTAGGGTGAGTGGATTGCCTTGCCAGATGGAGGAAGAATTGCATCATACCATGTTCCTGATCCGATCAGACGTGGTTAAATACTCCCTCCACTTAGCAAGACAGTAAACACACTATAAAAATGATGCGCGGTCATCTTTTTAGGCTTTGGCTGAAAGATGCAGACCAGCTACCCCAGAAAGAGCTTATCCTGATTCTTAGAATACCTGTATCACATGTCTGGATGTAGATGATAATTTCTTTCTTAATTGCCATTTTATCTTGCACTTCTTTTAAGGCGCCCAGAGTGTCTTCTCCTCTCTCCCGTAACCAGGCACATTGTACTCTATAGGTATCAACCCTATGAGGCAGGTTAGAGCAAAAGAAGGCCACTCCCCCAGCAGCAGGCATTAAATCTTCCTTACCGTTCAGCAAGAAGGTACAGATAACCGTGTCACCTGAGGAAGAGAGAGCTCACCCCAGAGTAGTTGGTCTTCTGCATGGGGTGAGTGGTTCAGACACGATGCAACCCAAGGGAAGGTACAACGTGACGAAAGGTGACTTGTACTCAGCCAAACCTCAGACTGGGCCAAATACGTAGCAAGAGGTATCAATTAAACAAATAAATAAATACGTATGGAGAAGGTGCTTTAACTCACAAGCCATGCAAACAAACCGAAGGTGGTCCAGTCTTATGGCCTCACTTCACGGGGGGTTCTCTGTTCTCCTACATCGGGCGGGGTGGGGCGGCTCAGGTATAGACAAATGCATTCTGCTGGGGGGTCCCCGCCTCAATCTCCCGTGTGAGATGGCCGTGCACATGTTGCCCAGTCGCTTCCATTCTCCCCTTGACTGCCAGTCACTTGGTGTTTTCCCAGCTTTTCTCATCCTCACCCCTCATTCTGAAGTGTGGCAATGCTTTTCTTAGGGCTTAGTAAGAGCTTTAGCTGCCAGAGGAGTCTTTTGATGCTGACCTCTTTGTCATCCGTTCTGCCCACTTTTGTGACGGGCCCCTGCGGGGTGCCCTGAAACGGCATTGGGCCCTTGGGCAGAAAATGGTTCGGGAGGCCCTGTTACGTAGCCAGTGCGTAGCGGGAGCAGGATGCAGTTCTTCCAGCTGGACTTCTTGGTGTGGTGGCATGCAGCCTTGTAGCCATTTCTTAAGTAAGTTGCCTTTTTAGATGTTCCAAAATTAAATCAATGTATTATTTCAATTTCCTCCAGGCCCCATGAAAAGAAAACTTACCTTGCAGTGGGAAATATGAAGATGTTAATGTTAAATGTCACCCTGTACAATGCTGGAGATGATGCCTATCAAACTGCCCTCCATATCCAGCTCCCCAAAGGGCTTTATTTCACAAAAATTCTAGAGCAGGTAAGAACCAGTGTGTGTTTTTCTATAAGCTCATGGGTAGCACTTCCTCCACCAATTTAAATGGCAAAACACACAACATTGAGTGTTTTGCTGTGTTGTCTGATCTTCATCCAACCTCCACTGCCTCATTGGAGTTGCAGGCTAGGCTGGAACTTGTTAAAGCAAAGGGGCAACTGTACCAAACTCTCCGCAAGAATGTTGGCCAGGCAGCTGCATAAGAGATGGAATGGTGGGGCTGAACAGTCCCAGCCTCTTGGAAGCGGAAGGGGGCTGAGATTTCCTCCTCTGGGCTCCAGCCTTGGGCAAAGAGATTTGGTCATGGCTCTCCACCCACCTGCTCACCCATACTCCTCCCAGCCAGTGGTATTCTGGTACCTTTTGAAGTCCAGGCTCTTAGCACGACAATCCCCAGAACCTCCCCCACAAGGAGAGTGGGAAAATCCAGGCAGGCCTTCCCACAAACCACTTTTTAGCAGCTTTCAGTACCATCAGGAGCAGATCTTTGGTAAAGCTAATGGATTTTAATGGACCATTCTAGAACAAGCTGCTCCAGCATTCTGTGCTTTACAACAAGAAACAATCTATTATTGCTGGTGAAATTAGTTTCCTGCCAGCCATTGTATGGATTTCAGCTGAGCTACAAGGGGATAGGGGAACCTGAGGAGGGGGTAGCAGATGCTGGTGGTGCCCTTGGTGGTAAAAAGGTATTGGCGTTGTGTCCCTGTGAGCACTGGCTGTGCTCCACCACTGCTCCCAGCTTCCACTAAAAGTTCTGCAGTGGTTGGCTTTCCTCCTGAGGTTCTGTTGTGACTTTGGGAAGATGATGGATGGGAAGGAAGAGGGCAGGTTGCTGGGCAGGGCAGGCAAGGAAGAGGCAGTGGTTCTCTTGCATCTCTTAAGCCTCGGTCCCAGGAACATGGCATGACTAGACAGGCCCAATGGTCCATCTGGCAAAGCTTGCTTCAAAGGAGAACGGGAAGGCCTCTGCCACTCAAGCCTTCCTGTCCGCAGTGGCCAAGCAGGCACTGAATTTTTGGAAGCCCCCGAAGTCAGAAGCATCTGCCTAGCAAGACAATGTCTTGTAGGATTGCACCTTTGGTAATATTCCTTAAAAGCATGGGAATGGCCCAGCTAAAGGGAAGCATTTCACAGTGCAACCCTATTCAGGTTTTCTCAGAACTATACAGTTTTGTGTTCAAATGGGGCTTACCCCTAGGAAACTGGATAAAGTAACGCAGGCCCAGTGTCTCTTTAATTTGAGTGGGAGAGATAAATGTGTGCTTAACTCCATTCCATCAGATGGGAATTAAAGTTAATTCATCTCCAGTGGATGATCGCTTACCCCTTTGTTAAAGGATACTTAAAACCGGCTTGAATAAGACTGCAGTCCTATTCACAATCCTACACCTTATGGGGTATGTCCCATTAAACTCAGTGGGGCTTATTGTTAAGTAGATATTGCACTATAAATCTGATTTTTATAGATGGGGGGGAGTTGAACGCATTCAGCTACAATGCTAATATCCCCCCGCATTGGGATGCGGAGCAGCAAAGTGCTGCACCCCAAGGCACAAATGTTTGCTGCTGGGGCAGGGGGAGAGGGAGGAGTTTAAAATGGAGAACATCAGCACTGTAGTAAACAAGTAGTAACTTGTATTATTTAGAAATAAAAATCAAAATATGCATGAAACAATCACAATAAAGGTAACAGTGGGATAAATATGCACATTGCAAGGTAATACCTCTTCCAAACTGTTTCCAACTCTTGTAACTAGAAGTAAAGTTTGAATTATCTAATTACTGAATACTGTAGAATTTCTTACACAATATCTAATTTTAGAGTGTGAAACAGCGTTTAAACTCCAGGATTTCACTATTTATTCTAATAGAGACATTAGTGCAGCAGGGGGAGTATCTGAGTCATTCTGCTAGTGCAAATGAAGTTGTGCTGGTGAAAACAATGTTCTGAAATAAGTACAAGGAGTGAATCCTTGTATACGAGCACCGTTCTTGCACCACCTGTCATGTGGAATGGCTTGTCAGAGCTCTGCCAGCACTAGTTGAATTTACTGAATTATATCATTGGATACTGGCCAGTGTATATATTTTTCCCTCCAGTGGCCCCAACATATTCAGGGTTTTTTTCCTGGAAAATTTCATGAAGATCTTGGAAACAAATAAGGGGAAATCTTCCTCTCAAACCTTCACAGCTTGACTGCTGAGCAGACTTACTGTTTATAGATACTCTTATAGGATTAAGGGCTTTAAAAATGTCAGAAATAGATTAAAAGCTGGTTCATATGATATCCTGGAAGTGTGTTTGGAACCAGGTTGGCTGCATTAGCTGTTTGTCTGCATAATTCAGGCCAACGTTAATCATGCACACCATTCAGGCCAAACATAAATGCATGGCATCAGCCTTCATATTCATCACTAACTGCATGTAAGAATTCCCATGGCTTGACTTTTGATGGCAACTATGGAACCGCCATAATGTATGGTTTGGGTTTGCGAACAGTTTACTTGAAAAGTGTGTTTAGAAGCAGAGCTGTGCAGAAACGGTCTCTCTGATTTCTCCACCCTATTTGTGGATGGCAAAATTGTAGGGGTAATTTCTGTCGTGGGAGGATTCTGCAGCTGGTAGGGCTCTATGTTGACTGGGGGTATACCATAGCTTCTTTCTTCCTTTCCCAAGGGTTTTTTATTTTTACACTGCCACCTGTGATGGCAGCCAGGTTTGCATTTTGCATCCTTCACAATGCAGGTGTGGGGTGGGGGGGGGGACAGTGTTGTATTCAGATCCATGGAAGAAGTGGAGCTACAGCTGAGCCCAGATCTGCCCTTTAATTTCCTGAAAGTTGCTTCCTTTATTTTGCCTCCTTCTCAGGGTGGGCTAGACTATTTGATCTTACTATTACACATCTCTTTCCTCTGCTGTCTCCCAGCCTGCCTGTACTTTCTGATCTGCAAAAACCTTCTGGAAAGAATTGCTACTTTTTGTCTATCGTAGCTTTAACTGAAGTGTGGGAAGCCAAGGAGGCTATTGGAGAGATGATAGTACCCAAAACTTGCACACACACCACTACCTCCTAAGCAAGTTTTTTTTTTTTTAAAGATGACATGATGATTTCTTTGAGAGTTTCTTCTTTGTATTTCTTTTGGAAAGTGATTTCTGTCAAATAAGAATGAAAGACAGACAGACAGACAGAATGCATATGGTTTTTTGCAATGTATTTCAGAATCCAGAAGTTTTCCTGTAGGGGCAGTCTGCTTATTAAGATCATGCAAACAATAAGCTAGTGGTTAATTCTAACACATATAACAGTTGATAGTCTTTTGTTCCTTTTCTAAAATCCAAGGCAGATTTCACAATTACTGCCATGTGATTTTATTGTGATGTTTCTGGAACTTGTGAATGACAATAATGTGTCATGTAAACACAAATATTTTCCTGGTCTTCATTACTAATATTCTTTCTCAAATCTGTTTCTCATGTTGCTTTAAGTGGATCATATTGGTTCTCATCTTCCCATAATATCTTATAAATTTTAATTACTGCCCCTTTCATCTACATATTGTCTTGCTTTTCCTTTTCTACTATTATATCTTCAAATTTAGTATAAGCTCTAAATCCACCTTTTTTCTCTCAATACCATTTTCCAATGAAAATTGTTCACCAAAGTTATTTGCCTGCTTTGGGAAAAGTTACATCTATGTGTAAGTTTTCCTCCTCAGAACTTATACTAGGGGCAACATTTTCCATCAGGAAACTGGCATGGTAAGAAGGGATAACCTCTCCTTTAATCTCTGGTCAAATTTGAGAGCTTTGTGGCTCTTCTTTACACTGATGTAGTGGGAGATCCTGTTCCATATTCTAATTGCTTTGTTATGTTTTTCCCCAGAGCTTTAACGTTTTCGCAAAGTATGCATAGTCTTCTTTTGTCTACTGCATTTATACTCTGTTTGTTATCCTAGGAAGAAGCCCAGATACATTGTGAAGTGTTGGAAAAAGGAAACCAAGGAGTCAAGCTGGACTGCAGTGTTGGACATTTATATGTGGATCACCTTTCAAAGGTTCCAATTATTTATATTGCTTACTTCTTCACTGCCAAACACAATCACAAGGCAGTGTGCATACAAGTATGAAAACAATATATGCATAAAAATTAAATAGATCCAACTAAAGTGAAAAATCGTTATTTTAGAAACAACCTATGTCCTTTATAGGTATTGCCATTATTTACACTGAGGAACACACCCGTCATTTAATAACCTCAAATATGTGGTTTTCTTGTAAAAACGTATCCTCATTTTTCTTCTTTTTATCTGTAACAAATAGCCTTGCAGCTGCAATGCAGTTCTTTGTTTCACTGTCAGCACATATTTTGTGACACTCCCATCTCTCTGGCAATAGAGCTTTCTAGAAAAAGAAGACTGCTATGATGTCAGCAAGAAGCATTTATTGCTGACGAGGAGTTACAGTGTATGGGGTGCTCTCAGCATATTGAGGATTTTAGCTGTCGTGTACTATGGGCTGTATCCAGTTGTGTTGGTTTGCTGGAGTGGAGCTTGTGCTCGCAGAGACCCCAAGTTCTGTCTTGGCTCCCCATGCGCCAGGCAAGGTGTTCCGTAAGAAGTTCTGCCAGGCATTCTGCAAAGCTTTGCACTACTCCTTATGACATCATTCGCTTACCTGCTCCTCACACCAGTTGTAATAATTGTTCTGCTAGTGAATGCAACTGCTTGCACCATACCGACATTGGTAACTTGTTCACTAGTGTAGCATTGGATATAAATTTGTATTTTCTGTACCTAGTCAAAGTAGTATTTGAAAGAATGCAGTCACAACAATGCAACATTCTTAGGCATCATGCAAGACTAAGACTGCTACTGTTGCATAGCACATAACGTAACACATACAAGCACCTAACAGTAGTAGTCTTATTCACACTGGGAAGGTTAAAAGTGCCTCTGTCCAAGTGAGCATGCGGAGGATTGGGCCAGGGATGAAATGAGTTATGAAGACAGCATACCGTTCAGCCATCAGTAACGCAACTTACACTGATGTTGTTAAATCCTGATAGGTAATACTGTATATAAGTAATAAAATGTTTATTGACTGAACACAGGTGTATTCGTGGATCCTAAAACATTTCATTTGCTCCACAGATGGATTTTAGTTTTGTGTTGGATGCAAGCTCACTTAGCAGGGCAGGAGATGACCTGAGCATCAGCGTTAATACAACTTGGTAAGTGTTGTTTACTACAGATTACTGGCTCCATCTAATATTGTCTCTGCATGTGAAAGCCAGAATAGAGAATTATAGGAGCAGTTATTGAAGTGAGCAGTTATTGAAGTGCAGGGAAACACGCATTCCACAATTTGCAGAAGGTCCACAGAAAGCAAACAAAAGCTTTTAAAATTGCATCTCTCGGTTTGGTTTGCAAGAATAGGCCATAGGTACAATACTATTGTGCTAAACTCTTCCAGTGAAAGTTATGATAGTAAAAGTATTTACCTTTGGATTGATTGTGCTGTCCCTTAATACCAAATATGCATTGTACAAAAGTTGCAGTCCAATTTGAACTGCATGTGCATGTTATGTTTTCTCATTTGTTGTTTTCCATAGT
This sequence comes from Varanus komodoensis, assembly GCF_004798865.1. NCBI lineage: Eukaryota > Metazoa > Chordata > Lepidosauria > Squamata > Varanidae > Varanus > Varanus komodoensis. Next base: position 3,765,473 of record NW_025335548.1, read on the forward strand.
GAAAATGAACTGGATAATGACCTACTGTTGGACAACAGCCTAATTTTAACTTTGCCACAGAAGCATGAGGTTGAACTGAATGCTCATGGGTAAGCTACTAAATTTAATAAAATGCAAATTTATTTATTTTTAAACCACCAGAGCTCCTAAAATACACACAGAGATGTTTATGACATACAAAGCAATATAAAGAAGGTTTCCAACTAAGACGGTATGACCCTTTTTCATACTGCTTCTTCCCTCTTTTCCCTTAATGCAGAATATCTGTTAAGGAGAAAAAGATCAGCTACACAGTGTCTTTAGCATTTGGGGCTTTCCATCTAAAAACACTCATGGAGCTTTACAGTCTCTGTAGGATTTCGAGGAAGCCAGCACGGCACTTTCAGAAATCAATTGTTGAGTGTCTTAATTGATGTTACAAATCTTGGTGCATTTTTATGGAAAGACAATAGAAAAGCATTATGAGTACACAGAATGGTAGGAGGAAAATTGGATTATATCTAGAATTTGTGTATGAGACTCTATAAAAAGAGGCAACGAGATTTTATGAACTATAAAAGCACAGAGTTTAGCAAAAGCCTTTTTTTCTGAAATGGTTGCTCAGATCCACTGGTAAATTCACTATAGAGGTTTTTTGTTTTTGTTTTTGTTTTTTTTTTGATTAATGGTTTGTACATTTAATTTAGAGTCCACTAAAATGTTGTCAACGCAACCAAACTTTCCATTTCTTTTTAAGATTCCTGTTGATTTTGTTAATGATTTCTTAGACAGTAGGGAAGGTTTGGAGAATTTTTGAAAGGCTGAGTGAAGCTCTGTGTGCAAAGCCTAAGCTTTGCATGCAGAAGGTCCCAGTTTCAATCCCAGGGAATCTCCAGGTAAGACTGGGAAAGATGCCCCTGTCCGAAAACCTAGAGAGCTGCAGGCCATCAGCGCTGAACTGGGTGAGCCAATGCTCTGGCTCAGTATGAGGCAGCCTCATCTGTCCCTAGTGTTTGTGAACTCTGTTATGCTTAGGGTTCAGAAGAACCCTTTCAGAATCCATCTTGCTAGCATTGGGATCAGCAGACTTCCTCCCTGGCTCAGCCTGGTACTGCCAAGCAACCTGAGGCAAGAGGAGGTTTGCAAATGCTTATGCCTCCCCAACTCCCCAGCAGCACAACCAGCAACCTTCCCTGTCAGGAATGGCTGCAGGATGCGGAAGGGGGCACTGTGAGTGGGCGTGCTGGGCCCCATTGCCAGCAACCAGTCTTCTTCCCCTTCCCACAGCAGGCGGGGCTCCATTTCTGGCAGTTGCCCTGCAAATTCGGGCCCGCTTGCCAGAAACTCACAGTGCACTCGAGTTTGGGGAGCCGTGCCTGGTGAATTCGACAGATTCCCTCTCCCAGTTGGATTTCTCGTACATCCCTCTTGCCTGGCATGGACTACTGCTGTGACCAGGGATCGGGCTGCCTGTTCATTTTATGATGTCGACCTTTGTGCTGAAATGCAATACAAAACATCCAGTCCTTAAACTGTATAGGAAATTATGCCTTGGTAAACTAACGGCAGATGTTGCTGATGACTGAACTAATCACAACCCATTTTCTATAATTTCTCTTGGAAAACACCATTTCTAGGTCTGTGATGCCAACTTCATTTTTTTATGGACCTGGGGAGGAAAGTTCACCAGTGACTTGCATGAAGGAGACAATCAACTTCACTTTCCATGTAATACACATAATATTCTGTATTTCTGTAATACTGCTTTTTAAACAGTAAATCAAATGAGTGGCAAATCACTGCTCTTTCTAGAGAAATGCTTTTTCTTGCTAGGAAGTTCATCTGATTTCAATAAATCTACTCCTTTTGGGCGAAGCTTCGCCCACAGCAAGTGAGCTGCCTTCCAGTTGTTCAGGTTACACATTCCCTGGCCAGTTGTCAGGAATTATGGGAGCTGTGATCCAAAATATCTGGAGGGCACCAGTTTGCCCATCTATTTTGGAATACAATTCCTTCAGTATTACCTTTCTAACTTGCTTTCTAAGTTTAAGCAAAGAGCGCCAACATGAAGTTTTTCTGTTTCATATGCCAGTGGAAAAAGCCATGTTTGCAGCAGATGAAAACACCCCTTTGAAAAGCAGTGTGAACATGTTTGCTACTTATTTTTAATATTGCAACAAGTTCTTCACAACTATGAGCGGTGTGAGGTCAGGAGATAAAGCTGATGGATGTGAGGGCAAGAGATAAAGTTAGAAATGGATGGCAACTGAAAGGATTTTTTTTTTTTTTTTTTAGTAATGTCTGTTTTCAATTCCTTTTTTCTTTCACAATGGTTTTATGGTAATTTGTATCAGTAAAACATGATCTGAAACATGAGGAATATAAGCTTTGAAATACAAAGGGCTTAGGTATGAGAACACATGCTGTGAATGTCAAAATATACAAACATGTAGCATACTAAAGTACGAAAAATGCTAGAAATTCCATTAACTTTGAATTTAAAATTCTGAAAGGAGAGCACCCCCAGTTGTATCTGTGTTTGCTTGTCTGACCTGGATCCTAATTTAAAATAAGTTTTGACTATAATTTTGGCCTACTTTACTCCTAAGGTCAGTAATCCCGGATTAAGTCTGGCTCCTGCTGTAGATTTGAGGATACAGATACCCAATTCTTTGGCACCAAGCGAGACCAGGCTGTTTAATATTCTGGAAGTCAAGGTATGCCCAGTTTATTTTCTGCATTGGGAGTCTAATTTGTGAGATGGTGCTGCGTGGATTAGGCTTGGTTTCCCTCTCCTTCCCCTTTACTCCTACAGCCAGTAACCCAGGCCCTTCTTGCTTGGCAGAACCTCTCCCGTCTTCCCATCCTCACTCCTTTCGCTACTGCTTTTCCTTCGCAACTTTTACAGAGGCTCAGGAATCTGCCAATAAGGTGTGTGGGGGGGGGGGCGGGTCCCTGCCTCATTTTATTATTACTACTATTAGCATCCTTGGTCTTTTGCAAATGTACAACTGAGCTTATGTGGCCATCCAATATGTGTGGTCTTTCCCGATCTCTTTCTGTGTGTGTTTCAGTTGTCTAAGGGAGTGGTGTGGGGAACAGCTTAACACGCACGACAATTCTCAAGGCGACAATGGAGACAGCTTAATTTGTGCATGGCTGCCTGGGACCAGTTGCTGAGTTGTCAACTGAAAAGCTGGGCAGAGGGGAAAAGTGGCCAATGCATGTGCACGAAAAGTGGGGGGTGCAGACTTCCCCCTTAGGGAGGTGGTCATGTCACTCTAAAGGACTGATATTTGTCAGGGCTCTCCCACCTTTTCAGTATTTCCCCGAGGCTCCGGAAAGGTACCGCCGTCTTTTTCAGAGCACTTACCACTGCAGTTATTGAGACACCCTTACAGCTGAAAAAGAAATGCACACAAATTTAAAGGCTGAAAAATAGAGAATTCTGCATAAATTTAAGGGCCAGGGGATAAACAGAGGCTTTTGCAGGAATCGAGAAGTTGCATTAACTTCTCCATTTCTTTAGGTGTACCTATTTCCCTTCCGTTTACTTCTCTGAAATTTGTGCAGAAAGCCCCTGTGTTTAATTCCCAGTAGTTAAGTTTGCGTATTTTTCAGTCCTGAAAATGCATAAATATTCTTGACAGACTTGTTTAAAAATAACCCTTTATGGCGCATTACTTACACCAACCGCCTGCCCTATATGGCCCCATTCAGCTGCCTTCTCCGGGTTTGCTTTTGGAACTGCCAGGGGCCGACAGTAACCACAGCAGAAAAAGCACCAAAAGGCAAGGCTACACATACTGGGTAGTGCAGAGAGTGCGCTTGCAGAAGATCGAAGAAGTATAAACACATTTGAGAAAATTCTGAGACAGAAAAAAGAGGTATTGAAGCAGTAATGGCCACTCTGAAATGTCACTGGGGGCTGTACAGGCAATATCACGAAGAGCTAGTGGCTTGCTAGTTGAACCCCCACAATGCATGCTGAAATTGCTCTCCTGGGTTTGGAAGACACAACACTCCATTGTGGATCGAACAATTGCTAAAACAAGCCATGGGCTGTTGGGAATAAACGACCCTGCAGCAAACAGACAACCCCCCCATGACTTGTACCAATGGGTTGTCCTGTTACATGAACCAAGTCAGTAGATTTTATTAAAATAATGTGATCTACTTCTTAGTAAATGTGTTTAAAATTATGGCATATGAAAGTTTTAGAAGCTTCTTCTCAGTGTGTCTGAAAAGCAAATATAATTCTGCTTTTGTCCATTTTTAGTCAACTGCTGGACAATGCCAATACAGAAATGATGCAAGAGACTGTACTTTACCTGAGAAAAATGAAACTATATTTCAAGATTTCATCACATACTTTACAAAGCTTGAGAAGAGGTCATTGGTAATTTCTATTTTATTTATTTAGAAAATTTATAGGCTGTCCATCACTGTCATCCCTGGACGTCTTACAGTATATTATAAATCCTAAACGAAGTAAATTTTGTTTACAGATCTTTATAACCTGTTAAAGATAATTGGGTTGGATCCATAACCATCCACCATCACAATGGAAATGGTGGCAAAATGGATTTCCCTGCAACCCTGTTGTGACCCCTGAATCTGTTCTGGAGGGCTGGGGAACCATCCAGACTAGATTTGTGTGACAAGGAGTTGGGGAGAAATGCAAGTCCCATTGCACAAGCTGATGTCCACTCACATGATTTTGGGTTTAACCCATAATGTCCCTTAGTTACACACATCTATGTCATATTTTCATAATCCAATGAGCATTATTTCTGAATATAAAACTGACTGATCATGTATAGTACAATCTAATACTTATAACAAGATTTGATTTAAGTTAGTTAAAGGTAAACCCTGGACTTACGAAGCCTTAGCACTTTTTGTTTTCCTTTTCTTTAAACTTTCAAAATTGGAATATGAACCATGGAATGACCAAGGGAAGTAATATGATGATTACTGTTTCCTTTATAAAATACTTCAAAATCAAGTTAATGAAGATTTACTACCAAGACATTACAAAATAGTGGAAGTAAAACATACAAATGGTGAGAGATAATTTCATTCTGTGAACAGGCAGATTTAGTTTACTTAATTCATGTAAATAACATGCCATGTCAAAGACATGTTTTGTATATTCACTGGGATGCTAAAATATTGGAATTCCCAGCCTTCTGTGTGAAATTATGATGGCCCTAAAAGTAAGGTTGAGTAAACAAAGAAGTATGTCTTGAACACTCACCAGTAGCTCTGCTCTCTACATCTGAGGTTCTCTGTTGTCAAAGTTTTGAGGCAGCAGAGCAATCCATTACTGATAACTTATACAGGTGCTGAAACACCAAGCATATTTAAGGGCTTTATTTACTGCAGTGCAGAATTATGTCCTGTCTAAATAGATTTCCTGCCCATGTGTTTCCTGTTTTCCTCTAAATCAAGAGCTCTTCAGTTTTCTGCAGTATTTTCTGAGAGTGGCAGCAGGCAGGGGGGAGGAGGCGGCAGTCTGTATGGCTCTGGCTTCCAATCAGCGTCCTCTGAAAGGTGTAGGATGGGCTTTGGGTAGCCCTGCCTCCTTTTCTGCTTTCTGCCCTCATCTTCCCCAGATTTTAAAGGATCTTTGTGTGCCGTTCTACACTGCTGCCCCAGCTCTGCATGGACAGCAGTCACAGTATTTGTTGTCACAGTAATTGCACAGTGGTACCTCAGCTCACAAATGCCTCAGTCCACGACCAAATCAGGTCACGAACAGAAATTTCAGAGAAAAATTGCCTCAGTTCGCGAACTCCGCACTGGGTGGCAACCACAAGCGCGCCCGTCTCCCCCCACCCCCAAGCACGCCCGCCATTGTGACCATCCCCCACCCCTCCGCAGCACGATCGCTACCGCAAGATTATGGTTTGGACTCTCCCTCCAAACAATAACATTCTCTCCCCCAGGTTAGTGTCCTCTACTGTACTGTACTTTGTTGTTCTTTGTTACTTTGTTTCAATTTTTTGTGATTAAAAAAATATTTACAGAATGGATTAACCTTATTTACATTGAAACTTACTGGGAAATTTGACTTGGGTCACAACCAATTTGGGTCACGACCAGAGTCCTGGAACGGATTAAGTTCGTGAGCCAAGGTACCACTGCAGTGCAAAATGATGGTTAAGCATTACACCAGTTTCCGTTCCTGTGGTCAGTCCAGGGGTCTCTTGCTGTTATGCGGGTTTTCTCATATACCAAAAAAAACGCATTACATCTATCAGAAGTGGCTTTGTATTCACAATATTCTGGAAATGGTATTCTTGAAATTGAATTAAGGCACTCAGGTGTGTGGCATGTTTTTGACAGAACCTTTACTGATTTTTTTATCAATGAGTGGAAGAAATTAGAAACATGTTTGAATCAGATTTATGGTATAGGCAAGAAGAGTGGAATTAAGTTGAGGGTGGAATGCCCCCCCTCTGAGGGCTGGGTGATGACGGGGGATTTATTTTATTAGATTTATATCTGACCTTTTTCTTAGGAAGAACTCAAAGTGGCACACATCATTCTCTTCCTGCTGTGATCCCTCTTATTCTCAGAACAACCACCCTATGAGGTAGGCTGGGCTGAGGGTCTTTGGCTGGCCCAAAGTCACCCAGTTGGCTCCATGGGATCCAAATCACCCAAGTCCCAGTCCTGCGCTCTCGGCCACTACATCACACTGGCTCTCACACTGGGCTGCATTTCCAGTGGGCAAAGATGGGGCAAAGCTGGAGCATTTTGCCTCACTGTGTCTTTCTCAATTTTCATAGAAAATTGTTGTTGGTCTCTGCATGAGGGCAGACAGAATAAATCACTGTTTTAAAAAATGGGGTAAAGTTAATAGCTTTGCATAGTAACGTATGTTTGCTCTCTTTTCTGAAGTACTGCATGAAAGATGACCCATTCTGTTTGCAAATATTATGCAACCTTGGAGACATGGAGAGTGGGAAAGAAGCAACTGTGGATGTTACCCTGGAAGCAACTTCTGCACTGGTAGCTGTGGTAAATATTTTAATCTCTGTACTATCATAGTGGTGGTCATTAACACACGTACTTGAATATCAGAAACTCAGCTCCCTTTCTATGAAAATACAAGAAGTGTGAAGTCTTAACATTGGCTGGATCATGCTCTGTGTGGACTCCCAACTCTGCATTTTTAACCCCAACTCAATAGTCCATAGTATATTTACTTCTGATGTAGCACTGGCTTTTAGAGAAAAACTTACCTTTTTTAAAAAAACAGGAAGACACTTCATCACTTCAATTTGAGGTAAAAGGAAAAGTGTCAGCACATCAAGATCCCAAAGTCATTGAAGTATTCAAGGACAAGCAGGTGACACATGTAAGTATCATTGCATAGCATCCTGCTTCACTTGCATCATGGTTTCTTAAGAGAAAGCAAACCCCACTATTTAACTGGAATTTGCTTCAGGAATCTGATAAATGGCTTGGATATTTTGCTGAAAGCCAAATTTGCGATGCAGTAAATTTGGGTAACATGTATGATTATTAGCCTAAAATCCTAAGTACCAGTGAAACCAACAAAATTTAATCTCCCTAAAGCCATGTTAATATTTACACCTTGAAGACTACTGTGCAACATCTTTTTTTCAAAAACCTTGTTTGTGCTATTACAAGAACAATGGCACAGTCCTGCTCATAGTTGTGCCTTTGGGTCAATGTATGGGATACTTATTTTACTCCCCCTTATTTTGTGCAGGTCATTCTGGAGGGATTTCATAATCGAAAGACTAAAACTCCTGTTACAGTGCTATTCATTGGAATAAGTTCAATAATTGGAATTATTTTGCTTTTGCTTCTTGCATATTTTTTATGGAAGGTATGTACCTCAATCTTACTTCTTGGAATATTTTTTGTAAAACAGTCCACATCAGTTAAGAAAAATATCAATAAGACAGCAACAGTACAACACCTGACATTGCTGGCCATAATCAACCTGAAGTTCAGCACCTTTATTTCAGTGTAAGATTTAAAACATCTCTGGGAAATCAATGGGATTTACAAGGTGCTTACCTTTAAATGGATCATGCCCTTTATCTAAAAAATAAATGTTAACCATTTGCCTGCATTGAAATTAATTCTGAAATTCTGTTTTTCAGATTGGTTTCTTTCAAAGAAAATATAAAGCGCTTGCACAAAAACAGGATGAAAGTCAGAGCTTCATAAAAAGTGAACAAAATGATAAATGTGAAGAATAAGTTTTTCTATCTAACAAGGGAAGGATCCATTTTGTGAAAGGTACTGATTGCAAGAATGGACAAGTCATAAGTCCTTTTCAGAAGAGAGAGTTAATCTTAACTGGATATATTTCACAGAATCAAAGTCAGAGAAAGTCAAGTGAAAACAAGGAAACACTAGGAAAAAAACTACTCCTTGCTAAAAAAAAAAAAAAATTTTTCATGGGGTATTAGCTGAATCATACTTGAATTAAAGTACGTAATTTCACTGCCCAGAAATCAACTAATATAATTATAAATGTGATAAAAGAAATGCATTATAAGCAAATCTTGAGCCATACCAATAAATAATACATTTGATTCATCCAAACCACACAGTAAAAACATATTTTTCTATGTACCGGAGAAACTGGCATTCCCTCATATACAGCTATGTGAACAGAACACTGCTAAATTAGGCAAATTATCCTATGTTCTCTTTCCCCTTTCATTGAATTGGGGCCTGTGGCAGCAATTAATAAAGTTTGCCCAGGCAGAGATGCAAACAAATGCTTTTTTTTCTTGGGTTAGCCTGAAGCCAAAGCACAGCAGAGCATCTGACTTTAATGTTCCTCACTCCCAACTCACATACACATTAGGGGTGGGACGAAACCTGGTGAAATCTGTCCCTCTGGCATTTGCGGACTTCCTCTTGTGCCTGGCTCAGTCTCACAAGGTGAGCTGGGCTGAGAGGAAGTCCGTGAATATTCATTGAACAAGGGCTGCACAGCAGGCAGCCGCCTTCTGTATTGTGTACAGCTGCACTCTTAAGTGGACCAGAGTCTGAGGAGCTGAGCCCTGGGAATCTGGATTCCCGCCCTCAAATGGATCCCTCAAACTTTCCTAGGACACGTGAAGTTAATCTTTGTACATCATCACAGCATATAGCATAAAAGATATGCTATAGGGAGCATATCTTTTATGCTCCCTATAAAAGGCAGGGAGTTGGATCCTTTTTGCTCTGTGGACGCAAGGTGGTTCCATTGCCAGAGGGGTGGTGCTTGCTGAAGGACCCCTTCCATGAAGGAAAGGGCCGAAAGCATTATCCCCATTTAGGCATTCTTTTCCCCGTTGTGCCGCCTACTTCCCTCCACTGCAGTTCTTGTCATTCTCCATCTGTTCAGGGCAGTTAATGCATTGGGGAGCATTTTTTTTATCCTTGCAGGCTCACCATGTAGTTCCAAACCCTGAAAAGCTTCTGAAATTCACATGGGAAAGCTGCGGAGGCTAACCCTCAACACATGCAAGGCTAGTGTGGCTGTCGTTGCTATGTTAACGAAACTTGCAGTGAAACATTTATGTAGCATTTTTAGTTCCCAGCGGGCAGCTAACAGTCATCATTTGGGATGCTGTAACTGGGTGTGCCAGAGCCACCTTCCAGCTTTTGGGGGAAATGCAGTAGTCTATTCCCCTCATACAATCATTGTGTTTGGTTTGCACTGTTTTAACAGCTAGTGTATATAGATAAATCTGTGCTTACTTTAGAATGAAAATTTAGTACTCTTTAAAGATTAAAGCCCAAGAAAGCACACAGTGTTGCACTTTAACCCATGAACTTTTTTGAATAGAAGCAGTTTGTGTTGTCATTGCTGTGAGTTACAGCTCCAAATGTTTAGCACTGAAAATCATCAAATGTGGCATGGACCTATTTTTCTTATGGATCTAAAACCTGCCAATCTTTACTTTATAAACAATGGTGAAGCATTGCTGTAAGGATCACGCATATAATTTAAATACAAATGTTTTGATTGCATATCTGTTAAAATAACTCTGCTCCTTAAAAGAAAAAAACACTTATCCAGAATTCATATTCAATAAAGATTAACTTTATTTTGTATTTGACGTTTTGTTCAAATTCTGCTAAAATACTGTATTACACTGAAAAGCACATTTGATAAAACTGATTTTGTCTAGTCTATTTTTCCTCTGAGGATTCAGGTTGTTTCCAACAGTATCCTGCCAGCAGAACAGATACTGTTGGTAGATCAAATTTCTCACCAAATTTGTTCTGAAGGATTGTGGTGATGGCGGGGGCTGCAGGGAGAAGGGGAAGGGAAAACTCACATTGGGTTCTGCTTAGCCTTAAAGGCACAAGCAACAGTTATGCTGTAAGATGAAGTCCCCTTGCTTTAAAGGAATGGATTGAAACTGGTGTAAATGTAAGAATGACTCCTTGTTAAAAATGTTTTCATGAGGAATATACTGTGACTCATCCTTCAATTAAAGTTCATGACCTCACTGTCCAAAAGACTATTTCAATGTTCTTAAATATCTCTTTTCTTAAAAGAAAAAAAAACACTTATTAAGCATGTGTTAGCGATGTGCACATTAATTTATATTTCTGCATCTGTATCCCTAAGGAATGATCTCTGAAGATGTGCTTGTGGGGCACAAGCAAAAGTTCACTGGAAGGAGAAGGGAAAGCAGGTGGAGTAAGTTCCAAGGGGAACCACAGTTACTCAAGTCTGGGAAACATTGCCTTAGATGGTATTTGTGTGACTGCGATGCATTGCTTTTATGATCCTGGCTGCTGGATAAAGTCTGGGCACCAACAAGAAATGAAAAGGCAGACACATAGCACTGGCTGGATGTTAAATGATCTGCAACAGGACAAATGATCGCTCCTTTTAATGGAAAATGTGCTTACAATCTGGGGAAACTAAACACTGGGTCTGAGGTGCAATAAACTACTGTTTACCTCCATACCTCCCTCTGGACAATTCTACCCTGAACTTAATTCATCAAAGGACTCATGATAACTAACCACCTCCCTAACCTAAGCTTGGAGCAGATGAGCTAAGGGGCTCTTTGTTCAGTTTCCCTGAGCCCCATACTTCCAGGAGTGTGGTTTAGGCACTCCCCTTTATCCTACGGAAGCTTTCCCATGCTTCTTGTGCTTATCTCCATCCATTAATCTTCTCAAACACTTCATGTTGTGAACTCTGACTTACAAAACTGACCTAGCAGAGAAAATGTGGGGGGGAACCACTTGTTATCAAGGCTGATTTGGATGGGGGGGGGGATCCTCCTCCGATTCAAAAAAGGCAACCAGCATTTAGTTACTTCTGTACAGTTAGTGCAGTGTACATTCCAGGGCATATTATAATCAGAATGCGTATGAACATACAATCATGAGATAATAAAAGAACAATTAAAAGCTAGTTCCACTGTGCAATGCAAGGGGCCACATGGCTTGCCAAAAGCCTAGCTTCGAACAGTTGATTCTGTAAAGGGCGGGAGACCATCAGCAGGACAGGGCCCCACTGCAGGCACTTGCTGACCCACATCCTCCCATACGTGCTTGACCAGTGCAGAGGGAGAGAACCAGACTATTCCTTTCCCACTCTCTGTGCAGCAACATATTAATTTGATAATCTATTTTAAGTCTAATTTTGCAAAGATCTTGAGGTACATTGTGGGGATTTTGAAATGGCTTTAAGTTCAACTAAATTTTCCTTTTATTTCTTTAATCTCTTGTAACAGTTTCTTGATCATGTTACCAATGGAGTACATATTGCTTAGAGCCTTGAATCTAGAACATGGGTCCTCAAACTACAGCCCGTGGGCCGGGTCCAGTCTGCCTTGCTGATTTATCTGGCCTGCCTCAGAGCTTTTGGACTCGCTCAGAGAAAATGATCTCCAAGCAAGTCCAAAAGCTCTGAGCCAGTGCAGGCGTACTCAGTGGGGAGATGGCCATGGTTGTGCCCACCTTCCCTGTACGAGCGCGCCCACGATCGCACCCCCCTTCCATGCACGATCATGCTGGGGTGGTGGTGGGGAGATGGCCGCAATAGCAGTCACACTCATGCAGGGAGGATGGGCGTGATCGCAGTCGTGCTTGGTGGGGCAGGGGAGATGGCCATGATTGTGGGGGGGGGGGGGGGGAGATGGCCGCGATCGCACCTGCCTTCCATGCATGAGCATGCCCGTGCCCACCGCCTTTCAACTGGCCTCCTGTTGAAAAAGTTTGAGGACCCCTGATCTAGAACATGTCACTGATTCCACCTCAGTCACTGAAAGCTGTTTATCAAGATGAGGGAGATGCAAAATATAAGAATCATTCATTTCTCCTGCAGAAATATCATTTTTCAGGAATTTGTATCTCTCAGCTTGGGTTTTGGTCTTCATCATTTTAGCACATGTTACTGAAAAGTCAGATACATACATAATTTAGCTAGAAAATAGATAGTTCTTTTCATGAACTGCTTCTAAACATAGCTGCATGATCCTTTTGGATTATCCAGTGTATCAATATTCTGTCCATACAGATTAATTAATTGGGGGTGTACCCTGAAAATGGGAGAACAGGAAAAAATCATATCAGTACTATGACACTTTATATAAGCACTGATCTACATGGATTATCCACTCTGCAGAACATAAATGCAAGAAAATCTACCAAGTACCTAAACTCTAACAGAAATACATGCAAATTTAATGGCTACAAAGTAAATGGATGGGAAATATAACAGAAATTTCACCTCTGTTTACTCCCAGGCATAACTTGTGTGCATCTCTCCCCGCCATTTACTTCCCAGCCATGACATTTGCATATATTTTCCAGTAAATGAATGCAAATTTGATAGGCTGGGAAATATATGCAGATTTCAGTTTCAAAGTGGCAGGACAGGATTGAGCAAATGGAGTGTTGGCACCAGTGAGACCCCCCCACCCCACCATTTGCTCCAATTCCACTCATTCCCCTTGGTGTGTGTGGTGTTTTGGGTTGGTTTTGTAGAGCTATCATGGACCCACAATCACTGTTCCAAAAAGGTTTGACAAAGAGTTAATACCTTCCCTTTCTGGAGTAGCGAGAGATACTGAGAAGCATGAAAAACATGAAGAGCACTAAGAACTGTTGCTGTAGTACTTTAAGTTTAGTTCAGCTTGTTGATTTGCAAGTGCCCATTGCATATAGCTAAAATCAGAGGAACTGTTTACATTAATGGACCAGTTAGTGACTATAAAATAATCAAACATCAATCTTACCGAACATGAATTTCTGATGCCCATTCCATTAAATCTCCATCTATGTTCCAAGGATAGCTCTTTTCTGCAGAATTCAAAGTATTTCCAGTGACATGTTCACTTCCAGTTCTTGGATGTACTTTTACTTCTTCAACAACGTAAGTTTCAATAAAGGGAAAATTGAACTAAAATTCAAAAAAAGTTTCTTAGAATCTGCTAAGGAGAAAGCTTGCTGGTTCACTTTTGCGGTCTTGAAATAAGTATGAGTCTGTGGTTATTACCAGAATTTTCTTCTATAAATTAATCTCAAACAATCAAATGATACAAGATTCCCAAAGGCATAAATTGATTAAAGATGCCACAACTGACATAGCAGTATCAGATCAGCCTCCAAAGGCATTCCCTTTTCTGATTTCTCCCACTTGCCCAAATGGAAATCTACACAATGCTGTTAAAGAAAAAAAGACATGGGAAGGAATTGAAAATCCCATCTTCTTCTAAGTTCTCCAAATCAAGGCCAAGGGGTGCTATGTTACTACTTTTGTAACCAATGGGTTGGATCCAGGTTTAGTCAATGCTTATGACCCATAGCAATCAAGTACTTTGTGACTTGAATGTTTTGTAGAATGCTAATGGCAGTTGCAATGTAGCTTTGAAAATATTCCCATTAAGAGCAATACATACCTGCAGTGTGTTTCAAAGCTAATAATTTAAAGGCTACTTGTGTTAGGTACAATCATGGAATTATACATTATCTTTTCTGTCTCTCCTGAAACAAACAGAAGAAAGCAAGGGTGGAAGCTAGGGATGTGTGAGGAATCTGTTTTGCGTAGAAAATCTGCTGGATTCCCTGGTTTCAGCTTCCCAGACTCAGCCCAGAGTCTGAAGTTGTTAGGGCACCCAGGGTCCATGGGGTGCTCGCCAGGAATCAAGCCCCACACACTGCCCTATGCCTTCCCCATGGCTTTTGCATTCCCCTGGTTTCCAAACCTTTAAGGAGATGGTTTGTCAAGGAGATGCTCCTGAGTAAATATCCAAGGAAAGGGGGGGCTCTCTCCCCACCCCCCCCCAAGGTGCAGTGTGCATGTCCTCGCCCTCTCTAAATTCTGCAAAGGTACTGTGTTGTTTGCCACTGTGAGGATGGTGCTTTATATCTAATGTTCACCTGTATAGGTGAACATTTAAAAATCCTAAGCAGAAAATGTCACAAGCCTTTACCTGCTCTTGATCTCAATATAGTCAACATTTAAATATAGAACTGGGTTTTTCTGAAAATCAGTTTAGCAGCTTTACACTCTGGTGACTCCTATATATAAGAACCACATACAACTAAATCACAACAGATGGATGGAAATAGGCTAATCGGTATTAGTCTGATTGGTGATTTTCAGAAATCAGATAAAAGTGGGCTAATGTATTCTGACAGGAAGCTAAGTCTCTTTATAACATCTTCTGTGGTGCTTTTACTTCTGTTTTTATTTTGTTATGCTTTAGATATTTTGTTTTGTCTCATATTCTTTTCTTCTCTGGCCTCCAGAAGACAGAGTTGTGAAATGAATTTATACAATTTTGGGTTGCAAAATATAAGAGTAAGCCTTTACCTGGTTTTTCATACTTGCGTATCTTTTCAGATGTTGAACAAACTCTGGGCGAGAAGTGTTTCGTACAACAATGAGAGCTATGCCTCCATCATTCATTCTAAAAACAACATGGCTCAGTTAAGGTGTGGAACTGCAAAACTCACTCTTTTTAATCATAGAAACAGCGTGATTCAGAAGGGGTCTCCCAGGCCATCTAGTCTGACCCCCAGCTCTAGCTGGCGCTACTCATGACATGCCTACCATGATTATACAGGAATAATGAAAACAAGGTCTAATTAGAAATCTATTTAGTGACTCTAGCACTTCATTCATGTCAGTATTTTTCACTTGACTGTCTATTCAATAAGCAAAGTATCCATTGCACTTGCAGAACACACTGCTTATGCAATGGAGCTTTTCCAGTTTTACTATGAACCCCTGGGAATGCGCAGGAACACTCACTTCCACAATAGGCCAGGTCAGTGTAGCTTGCAGAAGAGAGTTCTGCAGATCTGTCCCGATCTGGAAATAGGGTTATTTTTAGAAGCACAAAAGTCCTTTTCAACCAGAGGAGGCAGAGTTACCCTTCTGGCTGCTATTCAGTATTATAATCCTCACATTCTGTAAGTCAGGATGAAATATAGTTTCTTTCCTCAACCCACTGAGCAAGTTCATGGCAGAGATGAGCTTTGAACACCTCTATTTGGCCCCACACTTCCAGAGTGTGTCTCAGATTCCCTTTTGTCTGCTCCTGCTTAACTGGCACCATCTGGCAATTCAGGACCAGGTGTGAGTGCAGCACCAATCACCACGGACTGATGTGTGTAAAAGAGAATGGCTTTGTTCTCTGTGCCCTGGACTATGGAACTCTTGCATGCGCTGAGCTGGAGTCCCCAAATCTTACTCAGAGCATCACCTCCTCACAGTTTAATTAGCAATGCCAAGAACCCTCAACTCTTGCAGAAGGTAATTGAGTATCTCCACGCACAGGCTTCTCCATTCAATGCACACACTAGTTGTTTTGGGAGGCAGGGGAGTTGCGATACACTGAATTTAGAGCCCAACCAGTTATGGTAATTCCAAGAGCAATGCTGACTAACGCTTGCCCAACTCCCTCTTAGAAATCTTCTATTGAGGGCCCATCATTGCACCTCTGCCTTGCATGATCCTGTCCAGTAAAAAGTCGACAATGGCCTGTGAATGCTTGCTCTCCCTGCCTGTAAGAGATTTATCCTGCTGCTGAATGAGGATCTTGCTCCCTTTCCCTCTGTCATGCTTCTTCACTGAGATGAGGAAAGACAGTGTCTCTCACCCTCTTCCTTGTCAGCTTTTTCAGCTGCCATCCCCTTCTCTTCCCCTGCATGTAACATTCTCTCACTCCCTTTCAGTTCAAGCATCATGGCTGGCGCACTGCTGCTTTTCTCATTCTCTCCCTCTCTCTGAAAAATCTGGATAATATACCTTTAACTAAATTTTGCTTTTGAAAATCATCTATTAGAAATTACTGTGTTCCATATTGGAAGAGATTTCCTTTATTACAATTCTAACTGATGCACTGGGCAATTCACAAGGTTACGTAAAGAAGAAGCCTTACGGATCATGATATGGCATCTACAGGACAGAAGGAATAGAAGCCTTTTCACATTTCTTGTTTGCCTGCTATACATATAAATGCATAAAAGATGGATACCTAGCCCAACCTTTACTGTATATTAAATGCAACACGCCTTACAACTGTGTACCTGTTAGAGGAGGCCACAGGTAAGCTAGCAAGTATATTTTACAGGTAAACTAGAAAGTTTTTACAAGTGTTGCAACCAGACAACTTGTAAAAGATGCTCTAAAATAACAACATTGATTGTTCTGGCATTCACTGCTTTTCATTCTGCATACAAGTTTTCACAAATGTTTATATCTTGTATTTATTACAATAATCAATTGTTCAGCTACAAAGAACTAGATTGCCTATTAACAAATCCGCAGGGAGATTATTCCTTGATGGCTTACCACTTAAGACGGACTTGTAATCAGTGTAATTATCTAATGATTATTCTAGGTAGATGACCTCATCTGCTTGATCCAAAAATGGTTACAATTTGTGAGATTAGAGAGTCAACAGTACTCTGTCTCATCACTCTTCATCCCCTTCTCAGCCTCAGAAGAAAGGTCTACATTGCTCATGACACAAGCATGCATCCTGGGGATGCCAAGATTTTAGAGACATGACTCTAATTCTGTAAATCCTTACTGACCTGGTATTAGGTGCCAAGCCTCTTGGTGCCATTGAACAGAGACAAGGGATTGCCATAATGCTCACATTGAGGAAGTGACCCTGGATCCTGTGCCACTGATCCTCGCCGTCTAAATACAACATCATACCGTATTACTTCAAGCAACACTAATTATCTTCTGAAAGTGATTAAACTTGAAAACTTACCAGATTTAAGGCTCACTTGCTTCTTCCTAAAAAAAAAAATGTGTTAAACAATTAGAAGGCACTGAAGGAGGTAAAATAACAAATAAGAAAATGCAACATTTGTGCTTGAATGGAAACAAAATTAAGATTGAACACCAAATAAGAAAATACAAGTTAAGTCTGATATGAAAGAATGGCAGGCTTGAATTTTGATCCCAAGCATATTACTGTAAAACAAGTTCTGCAAAAGTCAACAGGAATTATTTTTCATTAAAGTTTCAAAAGAAGCACACTAAATTTCTCACCTAATTTTAAATTGCTTATAGTATAATCTGAGAACAAAACAAATATCAAATCCTTCATAATATAAGGACACAGTCCTATGGGGATGCCCCTAACCATCCATGTTTGGACAATGATGGGCATCCTATGCGGATGTGGAGGACCATGGAAGCAAAGGATGCCCCTGCACTGCTTCCTTCCAGGCTGTGAAATGAATTATTTTACCTGTCTAATTGTAGCATTTTGGAGGGGAAGGTAAGGAGGCTGAAGCACTGCCAGAATACATTGTGCCTTGGCAGCACTCCTTTGAATGCCCACTGCAAGCAGTATGAATCTGAGCATGGATCCGCAGATCTGAGGTTGGAGAGATTACCAGCTTCGGAGCTGGGCATCCAAACAATTCTATGGTCCCTGGACACTGTTGCGGGTCACAGCCTACTGTAGCTCTTAAGTCATTTTTTTTACAGTGTAGCAATCAGACCACTGCAATGGTCCCAACCAACTAACATTAGTCATAGTTGAACAGAATTCAATCCAGTGGTGTTTCAGTCCATTACAATTAGCAATTGCATTGACACTGTTATGAGATACACTGTTAGGAATCCAGACTTGTGACTGGTTGATTTTTACCTAGCATTTTCCTGGCAATCTTTCTGTACATTCTTCAAAGGCAGGAATGATAATTCACAATCTTCTGGTCTAAGGAAAGAATGAAATTAGTTCATACAAAAAGAACTTTGTCATACTAATTTAAATATTTGCAATAATTCCTTGACTTTGATATTGTAAGACTTACAGCAAAATCCTACATGTCTACTCTCAGCATATTCTATTAAATTGAATGTGGCTTATTTCCAGTGATATGGATCTAAGATTGCAGCCTATATTAGCTACTAGTCTATATCTAGATTGTTTCGTTATAATGACAATCATCAGTCTTTTGCAAATAGTTAAACATATGAATCCACGTTTTCTACATAGTGCATTTTCATCCTGAAAGTAGCACAATTTGTATCTTAAAGAATTTATCATACTTCAGACTTGCCAGTGCCTTGATCACAGCAAAATCTTTTCGCTGATTTGATGGCATCCAACGATGCTTTTCAGCCAAAGCTAAAGTCCTTGCCCCAAAACCGAACATAGAAGAGAACCCAAAACGAAGTAGTTTGGTTGGACTACTGAAGGTGCAGACATCCACTGACTGTACATGCCCTGAAATAGTAATATTAATGCAAATATATGTATGGGTTTTTTAATATATTTTATTTTTGTTCAACCATCATTACAGGTCTCAGCTTTCATGATCAAAAACAAATTAAAGCATGCACTATTTAACTTCAACAATAATAAAACAGTTAAAACCTTTAGAGAGCCAGGGCTCCTATATCCTCTCTCAGTATTAAGCACCTATGTGTTTAAAAAGGTCTCAGAGGAAAACTGAGACTTCAAAAGGCAGCAATGAAAGACCTAGAAAAGTGCAGGAACATTTCAGTGGAGACCAAGGCCAAGATCTTGGTCTTGGTCAACATTATTATATTCCCTATCCCTGTGCAGAGGTGTGAAAGCTGGACAGTGAAGAAAATGTTCTTGAAACATGCTGCTGGAGAAGAAGTTTGTAAATACTCTGGAGCAAAAGAAAGTAAAAATGGGCCCTAGATCAAACGAAGGCAAGAATGTCCTTGAACCAAACATGAAAAAACAGGCTGTCGTACTTTGGGCACATGTAAGAAGGCAAGTCCCACTGGAGGAGACAATAACGCTAAGGAAAGTCAAAGGCAGAAGAGGAAAGAGAAGGCCTATGGTGTTGATAAATTCTGTAAAGGAAGACAGAGCCTCGAGTTGACAAGAACTGAGCAGGACTGCCAGAGACAGATCAATCTGGTGGGCATTCATCATTCACAGGTCCCCATAAATCAGAGACTCCTTGACAGCAAATCACAACAGCAGCAGCAACATATTTGAGTAAAAAGTAATAAAATTCTACCACCCTCAACTATCAAAAGTTTTTGTTTCATTTTCAGCTACTCTTATCCTCTGTATTACCATGCAACACAGCCCTGGCTTTTCAGGAGGACCCTAACCATCTGGAGAAGTCCTTTGTGGGTGAAGGAGGCAGCAAAGGAAAGGGTGGGAAAACTGATAGCGTGATCCCTCATGCATCCCCTTCATGCAACCACTGGATGCGCCTTAATGTGTGCAAGAAAAAAAAATGAGTTACATGTGAAGGACACACATTCTTCTTACATGGAAGTTATGTATGAGGTAAGCAGTGAACTACAGACTGACTGTAGTACGGTAGGGAAACCAACATAGGTACAAAAAACTTTTGACAATTTCAAGAACAGAATATTGTACACAAGAAACATGTATTCAGGCTTGTCAGTATTATACTATGCTGCCTTTCCTTTTCCATATACAACATGACTTCTGCTTAGCAAAATATTGGTTGGTTGGCTGGCTGGTTGGGAATTTCTATATAC
Source organism: Varanus komodoensis (assembly GCF_004798865.1). Classification (NCBI taxonomy): domain Eukaryota; kingdom Metazoa; phylum Chordata; class Lepidosauria; order Squamata; family Varanidae; genus Varanus; species Varanus komodoensis. The sequence goes on from NW_025335548.1 coordinate 3,785,442, forward strand.
TTCTCAAAGAAATTCCCAGGGCAGACTCCATTAATACTAATTACTAGCATGTTTATGATCTCCCAATAATAGCCATGTGTAACTAACAGAGAAGATGTAAATCAATTGTTAAAAACTTACAGATGAGCTAGAAAAATAATATCTTTCTATAGCTGCAGCACACTACCAAGTTTAACAGGGAAATATCAAACTCCTAGAACGGGTTTTGGCACATGTTTTCCACCATGTGTGCATACGAGTACAAAAGGGTGGAATGCTCATGAGATTCCAAACAGAAGACATTGTCCTCAAAGTAAGAGTAGCAACACCTCATAATGTTGCTACAGACTGCTTAGACAACCAATTAGTGATGAGGTGGTTGGAATCAGACCACACAAAATGGGAGTGTGCCTCACAGTTGTCTCACTTGTCACGGTGAAACTTCCCTTGAGTGGAAGACCCACCTATGACAGAACCTATTCACAAATTTCACTATAACAAGGGTGGATTGTGTGTATGAATGATTTGCAATAAACATCCTTCCAAAGTATGCCAGGAATGTACAAAGACACTTCTCTCCAAATGTAGGAGATAAACCAAGTAAACAGTTTTAACTGAACTGCATGCTGAAAAAAGAGCTCATACTAGAACTTAACAATTAATGGCATTCTGCATTCACACTGAAAAAGCAGCGCTAAACCTCTTATTAACATCTGTTATTTGAAACTAATAACTTGAATGCAAATATTCCTCTTCCATATCCCCAAATACCTCCATCCCCATCCCTCATAGGATAAGAATGGATATTGAGGAGGAGAATTCCTTCATTCTCTCTAGCACATTGGAAATTAGCTCTCCTCATGCAAAGAAAGAGAATGGCTCCATGGGAAGGTCCCCAGCTGGAGGTCATATCCTGGCTTTCATACACTTCTTTCAAGTGCACTCAGAAAGTGCTGCATATGAAGCATAGCAAAGCTCACTTACACTTCTTCATACCACAGCTATTACTGGCATTGTCTGAATCACATAAGTTTCACATATGGCTAAATAGTATAATCCTATTTGCCTTATTAACTCAACACGCAAAAATGTAAATGAAGTCTTTTTATCTGTGTATAATAGCAGTATTTATGAGTTACCCTCATGTAACACAGAATACTGAGAACTTCTTTAAAGTTCTGAAGGATGGAGTACTTACCCATTATTATATGCAATGCTGCTGTTAGGGCATGTTGGACTCCGTTCAGAGTATGTGCCAAAATATTTGTAGAACCTGTAAAGGTTAAAGAGTGTGCTAACAACCGAAACCATCAGATAGAATATTTCAAAATTAATCCCCTAATCCTGTTCAAGTGGGACCGCTTGATCAGCAATGGGTAATGTGCAGTCCAAGGCATTAAAAACAGCCTTTTTGATCCCTTTAATTCATTTTTATTTATTTGCAGTATTTGTATACTGCTACATATCTAAACAAATTCCAGGATGGTGAACAATTAAAAGATAAAGCAGATACAAATAGAATTCACTAAAGACAGGAAAACATTAAAACCATGGCTGGTCAACAAGGAAGGCTTCTTGGAGCAAGGCCATCTTCAGCAGGCAATGAAAACTAGTGTTGAAGCTTATCTGACTTCCAAAAGCAGTAAGTTCCATGGAAATGGAGCTACCACACTGAAGGCTATTCTTCTGGTGGACTCTGGTTGGGTCACGGGTCCCTGTGGAACCACCATGAGAATGTCCTCTGAGCACCTCAGTGATCAGGCAGCTTAGTAACAGAAAATGTCCTCTCTTAGGTAGGTCAGAGCTTTGAACACTAGAACTGGAAAACATGGATCTGGAATAATTTATTTATTTACTATTTATTAAAACATTTTTATGCCTCCCCATTCGCCGAAGCCTCGGGGCGGCTTACAACAATAAATAAATAAACAACAATTTCTTCCAAGCTTATATTTATCTCATCAAAACCAATTCCTTTACCTCTATAGAATTATAACAAGTTAAATACTTTGTCCTCTGAATTCTGAAATCACTACTGTTTATTTTTTTTCTTTTGCAGGATCCTTCCTTGGAATCTTCAAAGCAAGCTATGCTCTGATCCTTTACCATTTTTATCACCCAGCTTTAACCCAGGATGAGCACAAGCATGGCTTCCCACAACAAGATGGACAGTATTCTGTTCCTAAGCACATTTATGTAGGGTTAGTTAAATCTCTGGTAATTTCTACTATTTCAGCATGATATTACACTTCTGATGCTTAGCATTTATTTGACACTAACAAAAATACTAGTAAGAGAAATAATCATAAAGCCTACAGATTCCTTGCAGATCATGGATTTTACATTTCCTCAGTGACAGCACAATGTAGCAGTAATTTAAGGCCTATTTATTAAAGAGTATTTTAAGTTATGGCAATTCTCACTCTGTGGAAAATACATTTTTTCACCAACTACATTCTGTAAAATAATACTTAGGTTCATATGCTTCTGTTTCTTCTAACATCAACTGCTAGCCAATCCTTATTCTGAAGGATGCCAAAGAGCACAACAGTATCTTCAGTTCATGTAAAGCATGCTTGCTGAAGGTACCAGGCAAAATTATAGGGGGAAATGTCCTTGGAAGTGCAAGCAGTCCTGCAGAACAATTAACTTAATTAAGCAGACAACATGAATATTCATAAGTCTGTTAATGTCTCCCACATCCAAACAGATAAATGTGATGTAATGACTTCCTAGTCAAGCATGTCTAAGAGTCTCATGAAAATTGCACCAAACTGTGGTTCCTTGCCCAAACTATCATGGAAACTAAAAGTCACATAACAATATTTTTTCTCCACAAATTAATTGAAGGGAAGAATTAATATAAGTGGATGAATTAGGACTATAAGAATTGTTCCATATATATATATCCCACACACACACACACACACACACACTTCCCTTTGTTCTACAGCAATTAAACTGTTTTCCCCCATCCTTCCAGTGTTGTTCCTCTTTATCTAAATCCCTCTGTACAGTTCCTCAGCTATAGTTCCCATAGCAACAAACAATATTCCTAAATGGCCAGCAGAATCACCACAGGCTTCCTCCATCTAATTTGTTTTATTTTGACTACAGTATAGCAGTTTGATATGCGGGCCTTGTAAAGGCTTCTTTCCTGAAGAGGACACCCTCTTTCATGAACAGCGTGCATGCGCTCTCTCTCCCACACAACTTGAAAGCTTCAATTCAGGCACTTACTGACTGTTAGAATTCAGGAAATGGATGGTGGTCTTTACTCAGAATTTCACCTTCATAGGCCACTTAATTCAGGTTTGTAAAATGCATCATCTACAGAGCTAATACTGTAATTGTACACAAGTTCACAGAACATCTTTACAGACTTTAGCAAGCCTTCACCGAAATGCATTTAGAACAAACATGTTAAAGGTTAATTGTTTGTTAGATGCTAATTCAAATTTGTTTCATTGCCTTGCAGTCTGACAAAAACATCTCTCTCACTTGTGCTACACTTTCTTTTATTAACACAGAGTAAACAGCAGAATAAGATGTGAAAAGTTTCCATTCCATCTCACCTAGCTTTCCTAGCAGCCATAATGACAAGTGAAGGTCAGAGTACTAGCCTAATTTTTGTTTCCTCCATGTAATTAGCACTATTGTATGCTTCTTGCTGAGTCCTTGTTCATCTTATTCTACCTCATATATCAACTTCATTTGGCAATTTATATACAGGTTTTAATGGGGCATTATGTTTCAAAGTAAATACAACAGCCAAAGCAAGACAAAACATTTTGCTTTGCATTTTAATTTTTTAATTTTTTGAAGGGTAACTTAACAGTCACTCTGGGGAAAATGAAATGCAAGGTGAACTGGCATCTTAACAGTAAAACTCTATGAAACAATCTGGACTTAAAGACTGGTAAGAACATGCTTGTTTGTCAAACTTGGACAGACAGGATGGTTTTTACTTTGGATCAGTAGGCAGGTCCTAGTGCTAACTTTTTGCTGATTTCTGTCTTGTGTGCTAACAATCAACTGCCAGCTACAGCTGCACGGCAATAAATGCTACTGAGCTGTTTGTAAGAACAGAGACTGCTTGCACAGCTTCAGAGCCACCTGTGTTATTGGATGTACTGGTTGAAGTCTATGTACATACATATTCTTTATGATTGGTGAATGAATTTATAGGGTCTTAGAAAGAACCGGATAACAAAATGGAGCAGCCCATTTTGCATAGTAACTGTGGATCTTCATTGTTATCTATTTTGCAATGGATCTTAGGCTATGTTTAATTCAGTAAAAACTGCTATTTCAAGTATATGGGATGCTGCAAACTCTTTTTGAGAAGGGTTTGATAAAATTGCCATTTGTTAGAGGTGCTATGTAGCTCATGTTTCTCTTATTCATATGTTTTGGTTGTATTTAGTGGCTGCTTCCTTTTGGGAAGAGGTAATAACTTAGATAAATTTGTGATGGAAGGTTCTTTAATATTCAGTGATACACATGTCCTTAATTATCTACCTGTCTCTTGGAATTTAATGCAAGGTCAATGCAAATGGATTTTCCATGCTGTTTTGGCAGGTAAAAGACTTATGTTACAATTCTGGAAGGATAATCGGCCATGTGCAATAACACACTAAGTGAAGGATTTAATGAAACTTGTTATTTTTGCACAGGTGGTCTTTAGACATAATTTTCAAATTGGAAAATATATGGATATGTGGGCTGACTTGGTTGAAGTCCATGCATAATCACCTTTACATTAGTTGGTTGCCTATATAATATTAAGGGACATAGAATACATATACAGTATTATGATTAATACTAAATTATATGTTAAACCTCATGTAATAAAATTAACATTTTATTTGTTTTGTTCATCTTTTTCCCTTCTCTATTCACTGTTGTTTAAGCTCTCTTTTGAAATATTCAATATTAAAAAAAAAGTGTTGTAAAGTCCATTATGACTTGATTAGCACTAGTTGCATGACCCACAGCAAAACAATGAAAACTCCTGTAATTTCTTTACTATTGTGAACCGCCCAGAGGTGCTGTGGCACAACGGGTGGCATACAAATGTTTTAAATAAATACTAGCATAATTATTAAATGTGACCTACCATGAATGTAAACAACTCTGAGGAAATTGGAATAACGCAACATCTTGTGCAACCATTTGTAGAACAGGCTGTGTGATGGCCCATGCAGTCACTCACACATGCAGAAACAAGTACTGGATCCAAGACTCGCACAAGGCTAAAAGCCGAGCTTACACAAGTGGAAGGAATTGACACCACTGGACATGATCCATAGTGAAACAAAGGCCAGCACTTTTGCTGTGCTTCTAAAACAGTATCAAATCACCATTTTGGCAAGGGTTGATTTTACATGGGCCATACCTAAGTCTGTGAGGAACAAACCAAACTTCTATGGCGACCCAACCAAAGATTAGGGCACCTGCCCTTAAGAAGGTCAGACAGTTGGTCACCTTTCAATAATCCGAAGGATAAGCATGCGGATTCCACAGTATCAAATTTGGAGGAGATTCTGAACTGTAAGACCACAGAAACTATTTTGTAGCATTTTTTATATTTATAGTGTCACCTGCTGGTATTATTCCAAGCGGAAGTGGTGCTCTGGCTGGTGCAAGCGTATCCTTCCTGTCCCTTCCAGCATCCATCTGCGCTCTCAGTAAAAGACCATTCGCGGCCTCACTGACAGTCCCATCTCCACCAACACAGACCACCCTAAAGGGAGAAAATGGCCAAGCAATTCATTCATTCATTCATTCATTCATTCATTCATTCATTTAAAACATTTCTATGCTGCCCCATTCGCCGAAGCCTCGGGGCGGCTCACAACATAAATTAAAATATAATACATTCAAAATATAAAACAAATTAACAATATAAAATAAGTCGCCCTGGCCAGATAAAATAAGCAAATAATATTAACAATTAAAATGATGTTTAAATAAAAAGGGGCTTTCATCAAGTTGAAACGGACTACATTTGTACTAAACATGCACTAAAAATGAGGGTGGAAACTTTACTCTTAAGTACTTGAATTACATATAGCAGGGCACATACACTTGTTTCATTTGTACAAACCTTGATTTACAAGACCCATGAGCACTCTGATGCCTGAGCTCTTCTGAACATAGACTGATTCATGAAGTGGGGGGGGGGGGTGTAACAGGACACCTACATCAAATACTATGAAGTGGCATACTGAGAGCCAATGTGGTGCAGTGATCAAGAAAGCAGGTGTGGGACTCAGGCGATCTGACCTCTAGTTCTCCCTCAACCGTGGAGCCAACAGGATGACTTTGGGCCAGTCACAGATCCTCATCCCAGTCTAACTCCCAGGGTTGCTGTTATGGGGATAGTATGGAGAGCAGCAGCAGGAGCATGGTGCGCACCACTCTGACTTCTTCGTAAGAGAAAAGGAGGGGTATAAATCAAATAAATAAATAAATACTGAGTGCAGGACAAAACTCTGTTGTGATGGAAGTGAGACATACGCACAGATAATTAAAAAGACCTCTGCTGCCTTGATAGCTGAGATGTTTTCCCAAAGTTAACAGTATCCTTAATAGAGATGTAAAACAATTAAATATTCTCTTACCCATGAAATGGCTTTAGATCACATTCCTTAAGCAATGCAAGAGCATGTCCTTCATATTCAGTAACTATGAAAGATACATCATTTGTTATAATGCAGGAACTATTAGACACCAATTCAAACACTCAAGTTCTCAGCGCAGAACAATAAGCCTGCTTTAGAAGCTATGAATCACAATACAGAAAGCTACTAATTTTCCCTTGTGGGCTTTTTGGCCTCTCCCCTTAGAGCAGCAGATCCCAAGACAAAGAACAGATTGTATACAGCATGCAATGCTTCCGTTCTAGCAGAACAATCCTAAAGTCATTATAGATTATGGCCATTATTATTTCACCCTCATATTTTGAAGTATGAAAAAGGCATGCTTAGCCACATAAATTCTGCCAACACAATCCCTGCTGGCCATAAACCTTCAAACTTGGAATTATGGGCATCCTACTGAGAACAGGAAAGCATGGAGGCAAAAATCCACCCATCATTTTTTTCTGCCCTGCAAAAGCCTTAATGTGGGCAATTCTGGTCTCAAGTCTTTAGGTATAACTCCCAAGGAGGACAGGCTGAGGCACCACCGGGACACATCCTACCCCAACAGAGGCTTACTCTACTCCTCCTTGCCTCCCGGAGCGCTCACTCCGTGTGTTGGCTCCAAGGTTGGAGCTGCTCCCACCACAGATCTTTCCACATGAGCTACAAGGCCCGAGGGAGGGTACTTCAAATTTGGAGTCCCAGAGCCAACCTTGGAAAACATTTCTGACACTGGAGCTGGTACTCTGAATTTTCCTGTGGCCCTCTAAACTCTGTCAAGAACTACGCAACTGAGCTCTTAGTTACAAAATCTGTTATCTTCCAAGGAAGACAATCAATATTTCGCTTCCAGACCACTAGTTAATAATCTAACAAATGTAAATGTCAGCACAAGAATAATCTGTCACCTTTTATGACCGGAATGAGCAAAATGCATATCAGGATGTACCGGCACAGTGCTCCCAAAGGCCACTGGAAGCTCCCAGTCGTCTCAAGGGTGGCTCTCCACCCCCACCCCTACCTCTCTGCACTAGCTGTTCACATTCAACAAGAGCTCTCTAAGCTTTGCCTGGTTGTTAAGCTGGGGGACAGCTGCTATGACTTGCGCTACCAAGGTGGTTTTTGGGAGAAGGAGTCAGGAAACATGCCACTCATCAACTGTAGGGCAGCTGGGAGTAGAGAGCGAAGAGGACAACTAGCTGCAGCATGGGTGGAGCCCAAGCAGAAAGGACAACACGATCGCCTTGCTGCAGCAGAGCACTGTGCGGAAACAAGCTGGAAAGCAAACCAAATGTGTAAATGTGCATGAGCAATGCTGAGAGATTTTTGCAGCACTGTGTGGAGTGGAGCACTCTCTGGAAGAACCGTCCCTACCTAAGAACTAAACGAGACTGCTGGAATGGACCTGCTGGTGACTGGCTGAGGATGAGGCCTTCTTGGATGGCATGGAAGTAGATGGGGAGGCCTCCCACCAGGTCTGGTGCATTATGTCACCACCTGCCCAGAGACAAAGAGAGGAAAGGCCCCCAGGTGGCCTTGGCAATTCTGTCTGAAGCCTAAGTGACTCCTGTTTGAAAAACAGTGAAGATCATTGTACTGGTAAATCTCTAGCTGATAGTCAGTAGATCATCAAATGCTCTTACCTCCCAGTTGTTTAACAGTAGCAAAAACATAATTATGCTTTCATGTAAACTCTGTTGCTTGGGGTAATCAGAAGTGGACTTTTGTGAGCTCAGCTCAATTGTGGTGCTCAAGTGTCCCCTCTTCTTTAAGTCCAAGTCTTTAATATGAAGTGTATGTACCTGGCTCTGGTTGGTGGGTCTTGTAGTGCTAATAAAAATACCAAGTAGATCCAACAAGTCTAAGTCTGTCCATCCCTGTCTGGATGTAATTATTTTTCACACAGAATTGTTTGAAAACACAAGGGTCTTTGCATTGGTAAATGCAAATATTTAACTTGGACAAATTAAGCATGGAAATAATAAAGCTGCATACCAGTTGAAAAAAAGAATGTAATACAGGAGGGTGGTGGTACAAGTATACACCAGAAACTGCAGCCTCTGGAGGAAACAAATCTGTCAATCTACATTGCTGTCTCTGTTTGTTGATACTCTGTGTGGTATAGTAAATGCTAGCAAATGAAGACTAAACTGGCATGCTGCAGATGGCATAAAGCATCATAACCACATTTAGCATTTTCTAGGGCATCTTTGCCAGAAGAGACAGCCCAGATGCATCCACTCATCAAAGATTTCTGCTGACTGACATGACACTTCCAGATGGATTTTTTGTGTAAGAATGTGCATTATTATATGCAAGATTACATTAATTTTTCATGCTCGTCTGTCTTTGGTGATAGTACATTGTCTCTTGTCTAGTGTTTTTAAATACTGTTAAATTCAGTGTGCGAGTATCTAAAAGCATTTCTTATTAAAAAGCTTCATAGCCAGCCACTCACCTGCTTCATTATGATCGATAGCAATGTCCTTTAGGTGAGTAAGTGGAGCAATGTGCAGAACACCACTGCACTGTTTCTGGCTTGGGGCTGCAAATGCAGAACGCCAGCCATGGAACAGCACCATGGTGCCATCATTCCATATGCTAGATTCCTGACCCTTGGCTTTTAAAGGCCCAAAGAACAGCATGACGAGGCAGAAGCATCATTGTGGCATTATCAGTTAAGTGGAAATTAGCCCTACCATCCTTCAAAGATGTAGAGCTGGCTAGATGAAAAGCTTTAACACAAAACAATGCAACCATTGTTAAACGTTCTTGAGCAGATCTCATAGCCCAGTCAATCCCACCTTTCTCTACTTAGCAGAACTCACTTAGTAGGTATTCTAGACACCTGTCTTTGGTTATTAATAGAACAGTCCCATAGTCATTTCTCCTGCTTCCCTAACACCCTCTTCTGAGCCAGGAGGGCAACAGACTGAAGTAAGCTAAATTGGAGAGTCAAGGGCTAGGTGGAGAAAGATGCCTTCAGACATAATGATAAACCATAGCCTGCTCCCCTCTTCTTTTTAATTGCAGGTGCAAGATTAGAAACATTTACTCCTAAAAGGATTAGCTGTGATTCACTGTTAACTAGGACAAAACAGTTAGTTTTAACTATGCAATTAATTTAACAATGGCTGATCCAAACATAGAGTTGACATTGGCCTGTTCAGACAAATCAGTGAAAATTTAGCCGAGTTGGACTACATTCAGACATATCAACATACTGCAATTTGCATTCAACAGAGGCAAATGTTTCTGATCTCCTTTCAGTTGAAGGAAAGGGAGGGATGCATCAGCCTGAGGCTCATTCATGAAGCACCAACCATAGTTTTGCATTATGTCCAACAAAGGGAAGTCCAACACTGTCCTAAATAAACAAGGGCTTCCTGAAATGTCTCGCAAACTGAAAATAAGGAAACTTAGGCAAATACTTAACACACTAATTCATACACTTGTAAAATTTGGATAGTCTAGATTCTTATTTTAATTAGATTCTTATTTTAATACACAGCTTTGTCCTTCATTTCAGATTTGTGGGGAAAACTTTTACCAGCAGAAAAAAAGCTTTGGAAGCCTCATACTGAAAGCTTTCCTACTCTACTGAAGGACATCAGGACTTTTGCAGGATGTGTGGACTCCAGTCCCTCCTTCAGGAAAAGCTTTGCTACCTGCATACTATTGGCTCAGTAATGTGAGCTCTATGAATTATAAAAATAAAGTAAGAATTGAGTGTAAAATAATGACAAATAGTGAGTTTAAACATAGCTAACACAGCTTTAGTCTATGAAATATTCAGAGTGGGGTAAGTTTTAAGCCAACATGTTTTTATTGGTTTCTGCTGTTATTAAATAAGAGACACACACACATATATATATAATGTGCATTTTCTCTTAGGTACATTCAAATATTTAAAATTAAATGGCAATTTCTGATATTCATGTATGAACTATGACAGATGAAAAGATTAAACAAGAACTACGCTGTTTAATAAAAAAAAACTGATAAAAATGATAGCATGTAATTTGCCAAAGTATCCTGTAGGTGGAGAGTGTTAGCCAATAAACACAGCAGCATGCTTTGAATGATTATAAAATGGTGTGGACATTAAAAGAGATAGCATGTGTTTAATTTTATCCTATCTATTAAAATAAAAAGAAAGCGAATTAATTCTCTTTAGTCTAGCTGTTTTACATCAATGCTTTGGCAACAGGAACAAAGAATTATTTTATTAACATTTTCATTGTCAACAGGTTATTGAGTGGCTGTAATTCTATTAGTCAAAAATATTTTTAGTAACTGAAACAAATAACCTTCTTAAAGGTGTCTTGTATTTTGACATTTGAAAGCTACAATTACAGAAGAACCATAAACACTAGGACAGAATTACATTCCTGGAACAGTTTACATATTAAGTATTTTACCTTCTAGTTTTGCATGTTTACAGTTTGGTGCCTTACGGATTATACCAAACTCTTTAGCTGAGGTTTAAAAACCAAAGAAAAACTTCAACATACCCTGGGCCAGTTAGCATGATTGTTGCAGCCCACTGCGGCTTTTTAAGGTCAAGACAGGTTGCAATGTATGCTGGTGGCCCTCTTGAATATTCAAACTGTGGCATGTGGGCACCATGGTTTATTTTATCATGCAAACCAAGCAAAAATGGCATGTGCAGAGGTTATTAAAATTGGGTTATAAAAGGATTATAAAATTTCAGCAAAGATGGTAGGTGAATGGAAAAGCAGTTGGATTTCCCCTACATATTGACAAACATTGGGGTGTGCATGATTAGTGCTGACTACTGTTAACCAGCTCCGCAAGTGGTGCCCACCTGTTTGCAAAGGGAAGTGAACTGAGCACACTCTTTGGTCTGCCAGAAGGACACTGCCACTCCTCTGTTCAGCAACTAAAAGAAGATCCCAAGCTGGAGACTCTCTGGAATGGCACCAGACTCTTCCCATCCCATCCCTAACAGCCTAGCCTGATCCATGCCTACTCAGAAATAAGTCCCACTGAATTCTATGTGACACAGGCAGCACTCACATGTGTATCTACTATGCAAACCCCAATGAGTCCAGTGGAGTCTATATATAAAGTATACTTCCTGCAGCACAAATCAGGTACTTCTAGTAATGCTCATTTTTTTAACTAACTCTAATCACTAGCTTGGTGAAATGTATTGTTAAAAGGTAAGGATGTATGAAAGGATTTAATTAAAAATCCTACACAACCATGTAAATAATCTTCACTAACCAGAACAGGAATTTCAGCAACATCAAAATGGTGCCACTGGCTGCCTCGCTGGCTTCAAAAATGGATTAAATCATGTTCTGCAAAGCATCTTACCTATCACGTCAGTTCTGATGTCAGCGAGCTTAAAGAGAGGCGCAACTTGTTCATAATAAAGACGGGCAGCCTCCTTTCTATGACTGTTTGGATTGACAAACACTTTTAATGACTTTGGCCTATTTGGAAAACCTGCAAAATGAAAGCAATAACATTGTTATGAGGGCGTGGGGTTGGTTTGATTTATTCAAACACCCTTAAAATATTAAGACATAAAATTGTAAGTATACAGATACATTCTGATATTGACTAGAAATGTAGATTGTCTGTAACCTTTTTTTACATGAAGATGTCCAGTACTTATGCCCGACACCTATATAATATGCTTGAGCAACTGAAGCACTGACCTGCTCGCGAGTACAGCTAAGAATAGCCAGTATAAATCAGTCAGTCACCCCCTTCAAGAGCCTTATGTGACAGATATAACGAAAGAGGTTTTAGGTCATGGTTCATATCTGAAAGAGGGAGCAAGATAAAGAGGGAATATTCTCTTGAGAATTTAAAAGGAAATGGCTCTCAGCAAGGATTTGATAATGGTACTCCTTCACAGTTGGGGCAGAGATTTGATACTACAATTTTCAGGATTTACAGATTATGTATCGTGCCACACAGGAGGAGCAGGTGCAAAAGAAATCTGCCCTTGATTAAAGGATCAAGAAATAAGGTTATGAGAAGGGGGAAATGCAAAATGTGTATTACTTAAGGCACATTTTAGCCCAAAATGTGTATTTGCTTTTCTACATTTTTGTTACCTAAAAAATGAGTATTTATAACCATGCTTCCAAATGTTTTTATTTATTGTCAGTGCTAAGCATTTGCCTTTACAGAGGCAAATGATAATTTGTTTAAGAATACTTGATTGACTTACCCTGTAACCTTCCAAGGACAGCCACAGTCCCAGGAAAAATCATACATTTAACTGTCACAATATAAAGCAACAGGTCCATTGCATTTTTTCTTTTGGCACTCTAAATCTCTTCATTACCCAGACCTGTAAACTGGCATTGCATAGAAGTTGCCTAGCAAAGCTGTTTGCAAACTTTCATAATCTTCCTATTCTTTACCTTATGAGGACACTAATATTCTACCTGTTGCTCATAAAACTTTTAAGTGCAAGACAAGAAACTGGCATTATTTCTTCCAAGGACGTAGATCTTCCCCACCTTTCTGAATTTTCCTCTCAAAAGCCAAACTTGATGTTTTTACTATTGCATAGTTTCCTCTTCTCCAAGTCCAAAAGACAATGAGGGGAAAACAGCATTTCAGGAAAGACAGTGAACATGTATGGATCAGTAGAAGACTGATCCATACATGTACTGATTAGCAATGTAAATAAAGGATTAATTACAAAATACCTTCTCCCACTGTCCTGATAAATTACCTTAAAAACCCATTTTCTTTCCCTGTTTGTAACAGGGTTGTATTTGTTTGCTAATAGGGTTGCTGGGATAAAGGAAGCAGGAAGGTAGAGAGGATGCCAGAATTGCATATATTTCTTGCAGGAAAACTATACACTCTACCCTTACACTGAAAAACTTAGGCTAAGTGTATGCTCAGAGGTAGCATACTCCATACTCCTGAATTAATAGTAAGCAGAAAGGCTGCACTGGATGAAAGGAAACCACTCAGCTCCTGTTTGGAGGCATTTTTCTCCCTCTGTTCTAGGATCTAAGCAATGTAGTGGCAATGGGCTCCAGTCATTTTGGCACAGATTAAGTCTGGAGGTGCGGGTGAGGGGAGAGGACGGCCACTTCCCAAAAACAACCTCAAATGTGAAGATTTGAAATGGGGGAAAACAGCCATATTTTGGAAGAGTAGTTTTTAAAAAGGCAGCAGTAAATAGTTGCACAGATGGAGATGGAATACATGTGTTCTCTGGTCAGGGCTAGCCCGTTATTTTGCTTCCTGAGGCAAAAAATAAAATACCATCCCAGTTCCACACACAGAAGCTGACTGCATTTGTGGTTCATTCTTGCTTCCATCTTGGTGACAGGGAAGCTTCCTACCTTGGCCTTGGTGAGCAGGTTGCATGGCATACAAACTCTGCCACCAGGACTAGTACTACTTCTGTACTATTTTTCCTGTCCCCTGGCATCTGCTTCCTTAATCCCTCATTAGTGTCATGCTGCTGGAACTTATTGGAAATGCAGTCTCAAACATCTGGATGGGCATCAGTTGCTATGGTCAGGCATGCATTTCAGCCAGGGTCTCCTGCCCCCACCTCATTTATTTATTTTATTTATTAAAACATTTCTATGCCGCCCCATTCGCCGAAGCCTCGGGGCGGCTCACAACATAAATTAAAATACAAGAGATAACGATATAAAATAAGTCGCCCTGTTCCAGCCGCTTGCTGTTGTCTGTGATGATCAGGGGAATCTGAAATGTATACCTGGGACAATAATTGTCTCCATCATAGGTGAATGTCTGAACACCAGGCGTGGAATGAGCGGGAGAACACCACCTCTAATAGCCCTTAGCAACCCTACAGAAGGGACCTAGGTGTGCTCTTCGGATCGAAGATCTTGTTGCAATGTTCAGTGCCGTGGCAAGTTGAGCAGAGCAGTCCTACTGGCCTACCTACTGTGCCAGTCCACCTCACTACTGTATTTAGAAGTCTAACAGGGCAAAGGGAGGAAATGTGCAGGCACAAGCTTCATGCTCAGAAAAAGGACAGTTTATTAGACTGCAATTGACAAATCTGAGGTAGAACTTTGTGCAAGCAAAGTGGCTAGTGGAAACATTGAAAAAGCCCAAGACGTTTCCCGATCCATACCAAGTAGTCCAGAGAACTTGCTCCGATACCTGAGAGTGCTATTTTATCTAACATCTTTTTCCTTTCCCATAAATTATTATTCGACTATCTTATAAGAAACGATTTTATCCTCATTGAAATGTTTACATGTTTCTGTTCTTACTACAAACACAGATGAGCTGCAGCCTTTGGTGTAATCAGAACCTATGTACTCTTGGGCTGCTTATTGAGGCGTCCATTTAAAATGAAACAGCATTTTAAAACAGAATAGCCAACTGTTCTTCTGGTAGCAACAAATGTGCTAATATGCACTAGTTTAAACTTGATCTATCAGTGAATCAATGAACCATGAAAGGTAGGGGTTAATCAGGGTGTTCTGAAAACAAAGGCTCATAGGGCAGCAGAGACGCTACCCTCAAACACACATCTGTGCTGTTTTTAGTGTTTAGTTTTATAGCAGCAGGCATATGTTTACAAAAGTTAAGAGCTTGGAATGATGTCACTGTCATATACATTATTAATATTTTATACAACAAGCAATAAGAAAATTGTTTCATAGAGACAGAAGTAATGATGTGAATAAACATTTTTCATGCTAACTAGAGATATACCACTGTTGATGTTACACTGTTAATGTATAACATTAATGGGATAATTAAACCTTCATGCATGAAGCTTTAGACAGTCACATTAGAACTTGGTGTGGGAGGCGTGCTTCAAGGGAGATTCGATAACACACTTCTTCTATAAATAACCATTCTGTCTTTTATTCTGAAAGCACCGCTATATACTGCTCAGTGTTGAAGTCAAACAAAATATCAGGCTCACAAATGCAAATATCTCTGAGAGTGAGGTTACACTCTGTAGTTTAAAGCAAGCTTTAGTTTAAAGTAAACTTTTAAGATAATTACAGATAAAAAAGAAAAGTAGGGCTGGTTGAAATAAATTCATTCTGGTATTTTATATTAATGCTTCGTAAAATCAATGCATTTTATGGTGCACAATATTTTTCATTAAAGTACATTAATCTATGAAGTTTTCTTCTGGATTCTCCTTTTAAAACTTCAAACTCAGGTCTATTGATGAACATAGAATCTGGGAATCAAGTTCAAAGAGAGTTTCTTTGGTACATTAATATTTGTCCCCTAAAAACTGTGGAAATCAGACTTTCAAATGACTCTCTCCAAACATGCTAAGATTGTTTTTGTGTCACTTTGGAGGTATATGCAAAATCACACCAACTAAAGGAAGGCTTTCCAGTAGAAGAGAGACACAGGAATACAACATCAGAATCCATTTTTAAAGCTTCTGATATTATTTTTTCTTCAAATAGGTGCATTCTTCTGGTTGAAACTTTGCGGAAAGTTTTCTGAAACTTTCTTTAACAAGATGACCCTTCACTTTGGTTTAAACACCCTTGTTTTTACAACAATGACAACAACATTCTTCTGTGTGAAAACAAAATAAGTATCTAGACTTTATAATAATCACCTTTCCCTTTTGCACTGGTCTGCATCTAACAAAAACTATCATTAGTCTTCCATTCATACAAAATGATATAAATGAGAAAGACCATGTAATATTCTGACTTGTTTTTTTTTTAAGGTTTTTCTTACCTGAATGACTGAAAATGTAAAGTAGAGAAGAGCTCAATATACAGTACAAATCCTTGTAGTAAGGTACAATTCTTCAGAAACAAACTTCCATAATGGATTAGCCATATCACTAAATGCAATCAGGAATGGGCAGGGATAATCAAGATGCACCATGCTAAGGAGACATTTTTGGTGGCGGGGCCAGGGTCCAGAATTCTCTCCCAAGGGAAGTTGGACTACACATTCCTGATAACATTTAGGCTAGCAGCAAACACATATTTAATGGCTTTCAATGGTGTTTGAGGTTAAATGTTTTAACTCACCTCTTCTTTTTAAGATTTTGTCCTAAAGATTTTATTATTATTAAATTTGTTTTTGTATGTTGTTTTGTAAACCACCTTGTGATCCTTTATTAAGGCCAAAAGGCAGTCCAAAATAACTATAAAGAAATGACTGCAGGGCAAGGAATATTCTGAAATACTAATCTGGATTTTCCAGAGTGGTAAGACTTAAAAATGATATACGTGGAATGATTATCATCTACAATACATCTTGATTTTCTCTGGTCACTAGGAAATACTCAGAAATGAGGATCATCATTTCTTTATCCTTTCACACATACGTACTTGTCCACTTTCAGTCTGAATTACAACCACATCAGCCCCAATCTGTTATTAAATCTATGTAAGAGTTAGAACTTGCTACTAGAATATGAGATGGTACATTCACGATGCCTGGACTTAATCTAATACAGTGCATTGAACTAAGCCCAGGGTTAACTTAAAAGACAGAAACATTTGTTCCATCACAAACAATACTGCAATACACATGTTAGTACCACAAAACTACACGTGTTCCCTTGTCTCCAACCCACTACATTCACATCTCTTTAACCTTCATTCAGCAGACCAGCTTGCACAGACACCAGTCAGGGGCAATTTCAAGAAATAAGTTGCTGTAAGTAATGAAAACAGAGAGGCATGGCCTTGATTGGTGTCCTGATGCTTTCAATTTAACCAGAGAAGTATTTTGACAGTTCCCACTGCTGGCTAACTTTAATATAGAAAACAGACTGCTCATTTGTACAAGCTGAACACATGCAGTGTTCTATGCAGCCAAAGATTTGAATACCCTTCTATCACAGATAGAATAACAATAAAACACTAATGTTATCCGAATGTGTTGATCAATTTAGCCTGATTTAACAATACTCAAGAATGTGCAGTACAGTGTGAACTTTCAGTGTGCTTTTGAGCCACTGCTGCTTCCCATTTGCTGAGTGCCAAGTTTCATAAGCACTCTCCCATCTCCAGAATCTTTTATCCTCTTGAGCTAGAACCACCGTATCTATGATGCAGCAACCCAGGCACTGCACCCCTTGAGATGAAGCAACTCAGGCACTGCAGGCACTCTTGAAGGAAACTGACCATCTAGACTCATTTCAGTCTGGCTTCAGGCCCGGCTATGGAACAGAGACTGCCTTGATCACCCTGTATGATGACCTGTGCAGGGAGAGGGACAGGGTGACTGCGTCTCTGATGGGTCTCCCGGACCTCTCAGCGGCTTTCGATACCATCGACCATGGTATCCTTCCGGATAGGCTAGCGGGATTGGGGGTCGGAGGCACTGCTCTGAGGTGGTTCCACTCCTACCTATCTGGCTGATTCTAAAAGGCGGTGCTAGGGGACTATGGCTCTGCACCGTGGCAACTCTGCCATGGAGTTCCGCAGGGTTCCATTTTGTCCCCCATGCTCTTTAACATCTACATGAAACCTCTGGGAGAGGTCATTTGAGGTTTTGGGTGGCAGAGTCAGCAGTATGCTGATGACACCCAGCTCTACCTCTCTTTTACATCTAATCCAGGTGAGGCACTGTCAGTCCTTAATCAGTGTCTGGCTGGGGTATTGGGCTGGATGAGGGCCAATAAATTGAGGTTTAATCCAGACAAGACCAGGGTCCTGTTGGTAGGTGGGTCAGCCTTCCAGGCGAGTGATTTTTGCCCTGTTCTGAACAGGGTTGCACTCCCCCTAAAGGACAGGGTATCCAGTTTGGGAGTGCTCCTCGACCCTGACCTCTCCCTGCAGCACCAGGTGCTGGCAGTGGCAAGGAGTGCTTTGGCTTCAGCTTTGACTGATTCATCAGCTGCATTCTTAACGGATGAGGAGTGCCTGGCAACGGTGACCCATGCTCTGGTAACCTCCCATTTGGACTACTGCAATGCACTCTAGGTGGAGCTGCCCTTGAAAATAGTCTGGATACTTAAATTGGTCCAGAACAGAGCTGCCAAGTAATTAATGGGGATCAGCAGATGCTCCCATATCACACCAGTCCTGTATTGTCTACACTGGCTGCCAACTGAAGTCTGGGCCCAATTTAAGGTGCTGGTAATGACCAATAAGGCCTTAAATGGCTTGGGTCCTGGATACCTGAAGGAGCACCTTCTTCCCTATGTGCCTGCCTGCCCCTTGAGATCTGAGGCAGAGGTCCTTCTCCGGGAGCCCTCTTTGAAGGAAATTAGGAGAGTAGCTTCTCAGAGAAGGGCCTTTTCAGTGGTGGCGCCCTGACTGTGGAACATGCTCCCCAGAGAGGTTTGCCTGACACCATCGCTTTATTCTTTTCAGCGGTAGGTAAAGACTTTCTTATTTTCCCATTATTTTAACAGTAAATTGGTTTTATCCATGATTTTATCATTATTTGTCAACACGCAGTGTGTTGTGTGTTGTATATGGTTGCTTTATTTGTTTTTGTAAGCCATCCGGAGAGTTTTAGTATTGGATGGCATATACAAACTTTAAATAAATAAATAAGCAATATGCTTTGTCACTTGGCTGTAGATTCAGACCTAACAGCAATCCAGTTTTCAACGCACACTGTAATTTTCAGTAGGCACCAAAAACTCAAGAAAGTTTGTCAGCACCTAATGGACAGTAGTAGGAAGGTCCAGAGATGGCTGCTACATATTGAAGGCCCTCTTGGTGAACTAGACATGCAAGATACCAGGAAAATATCTCCCAATGAGCACAGCAGCTGAACAAGATGAAGCTGTCTCTTGATGTCAGAAAATGATTATCCACAACAGGCCACATCTTGAGATAATAAGCAGAGTTATCCACAAGTGTTGATTCTGCCCTTGCAGCCCCTTCACACAACCTGCAATTAAACTCCTCCCATCAGAACCAAGAAATATTACTATCAGCTTTAGATGAAGCCAGGATATTAAATATATGTTTGAAGCAAAGAAGTTGTGTATGTGCACAAAAGATCCATGCATATCTTGGATTAATAAACAAAATTATGATCATCTGAATGTGACCAGTGACCAGATATGGGTATAATGCTAACCCCACAGTTCAGCACAATGGGGACAAGTTTGTACAAGAATTAGGTTGATGCATTCATCCAGTCTGAGTTCTGACATCATAGAATCATAGACTAGTAGAGTTGGAAGGGGCCATGAAGACCATCAAGTCCAACCCCCTGCTGTTGCAGGAGAAAGTCACCACAGCAAGTAGCAAAATCAAGAGAAAGCTTCTGCTCTTTGTGGTGTTGCCAGAAAACAAAAGAGGTTGCGGCTCATGTGTGTAGCACTAAATTGGAGATAAGTGCTACTGTGAACCAGGCCTGTACAACAAATAATGGTTTAGCTAAAGAAACCATGGTTTCATGTTATATATGAATAACACCTTAACCTAATTACAATCGAGTATACTTGATACATAGCTAACAAAATAAGACTGAAATCCTGAATGTGTTCTTCTGGAAATAAGGCCCAATTCTGAATAAGAAAACATGTTTCTCTGAACTATGGATAGGCTCATGGTTAAATTATTTTAATACAAGAGATTTTAGGAAATGGAAAAATGAAGCATTCCTGAAGGTACTTACCATTCACTATTTCTGTCAAATATCTAAACCACAAATGACAATGGTCTTCACTCATGTTACTTAGATGAATTGTGGAATCCTTAAGCTTATTTCCTTCCTTTTTTAGACACACAAATACGGTGATACCTAATAATACACCGCCCTTTTGCTGCCCAACAAATCGACGACGCTTTAGTTTTACAGAAAATACATCTTTCATTTCAACATATTCCTCTTTATGTTGCAAGACTATGCTGGCTCCACCTGTTCAAAGAATGAAGAAAAGAAAAAAAAAGTTAAGTCTCACTGTATATCACAATATAATTTCTTATAGTTCCTTCCTAAATAAAGGAATACATACAAATTATCAACATGTTTAGTTAAGAAGCATCCCTTTAGAATCTCTTTACAGATGCTTGGAGATTGTTCAGACCCAGGTCTTACCTTATTAGCTGTAGTGTAAGACTTGCTGAAGTTCAGCTTCTCCCATGCTATGCTCAGTAATGTTTGGAAGAGACTGAAGTTTTTCTTCTTCTTAGGGAACATAATTTAATTTAAGATTGTGCTACTCTCTTCCCTAAATGGAGAAAGGGGTTCCTTCCTTATCCTCTGCCTTTTTGCAAGTGTTTCTTACTGACATACGCAGAAAAAAGGGGTCCATGTTCATCCTTTCTGCATTTTGACTGCTGCTTCTTGAAGGTATCAATAGTGATAGTGGTTCCTTGGCTTTCTAATTCTCTCAGGCCTTTGATTCTCCAAAGTCCTTCCCTTCCAAAAACAGGGGTAGGCCATGGAAGCTCTACCACAGCCCCAGCTGCCATCACCAGTGAAAACTGTCAGATTGGCAAGTAGCAGAAAGGACCTTTTCCGTGGTGGCCTTACAACTTTGGAATGCCGATCCCAACCATTTATAAACCCCATTCCTTTCCTGGCTTTTAGAAGGATTTAAAATCCTTTAATAGTCTGAATTTGATCCATTTTAGAGTACTGTGCTTTTAATGAAGGGCCTTATCTATCACTGCTACTGTACTTCTTTTAATGATTTATGCATTTGAATTGAGTTTGGTATCCTCAGCAAATGATTGGAGCAATTCCGCCATTTACTTGCATAAGGGAAACAAAGTCCTTCTTGTATTTACAAAAATGACTGAGGGACAAAGTGCACCCTGCCAAGGACCTTTGAGGCAACAGGGTCTTTGGCAGGAAGTGATCTTGCTTTTCTGAGATCCATTCCTGTGCTTCCACATCAGCGTGGCCACGCAATGATATGTCTCAAACTTATCTTGTTTGAGACATATCATTGAGTGAGTTGTCTTCCCTCAGGACAAATTAGGAAGAAGGAAAAATGGAATCTCCTTAACCAAATGACTTCTTCAACCTCCTCTTTTGTAGACACTGTCATGAAGAAGGGCCACAAAATGTATCAGAACTGCTGTAGCAGACTACCAAGGTGGTCACATACCTCTTTCTGAACCTTTGAAAAAAGTTACCTTTTCCATGTACTTCTCTAGTTGCACCTGTCCCTGAGGTTCTACTCTACCTTGTAGTGACTGCTAAATATGAAGTACATATACAGCAGGGAAACCACCTGCTACTTAGTAAAATGGTTTTCATCTGTCTTTTCAGTCATTAAGGCTGGTCTTGCAGCTGGTGAGTTGTCACAGCCAAAGGCCCAGGGCCAATAAAATCAAGGGAGCAAAGAGAGCATCTTTGACAAATCCCTCTGGTTACATGCCACTTATAGATAGAGTAAGCCAAAGACCAACCAAGCAAACAAAACACCTTTCTGTTGTTTTTGCTTTGTTGTTGTCTTGCTACAAAAGAAGCTGGTACAGGACTATCTGGTTGCTGGTGTTGGAAGAAAAAAAATAATGCAATTGTCTTTGGTTAGTATGCTACTACAACACTCCTACCAACTCTAGATTAACCAATTTTATGAAGATGATACACTGGATTGAATTTATAGCCTTTTTCCTGCCCAGCAAAAATCAAAACAAAACAAAACACCAGTGTCATTTTAAAACTCTTATTTCCAACATATTAGATGCTCAAGTTGAGCTACAGCAGCTTTAAGTCTTTAATATTAGAAGGAAGGGTGTTTATTTCCAAACATTTATTTTCCTCTAAATCTGTGGAATTTCAATCATAATTTCTCACTAAATTAATAAGTGTAAAGTTATATTTTCTGCTTAAAATCTTCTAAAACATCTAAACTTGCTTTTAAAAAAACTATTGGGGGGGTCCATTTAAGAACTATCCATTCATTAGTTTTATAGTGATTATTGCTAGTTGTTTCAAAACATTAACTCTCCTCTCACATTACCTAGAAGGATACAGAGTACCATCTGTTCTTACAGGGGATTTAAGTATACATTAGATATCATGCTATTTATTTAATTCAGGACCCACTTCCCATTGTGTCCCAAAGTCAATTTAATTACAAGGAATGAAGATAATCTTTCTTGCTGGGTTGTTCTATTACTATCAGAGGAGAACAGGGACCTTCATAAAGTAGGTTGTACTTGTTAGGTTTTCTTCTCTTTTTAACAATGCTTCACATTAAGAAAGATTTTTACAAAAACAATACCACATCTCTCTCAAAAATATTATTATAAGCCAAGAGCTTGTCTACATCAATTTTGGCACATCTGCCTGATGTAGAGCATAAACAGGATTAGAGCTGGATTTATCTGCTTGACGCTAATTGTACTCACAGTTTCTGCACATGTCCACCTTTTCAAATACAGCATGCAAAATAAGTGTGGCTAAGACAGTAATTTCTACCAGCATGTATTAAGAATGCATTATACTTTACCTAAGTGCTTAAATAACTTAGCCCTTCCAAAATGATTTCAAATTAGAATTCTCCCTAATTAATATCCAAAATTATTGCTGAATATTCCTCACACTTTACTTCTGTTAAATGTGGATTCAAAGAGACAGCAGAGGTGGGGAAGATTCCTAACTCTTCTCACTTGATTCCTCAAGTAATTGCAGAAGGAGGGAGAATTCATCATAAAGGGAATGCACCCTCAGGTATTTATTAGCTGAGCTGTATTCCTGCATTTAGACTCTTTTAAACTCCAAGGCCAATGCAGCCATATCCCAAGCTTTAAGATTTTTTTTTTTTTCATAAAAAAGAAATGATACAAACAAAGAAAAATATATTATATGTGAGAAAAGGAATGCCAAGAAATCAGACACAAATATAGCATATAGTTCAATATCTAAAAATTCATGAAAAAGCAAAAATGTCTATACCCCTAGCTGCAATTAAGTCAATCCTTAATTAAGGTTCACAGACTCATCTAATTTACCATACTAATTGTAAATAATACAACTTTAGTATTGAAGTAAAAAATCATTGATATCTTATGAGTTTTTTAAAAAAATTAGTTAAATTGCTCATTTTAACTTTCCATATTAGTTTTTCATTAAGTGCTTTGGCAGTTCAATTTATATAATTAATTAGTTTTACCATTATTTCATACTCAGCTAGCTTATTTTTCCAATCTTCAGTAGTTGAACAATCTTCTGCCTTCCACTTTGATGCAATTGTTCCTCTTGCTGCTTTTATCATATATTTAAACTCTAGCATAATTTTTGGTAGAGTCTCTGGTATGACACTCAGTAACACATTCTTAGCATTCACAGGAAAATTAATTTTGAGAATTTTCTGCATTTTCACGTGTATCTGTTTCCAAAATCTTTTGATTTTATCACAAGTCTACCACGTATGGTAAAAAGTCCCATGTACTTCTTTACATTTCCAACATTTCTCCTTATAATTCTTATTCATTTCCTGCATATCTTTCAGGGTAAAATACCACTGAAAATACATCTTATTCCAATTTTCTCTTTAATGCTTGACTGGCAGTAAATTTATATTCTTTGTCCACAGGGCTTCCGATTGATGGGACAGTATTTCTTCTTCAAAATTTTGCATCCAACTTATCATGCATGTTTTGACTTCAGGCTTTAAGATATTGTTGCTATTTGCTTCCTTTTGCACGCTGTTTCTTCAGGTAACAGAAGAGTCAATCATACAATAGACAATTCCTTCAACTGTGAAAGAGACTGTATTCCACAACCAAAGGGTCCATGAAGTGAGGAGACTGGCCACAGAGAACATACTCTGTTTGACACACATTCTTCAAGTCCAACTCTCTACTTCCATAAAATGGAATCCAAGCTACTTTGGATGTAGAGCAGCACTTGTCACCATTTCATTGCTTTTGGTGGAATACGCACTGAGGAGAGGAGACCCTAGTCTAGTTTGTGCATAGCAACAGCTTTGTCCAAGTTGGGATGCACAGTTTGAAATATATATACCATTTTTATTGGTCTAAACTTATTACCTAATCATTGTTTAAAGGCTTAAAACAAGAGGTACAGATTTAAGGCAACTAGATTTGTTCGTCCCTTTTTCAGTTAGAAATACGGTTAAAGCAGGATTTCAGCAGTAAAGTAAAAATAAGCTAATCTGGGATACAATTCTGCAACTAGTAATGTATGTATATGTACCACTGCAACTGGTCAAACTTATGCATGCATTATTTTATAAAGAAAGCTCTTCTGGACTGAATCATGCCTATTCAGAAGTGTCTTGTGCAGATAATCGAAAATGCACATTCACCTTAGAACTGCCTGCACCCCAAGTGCAGTACTATTAGTTTTGACAGTGCCAATTACCTGTAATTCCAGCCCCTCCTTTTCTCTTTCATACCACCTGAGGGTCACTTTTGTTAGGACTGAAAATGCTGTCGGTTCAACATGCGAGAACATGTCACATCATGATTAACTCTGAAAGTTCTCCGTCTCCATTTTTAAACACTCATTTCCCCCATGTTCCAGATTTATGTTGCAACATGTACAACTAACTGTGTTGCCAAGCTGCATGTCTTACAAAACAGGCAAAAATAAAAATATAATTGACATTAATCTATAAAGGTCACATGGCTATAAAATGTATTCTTTAATGTTAAGGCTATAATCTAGGCACACTTTCTTGGGACTAAATCCCATTGTACAGCTCCATTATGCTCAATGCTCCTGTCAAACATTTTCTGGAGAAATTTGATAACAATATGATTTGATCCATCTGAAGCAATCTGAAGCAAACGGTCTTTTCACTCACAGCAAGAAATCAGTATTAAATAATATTGTGCAGTCTCTTAGAAACATCTATTGCTTCTGGATGAATGCAAGCTTCCTTTTAGGAGTATCTTTTTTATAAAGAATATAGTGTTCTCAATATGATCCAGCACTCTATACTGGTGGAACCCCTGTAGGTATAGCTGTAGGATCAAATGCTCTGCAACTCAAACTTCAAAATGAGATTTAGTGCTTATTCACATATTCAGGGTTTACTCACGTCATTCACATGCATGAATGATCTCATCCACACAAAATATTCACTTGGTATGACACATCCTTGTACTTTATTGCTCAATAACTCAAATTTATGTACATTTGAAGTGACCCCACTTTGTTCGGAACAACATATGCGTATGTGGATATAAAAGCTGTTCCTATGGTGTTTAATCTGTGTTGGCTGTTCCAAGCATGCCACTCATCATTTGACACTGCAGTCATCATGCAATAGAAGTGTTTAAAGAAACTAACTGAAATAATTTGTATTGTGAAATGTAAGTTCTAAGTGCCAGTATGCTTTTAAGCATTATTTCATGCATTAAGCTCTTAAGCACGGAAGTATTTGTATGCCTTGCACTACTAAACCAAAATGCGTCCATGCATGTGTTCATTTTCACATAATAAAGTCAATGTCAGAAGTGTTTGAACACTAAAGTGTATCTTAAATATCAAGACAATGTGAGCTTCGTATGTAGCAAGCACTACAGGCAATGGGCATGCACAGAGTATTCTGACCACAAGATGATTTCCAGTTCAAACTGTGCACTCCTTCCCCCATGTTGTTTCATGCCATGTGTCTCACTGCATGGTGCTTGTAATCATTATGTCCACCTGTGAATCGGATTTGCCAATCAGGTCAAAAATATTAAGTGCATGTATCAAAAATGCAATTATAAAAACTGGCATTTCTGGTAACAGTAGATACATACAGCATGTTGCATAAATGAAAGGCATTAATATAGCACCGATCACTGCACAACACAAGTCTTGATTAAACTTATGCATAGGTCTGAAAAAGAAATACCTCTGTTCTTTTATATGTGTCTGCTATATACGGAGTAAATCTTAGCCTGTATGTAGGTTTCATTATTACAGTACAGCATTCATCCATAGTTACCATAATACTTAATCCTCCCATTCTCCACAGATAAACTCTTCCTTTCTTTTCATTTTCCCCTGTCTTATTCATACTAACCCTCTCTAAACAGAAAAACATACACATGTTCAGAATTTTACTCATTAGTGAGGAAGTAAGGATGGCAGAAAAGAGGTCACATACAAAGACATGAGATAGAAATGTGTTTCTTGGGTATGAAATGCTATTATAAAATCATTTCATTTAAAACAGACATTCTACCACAGTTTTTTTTTTGCCTTGGCATGGCAGGGCAAGAATCCCTGAATCCCTTGCTCCTACTATAAATGTGCGGCGGTATCACAGCCCAAGCATTCCAACTATCGAGCTGCAATCTATCTAGGTGAGACACACAGGCAGGCTTTCACTGCTGACAAAGAAGAAGGAAGAGCGCTTGATCAATTAAGATAATGCACTGGAAGACTGTGAGGGAGGATAGCCAATGCAGTTCCCAACAGCTGGCCTGACCACAATTAAAAGATCTGGCTGTGTTGGGCTGAAGGGGCACCACAGGCAAACTTGCCCGTTTGTCCTTCATTGAATACCAGAAAAAAGCAAACTAAAACATGTATTTCTTCTTACTTCAGCTTTTTGAAATTACTGGATTTAGCAAGGCTCACATAATCTTCCAAAATAGCTTCATATCATAGTCAACCATTAGCAATAACGTATTGCTGATATCAGTAATTATGTAATTTCTTCATCCATTTTTTGTTTTTCTATTGTTCTGTTTCCATGATACACACCACTGTGCAAGACCATAACATGTTACTTCAGGGATTGAAAGATCTGCAAAACCTACCTAAGCATACCTTCCTATATCCTATTGATGAGTATATGCTGTCTTAAATCAAATTAACTAAACATGGCTAACTAATTTTACGCTCCTTATAGTTCCACACTATTAAAAGGCTGCAATGAAAAATTTCTCTTCTAATGGTTTTGACATAACATAGTTATATAACCACCTTTTTCAATATAAGTTATTTTTTAAAAATGCAAAATGTTTAGCTAATACAAAAAATGTAGTTGATGTACATAAATGAACAGGTGCTTGAGCAGGTAATGGCTGAACATTTCCAGGCACTCTTGAATTAATGGATTACCTAGATTCATTTCAATCAGGCTTCAGGTCTGGTTTTGGAAAGGAAACTGCCTTGAACACCCTGTAGGATGACATTTGCCAGGAGAAAGATGGAGGGGGTGTGACCCTGTTGAGTCTCCTGGACCTCTCAGCAGCTTTTGATACCATGGATCATGGTATCCTCCTGGATAGGCTGGCTGGGTTAGGAGGAGGCACTGCACTGCTGTATTTTCACTCCTACTTGACCAGCTGATTCTAGAAGGTGGTGCTGAGGGATTATTGCTCTGTGCCACAGCGGTTATGCCACGGGGAACCACAGGGTTTATTTTATCTTCTATGCTATTTAACTTCTTCATGAAACCACTTGGGGAGGTTACCGGAGGTATGGGCTGAGGAACCACCAATATGCAGGTGAGACTCAGCTCTACCTATCTTTTTCATCAAATCCAAGGAAGGCAGTGGTTGCTCTGAATCGGTTGCCTGAGTATGGTGACGGACTGAATGGGGGCCAACAAACGGAGACTCAATCCAGCAAGACGAGGTGCTGCTAGTGGGTGGTTCGTCTGTCTAGGTGCGTGATATCCAACCAGTTCTGGATGGGGCTACACTCCCCTTCAAGGAAAAGGTTCACAGTTTGGGGGCTCTCCTGGACACAGAGTTGTCATTTGAAGCACAAGTGGACTTGGTGGGATGAAGCGCTTTTTATCAGCTTAAGCTGATATACTGACTATGACCCTATCTGGACAGAGAGAGAACAGTTACAGTTATCCTTGTTCTGGTAACCTTTTGTTTGGACCGCTGCAATGTACTGTATGTACAGCTGCCTTTGGAAATTATCTGAAAACTTCAACTAAACCAAACCAGGGCAGCAAGACTGTTAATGGGGAGTGGCTCACAAGAATATACTAGGGTTCTTCAAAAAGTTTCTGCACTTTTTAAAACTCTATTTATTAAAAAAATTCAAAAACAAATTACATCACTTTTCTACAGTCACCTTCCTTTGTGATGCATTTTCCCAGCATTGTATCAACTTTTTAATGCCATCAGCAAAATATGTATAAAATATATTTATAAAATATAAAAGTACGGAAACTTTTTGAAGACCCCTTGTATTATGCCAGTCCTTTTCCAGCTGTATCTGCTGCTGGTTGAAGTCTAGGACTGATTCAAAGTGGTAGTACTAACTTTCAAAGCCCTAAAGAGCTTGGGGCCAGGTTACCTGAAGGATCACCTCCTCCAATATGAACACTGCATGGGCACTGAGGTCATCTTCATGGGTCCTTCTCTAGGATTCCCTTCCAAAGGTGGTGAATCATAGAATCATAGAATAGTAGAGTTGGAAGGGGAAATGAAGGCCATTGGGTCCAAACCCCTGTTGTTGCAGAACACCACATTACATCACCCCCTCAGATGGCTGTCCAGTTTCACCTTGAATGTCTAGGCAGCTGGTTCCACTATTGTATTGCTTTGACAGTGAGGAAGTTTTTCCTGATATCCAAACTAAATCTGGGTTGTCTCAACTTGAGTTGATTATTCTGTGTCCTGCACTCTGGCATCAGCAAGAAGAGATCTTGACCTTCCTCTTTGTGACAGCCTTTGAGGTACTTATAGTGAGATATCATGACCACCCTCAGTCTTCCCTTCTCAAGGTTGAACATGCCCAGCTCTCTCAGTCTCTTCTCATAGGGCAGTGTTTCCAAACCCTGGATCATTTTTGTTGCCCTCCTCTGGACACTTTCTAAGTTTTGTGCATCTTTCTTAAATCCTGGTGCCCAAACTGGACATAGTATTCCAGATGAGGTTTGATTAGTGAGGAGTATAGGGGAACTCCTACTTCTTGTGATTTGGAAGTAATACTTCTGTTAAGGCACCCCAAAATTTGCCCTTTTGGTGGTTGCATTGCATTGCTGGTTCATATTTAGCTTATTGTCACAATTACTCCGAGATCCTTCTCTTTTTCAGTTCTATTGAGTCACATATTCCCCATCTTGTATCGATGCATTCGTTTTCTTTTTCCTAGGTGGAGGTCTTGACACTTGTTCTTATTGAATCTCATTCTGTTGCTTTGAGCCCAGTGTTTATCAAGATTGCCCTGGATCTTACCGAGAAAAAGTTTTTTGATGATCTAAATACACAAGTTTTGAGATTTATATGGCAAAAGAAAAAAACAAGAATTAAGTTAAAAATGCTTCAGGAGGCTAAAGGGAATGGGGGTTTTGGATTTCCTGATTGGTTGTTGTATTATCAAGCATGTGTTTTAATGTGGCTAAAAGAATGGATAACTTTAAGAAACAAAAGAACTCTATATCTTGAAGGTCATGATTTGTAAATGGGGTGGCATGCTTTGATGTGGTATGAGAAATGCAAAACTCATGGGTATTTTCAAAATCATTATTTTAGGAACTCATTGATTTCGGTTTGGGAAAAATTAAAGACAAAACTCTATAATAAGATACCGAGATGGCTTTCCCCCATGGAAGCTTTTGTATATCCAAACGCTTTGAACTTTAACAAGATTGTGACTTATAATGATATTCTTGATAATGATGGAAGATTGCAATCAAAGCAAGAACTACAAGAACAGGGTATTGACCTTTCTTGGTGGCATCAAGTGCAAATACAATCAAGGTATGCTAAAGATTATAAAAAGTATGGTTTTTATAAGGAGCAAACTATGTTTGTTCAAGTAATTTTAAGATCAGATGAAAAAATAATTAAAAGATTGTATAACTTTCTCTTAGATATGAAAATGGAAGATGGACAAAGTCAAGGAAACTATGATATCATGGGCACAAAACTTTGGATATAATATTGAGTTGCAGAAATGGCAAAAGCTGTGGGAAAGAAATAGATAACTTTGGCAACTTCTCGTGAGGTTTGTGCTCGAGAGCGGCCTCTCCCTCTGTAAGGGTGCAGACCCGATTGTGTGGGTCCGTCCCTGGAGCCGGATGGATCCGGACGGATTCCTGAAGGCCCTGGGGGAGTTTCTGGCTAACAAGACTGGTGCTCCTGTTGAGGCTCTAGTCGAACTATGGAATGGGGAGATGACTAGGGTTGTTGACATGATCACTCCTAAGCGTCCTCTCCCACCAGGCAGAGCCCACTCTTTCCCTTGGTATACATCTGAATTGTAGGTGATGAAGCAGGCCGGGAGACGGCTAGAGCGTAGGTGGAGGAGATCACGGGATGAATCTGACCGAACACACTTGAAAGCCCACTATCAGGCCTATACTGCGGCAGTGAAGGCGGCGAAAAAGAAGTTTTTTTCCGCTTCCATTGCCTCCTCAAAATGCCATCCGGCGGAGCTTTTTCGAGTGGTACAAGGGCTGGTCCATCCTGGCCCTAAGAAAGATCTGGTTCCACCCTCGAAGGCCCGCTGTGACGACTTTGCCAAGCATTTCAGGAAGAAAATCGCTCAGATTCGTCACGAGCTAGACTCTACTAGTGATTCAGAGGCTTCTGGGGAGATACCAATGTCGCCGTCTGGTCCAAAATTAATGGATGAATTTCAGTTATTGTGGCCTGATGATGTGGACAAGGTGCTTGGACGAGTACGTCCCACCACTTGCCTATTGGACTCTTGCCCATCTTGGTTAATTAACAACGCCAAGAACAGGATTGGGACCTGGATCTTGGAAGTGGTTAACGCTTCTCTGAGGGAGGGTCAGGTACCTGCCCCTTTAAAGGAGGTGGTAGTCCAACCGGTCCTGAAGAAAGTGTAACTGGATCCAGAGATGGCCACTAATTATAGACCAGTGGCCAACATCCTGTTTCTGGGCAAGGTGTTGGAGCAGGTGGTGGCGGGACAACTCCAAGCACTCTTGGATGAAACTGATTATCTGGACCCATTTCAGTCCGGCTTCAAACCCGGGTATGGTACTGAATCTGCCTTGGTCGCCCTGTATGATGACCTGTGCAGGGAGAAGGACCGGGGGAGTGCGTCCCTGTTGGTTCTTCTGGACCTCTCAGCGGCTTTCGATACCATCAACCATGGTATCCTTCTGGATAGACTAGCGGGATTGGGGGTCGGAGACACTGCTTTGCAGTGGTTCCACTCCTATCTCAATGGCCGATTCCAGAAGGTGGTGCTGGGGGACTATGGCTCTGCGCCATGGCAGCTATGCCATGGAGTACCACAGGGATCCATTTTGTCCCCTTTGCTGTTTAACGTCTACATGAAACCGCTGGGAGAGGTCATCAGGAGGTGTGGGCTGCAGAATCATCAGTACGCTGATGATACCCAGCTCTACCTTTCGTTCTCCACCAATCCAGGGGCAGTGGCTGTGCTGAACCGGTGCCTGGCCGAGGTAATGGGCTGGATGAGGGCCAATAAACTGAAGCTCAATCCAGACAAGACGGAGGTCCTGTTGGTTGGCGGATCGGGCTTCGGGGAGGGTGAGTTGAACCTAGTCCTGAATGGGGTTGCACTCCCTCTTAGGGACACGGTCCGCAGCTTGGGAGTGCTCCTCGACACAGAGCTTTCACTGGAAGCTCAGGTGACAGCAGTGGTGAGAAGCACTTTCTTTCGGCTTCGGCTGATCCATCAGCTGTGCCCCTACCTGGAGAACGACTGCCTGGCGACAGTGACACACACGTTGGTGACTTCCCGACTTGACTTCTGTAATGCACTCTATGTGGGGCTGCCCTTGAAGATGGTCCAGATAGTTCAATTGGTTCAAAATAGAGCGGCCAGGCTGCTGACGGGGACTGGGCGTTATGTTCACATGACTCCAGTTCTCCGTCAGCTTCACTGGCTTCCCACTGAAGTCCGGGCCCAATTCAAGGTGTTGATTATGACCTATAAAGCCCTTAACAGCTTGGGTCCCGGTTACCTGAAGGAGTGCTTACGTCCATATATGCCCGCCCGCCCCTTGAGATCAGCGGGAGAGGCCCTTCTCCGGGAACCCTCCGTGAAGGAAATTAGGAGGGTAAGTACTCGGAGGAGGGCTTTCTCTGTGGTGGCACCCAATCTATGGAATGCGCTCCCCAGAGAGGTCCGCCTGGCGCTGTCGTTATTTGTTTTTCGGTGCCAGAAGACCTTTTTATTCAAACGTTATTTTAATTGTTAATATTATTTATTTTATTCTTTGGCCAGGGCGACTTAATTTATACTGTTAAATTATATTGTTTTATATTATGTTATTTATTTATGATTGTGAGCCGTCCCGAGGCTTCGGCAAATGGGGCAGCATAGAAGTTCCCTAAATAAATAAATAAATAAATAAATAAACTTCATATAAAGAAAATCTTTATAAAATGTTTTATAGATGGTATTTGTCTCCAAACAGATTAGCAAAAATGTCTTCAAATATGTCAAATAGATGTTGGCAATGTAAGCAAAAGCTTGGTACCATATGTGGTGGACTTGTGATAAAGCAAAAAAAAATACTGGGTGGCTTGGGGAAATGTTGCAGAGACCTGTAATATTTAAACTGGAAGTATTTTTACTAGGCATTCTCTCTGATGACTTTGATAAACAAAGCATATATTTGACTTTGCATTGTAATTACAGCAGCAAGGATTGTATTTGCGCAATATTGGAGGAATGAAGTGTTACAGACTTAGGAACTGATTTTAAAGAAGATACTGGCTGTGTGGAAATGGACAGACTGACTTAAGGAAAAAAAGATACATACTACTATCAAACCTGGATCTTCTTTATCATTGGTTAGAGAAATAGAATATTTAGGGCTGAAATATTTAGTAACTGTAAAGAGAATAAAATTCCAACCCAGTATGTCTGATGTCTTTGGAATAATCATTGTTTTAATTGGTAGGAAATAATAAAAACTTGAAAATCAAAATATTGCCCTGGATCTTCATTCTATCTTCCAGGGTGTTAGCTATTATGCCCAGTTTTGTATCATTTGCAAATCTGATTATCTTTCCTTGTATTTCTTTGTCTAAATCATTAATAAAGATATTTAAGAGCACTGGGCCCAGGACTGAACCCTGTGGCACCCCACTAGTTACCCCCATCCAATTCCAGAAGGTGCCATTGATGAGCACTCTTTGTGTCCGATTTAGCAGCAAATTTTGGATCAACCTAATAGTTTTTCCATCTAGCCCAGTTTTTGTTAATTTGCTTGTCAGAATGTTGTGTGGCACTATCTTGAAAGCTTTGCTAAAGTCTAGGTAGATTATGTCCACAGTGTTCCCTTTGTCCAACTGGGAGATTACCCAGTCAAAAAATGAGATTAAATTAGTCTGACAGGATTTATTTTTGATAAATACATGCTGGCTTCTATTAATCACTGCATTTTCTTCAAGATGCTTGCAGATTGATGTTTTAATAATTTGCTCCAGAATATTTCCAGGAACTGATGTCAGACTAACTGGTCTATAGTTCCCAGGTTCATCTTTTTCCCCCTTTTTGAAGATAGGGACAACATCAGCTCTTCTCCAGTTGTCTGGCACCTCTCCTGTTTTCCAAGATTTATCAAAGAATAATAGCCAGTGTTTTTGAGAGTTCCTCCGCTAGCCCTTTTATCACTCTGGGATGGAATTCACTGGGCCCTGGAGATTTGAACGTGTTTATTCCATCTACATATTCCTTGCCCTTTTGTCTGTCAGTCTTGGGCTGCCATCTCTCACTTCCAGCTTGTACTTCCTCTTGGTTGTAGATTTCCTTATGGGAGAAGACTGAAGCAAAGTAGGAATTGAGCGCCTCTGCC
Organism: Varanus komodoensis; assembly: GCF_004798865.1. Classification (NCBI taxonomy): domain Eukaryota; kingdom Metazoa; phylum Chordata; class Lepidosauria; order Squamata; family Varanidae; genus Varanus; species Varanus komodoensis. The sequence goes on from NW_025335548.1 coordinate 3,819,672, forward strand.
TTTTCCTTGTCAGTTATCATTCCGCCATCCACTTTAAGTAGCTGGACACCCTTCTCCTTCTCATGTCTTTTGTTCTGGATGTATCTGAAGAAGGCTTTCTTGTTGTTCTTAGCATCCCTTGCTATTCTCAGTTCATTTCTTGCTTTAGCCTTCCTGATGCTATTCTGGCTATTCCTTGCTATTTGTTTAACGTCTTCCTTCATGGCCTGGCTCCGCTTCCACTTCCTGTACATGTTTGTTTTTTTCTTTCTTTCAGGCTGTCACTTAACTTTTTGTGGAGTCACGTGGGCTTCCTCTACTATCCTCTACACTTTTTTCTTGATGGAATTGTTCGTAGTTGTGCTTGGAGAATCTTCTTTTTCAAGATTTCCTATCCTTCTTGGACTCCTTTTTACTTTAGGGTATTTTGCCATGGCAATTATGGTTGTGAGCCGTCCCGAGGCTATGTAGTAAGGGGATGGCATATAAAAACTTTAAATAAATAAATAAATAAATAAAATTAGCTTATCATTTTTCTGAGTTTGTTAAAGTTGGCTTTCTTGAAGTCCAGGATGCTTGTTTGGCTTCAGTTATTCTTTGTCTCCTTTACAATTGTGAATTCAGTTATTGCATGGTCACTTTCCTCCAGAGTTCCCATGGTTGTTATTCTGTCTACCAGGCCATCCCTGTTAATATTAAATTGAGGATAGCTGATCCTCTCATACCTTCCACTACTTTCTGCTGGAGAAAGCTGTTGGCAAGCCATGTCAGGAATCTCTTGGATGGGCCGTGCTTGGCATAATTTGTCTCCCAGCATATATCAGGGAAATTGAAGTCCCCCATGATGACTACATCATTCTTCTTGGAAACGCTGACAAGTTGCTTTTCAAAGCTTGCATCCTTGTCCTCTTTTTGACTGGTCAGTAATAGATGTCAATAACTATGTTTTTCTTATTTTTTGCTCCCTTTAAATTTAGTCAGATGCTTTCAATGGGGCTACTAAGTTCCTCTTCTTGTATTTCTGTGCAGATATATATGTGTCTTTTACATAGAGTGCAACTCCACCTCCCTTTTCATTCTTTCTATTTTTCTTAAACAGGTTGTATCTATCAACTGTAGAGTTCCAGTCATGTGAGTCATCCCACCAAGTTTCAGTTATTCCTGTAAGATCAAAATTGCCCTCATGTACTATGAACTCAAGTTCATGTTGCTTGTTTCCCATACTCTGGACATTGGTGGAGAGACCAATGAGACAAGTGAGGTGGGTTGCTACCACAAGGAGGGAATTTTCAGTTGTGGCACCTCCCCAAAGAGGTCCAACAGGCATCTACTTACTATTCTTTTCAAAGCCAGGTGAATACCTTTTTATTTTCCCAGCAATTAAACAGCCTAACTTTTAAACTTTGTTTTTATATATTCCATGTTATTCTGCACTGCTGCTATGCTTCTGTGCTGAATAATATCAATTGTTATTGCTGTTGGGTTTTGTTCTTTTAAACTAGTGTGTGTGTTAATTAACTTATGTTAACCCCCAAGAAAGCCTTAGCTACTGTGGTATAAAATGAAATAAATTCTATTAAAACAGGTAAAATAAAATCTTGAATCTGTGTAAAATCAAGATTTTTAGAAATTTACTCATCAAATTATTGTTTCCTGTTCTAACATGAAATCTAAAAGAACCCAAAGAAAAGAATTCACATACAGAATATTAGTTGATACCTTGCAATACCGCAAGAGTTATGAAAACAACAAAATGCATGTGCAAATACACCATCTTCAACATTTCAGTGCGTGTTTGTTTGTTCATCTGAAAAAGTGTGAATGTACCAGTCAAGTTTCAAATTGACCATAGCACAAATCTAGAGGGTTTAACAACTTATTCAACATTGTATATATTGCTCTTACCTGAAAGCTTTCCAACACTTCGGCAGATACAATTATTTTAAAACAAACTAAAAGCCCACAAAACATCTTTGGATTATTAGGGGCAGCAAGTAACATGGATGGACTGTAACATGCAATGCTGATTTTCTTCCAGAAAAGACCTATCAGGTCTTGGCCTGGCAATACAGCCAAGCAACTTTAGGCACACTGCAATGTGCCCAAGTTCTGAAACTCAAATGGATTCAGTAAGAAGCCCTACCCAAGATTATACATTTTGCTATAATGAATGCATCAAATGCTAGTATCATATCAAACTTTGTCAGAGAAATGACATCTGCCAACAGCATTGGATAGCTTAGGCAATGGCTGGGGGAGGCTCAGAAATTAGAGAAGTGCTGGCTAGATAGTACAATAAGACTTAACTACATTTCTTGGGCATTCTCCTCTGTCACAACATTTCTTTGTCCATCTCTGCAATATATTCTTTGAAAATCTAAATATTGTGAACAGATGCAAATAATGGTCTGCCTCCAGAGATGCTTTCATGCTGACAATGCCAGTCATCTATGATTATATGATTTTTGTGCTAATGTGGCATTTCCCCTTCTTAACAGCCAGAGAGCTTCAGCTGTGTGGGGCAGTAAAATAAAATAATGGGATTACATTATTATTATTATTAATAATAATATTCTTAATAATAATATAGACCTTGGAGCATTGGCAGCAGAACCCAGTTTCTGTACATGAATTACTGCTACTAGATTAGGATGAATAAGTAAATTCATGTGTGTTGTGTATATTCCAATAGCAGAATACCTGATTCCCAACATCTTCTCTATTAGGAAACATGTACTACAGATTTTAACTGCTATGTGTAAATATGGAACTGATTTTTTCACAAGAATGAGTAACACATCACATTTAAAATACCCACGCTCATTTAACTACTAGTTCTCATATGCTGATATGATTATGCATGATAGAAGTGAACTATGTATTAACAGCTCATTAGTGAAAATATATTGTTGATAGAAGAACTTGGCAATACTGAAAAACTGCAGAATTGTAGCTGTAATTCAGCAAAAGGACAAATTTTCAAAGCAAACAGCAGATACCACCACAAAAGTAACAGATGTTCACTGAGTTCATCTGGGCGAAAACATAAGCATATGTGGAAGAAATCTAATACTATCATAAAATCAGTTGGACCCTTATGGTAGGATAGTAATACATGTATCAAATACCCAACACATTATGTTTCAACAGAATGTTCAGATAAGAAGGCATAACCAGCAGAAATTAATGGTTTTTTTCCCATGAAACACAACTACATAAGAATTATGACAGTCTCTTAAAGCATGCAAGCACATACTGCTCAGAATTCACAGCTACTCAGGACTTTACTTATCAATTTTATATAAAGAATTCAACTATTAACAAAAATAGAACTTCACAAATTAAGGCATACACGAAGATGTGATAGTATGGACAAATCAATGCTAAACATAAGAAACGGACAATTTCCTGCTGGTTTAAGGATTTTAAACTTCTTTCATGTCAGAGTATTCTTGACAGGGAACCGCTACACAGAAAATGTCCACGCTGCTCTGACTGCCTCCACACGACGGTGAGCTGGGCACTGGGGACGGGGTCTCTTCTGTAGTTGCGTCACGGCTGTGGAATGCTCTCTCAAGCTCTGCTTGGTGCCACCTCTGGCGCTATCTTACAGGCCCCAGGCAAAGACAAACTTCTGCTATTCATTTGGTGTGATAATCAGCATGTGAATTTGTTTAGTAATTTGGCTAGGGTTGCCTGCTGATTTATTTAATATGTTTTTAGTTGGGATACTGTTAAGTATTTTGTATTTTTACATTAGGCTGGATACAGACCGAACTAGGTTCACTGAAATCCCATCAAAATCAATTTGTAAAGCTAGTCATAACTACTGGATTTTCCCACTGGACCTAAGTCCTTTTAAAAATAATGTTTTCTTACATTTTCCCATAAGAATAATAGTAAAATACAAAAAGGGCAATATACAGATTAGCAAAGGAGAAGATTCACCAATGAAGATCTCAACTGCTGGGCAGATTCATATAGAAGCAAGAGCTCCATTAGATACTCTGCTCTCAGACTTTGATTTTAAATGTCAAAACCACCACCTTAAAGAGTGTCCAGAAAAAGTGCTATTGGTTCCAAGGAGAAAACTGGTTAACATCTTAGCTGCTGAATTCTAGATCAGCCACAATTTCTGAACACTTTTCAAAGGGAGACTCACATGTAACACATTACATTCAGAATAGAATAGCAGTAGAGTTGAAAGGGGCCATCAAGTCCAACCCCCTGCTCTGCTTCCACATTTGCTCACCCATCTGGCTGCAGGCCTGTCTTTCCAGCTTAGCAAAGGTCACTTGACATGCTAGTTCAATGTACAGCTATGCAGACAGGACAAGTCTGCATGGTATTAAGGCATGCATAACTGTGGGCAAATCGAGTCATTTTTAGGAGGGGCATGGTTGGAAAAGGCACCATGATGCACAGATGCTTCCTGGGCAAAGTTAATTCCTGCATAGCCAAAAGCTGCAAGACCTGTGTTGTCTGGATTCAGCTTCAGTTTTTGCACAGTGGGGCTTGCACAGAGTCCCCTGGATTGCCAGGTCAGGGACAGGGTGAGGGCAGGGCACAGGGAAGGAAGCAGGTACGTAGGCATGCGCTCACAGGGATGTTCGCTTTGATGGGGAGGCCATGTCTGCTGCCCATCTGGCAGAGACCAGGCAGGAGCATCATGCACAGCAGCCCCCACAATCACTACTGGTGCCTAAAATTTCAAATTCCATGATTTAATTGAGATGATTTTATTTTTAGGAAGCAATTTTATGCATGTTTAGTCAGGAAAAGTACTGTAACTCCCAGCCTTATCCACCTAAGTTTTTTTCTTTAAAGAAAGGATAGGATTGTGCCCTTAATTGTACATTTTTCTTAAATAGCAACATAGTTAATCTTAAATGGTCTGTAAAAAAGAGGGGGGTGATCATCTCTGAACTGGATCAATACAATGGTATCAGATACGATGACTTGGAGAGAAAACTGATGGTCCCTGGCAGAATGTTCCAGGGAATATAGGATTGTTTAGAATCTCTACCCCAAGGCAGTAGACATTTCTAAGACTTTAAGAGGGGGCTCCAATTTCACCTATCAATGGCCATTCACTGCCATTGTGGAATTATCTGGCTGCTTCCCAAGGTCACGAAGGCAGCACTGAAGCGAGAGAAAAGGGGTGTTCTTGTGGTTAGGGAGTTGACCAGAATATGAAAGATCATATGACTTTCTCAGTATTGGCCGAACTCCTGACAGTAGAACTTCTCTACATGGGTTGAAAAGCCAACATAGAGAAAATTTTGTAGAAAGAGCACAGAATAGAAAAAAAAATGTTTTTGCTGCTCCTGCCTTTCCTACTTACACCAGCCCAGCAGGGTACTGGATAATTTGAGCCTCCAAGATCAGAGGCTTCCTTCTAATAAAGTTTTCTATGCAAATGAAGAAACAATTGCAAGAATCATTTCTCAAATATAAATCTTCAGAGTCATCAAGATTATGAAAATAAATTACTTATGAAATTTATGGAAATAAATTACTCTAGTTTGCCAAGTAACTATCAGAACTTTCTTCTACTTATCATCACTCTTGAGAATTACATTATTACCTACTCTGTTTTTGTGAAATTGGGACTGGGCCAAACAGGACTGAAAATAACACTGAAGAAGAGAAAAACTGTCTGGTGCAAATTCCTATATTCTTATACTTACAAACTGTTGTAGCTGCTGTGTGGGAAAATAGCCCTATGCAGGAATATTTTGAAGACTTTCTTTCTATAGGTTAAAAAAAGAATGAAAAATATATGAAATGCAACAATGGGATGGATGGATGGATGGATGCCTGGCTGTAAAAATGAAGTGATGCGCATAAAGTAGAAGCAGTGCTGAAATGAGGATTGCCTCCATTGTTCCCCCTGCTCTCAAAAGAATGTGAGAAATACTCAGGTTCAGAGCCTTATGAGCATTTTCACTGCATCACACCCTTAGTTGTAAATTATCTTGGTTTAGTAGTCAGATCTGCACCACTGGATGCAAAATACATGTGGCACTATCAGCTGGATACCTGACTGAAAACAGCTTTTTCTCCTTGATTTATATCAATCCAAGAAACTTCTGGGTGGACAGCTCCTAGAACTACCAAAGGCATCTGAGAAGCTCCTTTCACCTTTCCCTTCCTAATGGTTTCTGTTTAAAAGTGTCGACATGTTCCCTTTCAGAAGGCTTCTAGCTTTACCAATTCTATGTTATTGTGAAGCTATTCCTTTTTTCTATTGTAAGAAAGAGCAGTGGGGGAGAAGCACTGGGAAAATATGGGGAGGGTTATGAGTAATCGGACACTTGCACCACTCCCCCCGCTAGAGAAAAGCCTCATCTGGAGCGCTTGGGGGTTTGCAGCCCTTGTCAAAAGTCCGTGTTTGAAGAATGACAATTGAATAATAAAATCCTGCCCTGGAATCAGCCTGGGAGGTGGAACGAGATGGTTATTTTAAATGTCAGCTTAATATTTAAATACATTCTTCTTCATCAAGATTTCCACCAGCTACACCGAATCGTTCTTAGTTTAAGTTTCGACCCTGGATACAGCTGAGACACGAAGATAACAAAACTTTTCTTTAATTGCGCAGCCGCTGAAGAGGCCAGGAGACTAACTGAACAGCTTCGATGCCTAGGAGGAAGAACCTGTTCTGCGAAGAGGCGGCAGCACGCTCGGCTTTAAGGGCAAGGAGAGGGAGGGGGAAATCCCACTGAATTCAGCAGTATTTCCTTGGGAGCACACGTGCGCATGCGTGAACCGCAACCCTGCGCACTTACGCGGGAGTAAACCCCATCAGACCCCCATTCAGAGGCGCTTACTTCCAAGGAAGCGCGCACACGCGTTCGCCAGCATAGAAGCAGCTTTGGTCGCGTTCGCGGTGTTGCTCGCGCGCGCACACCCCTCACCTACGGGGCGCTCAGGCTGGATCGGGCTCCACTTGAGCCTCTGGGCGCTCAGCACTACGTCGCAGCTCTTCTTCTGGATCTCGAAAATCCCTCTGAGGAGCGGCTGGGGGTCTTCGCTCCGCACCTTCTCCGCCTCCTCACGCACCCGCAGAGGCAGCTCTCCCTGCTCCTTCCCTTCCTCTCTCGAGGAGGAGCGAGAGGAGCCGCCGCTTCTCTGCCGGCCAGCGCCCGCTTCCAGTGCCCCAGTGCCCTCCGGGCTCTCGACCCACGCTATTCTCCTACGGCGATGCATTTGCGGGATACTCGCGTCGTCGTTTTCGTGCTTCAGCAGCCCCAGGAAGGGGAAGGCGCGCGCGCGAGCGGGGGAAAAAGAGAGAGAGAGAAGGAAAGCAAAAATGCCCCGGTGCTCCGCGGCCGCTACCAAGGCAGCCCGCGAGCCGCTCTCCTCCTCCTCCCCCCCCTTCCGGGGATGGGGGGGGGTGCGCGGCCTAGTGCGCGCGCTCCGTCTGGGGCTCACGGTGCGGCTCGCGGCCTCCTGCTCCTCCTGCACGACCCCTCCCCCCCGTCGCGGTCACGGGGCCGGCCTCGCGCGCAGGGGGGGCGGGCACGGCGCGAGCGAGCGAGCGGGCGAACTTTTCTGGGGCGCTTCTGCAAAAGGCGGGAAAAGAGCCCGGCGCGCGGGCAGGGGCAGCGCTCGAGGATCCCTGCGCTCGGAAGAATGCTGCGAGCCGCGGGAGTGGAGCGGACCCTTGTCACCCAGTCAAGAACTAACAAGCTCCCGGCAATATTTCACAGACTAAAGGAAGGACTGTGCGCGGAACGCCGGGGGTTGCCGTACAAGTCAGGCGACCTGTTTGCGAGCCTAGGAGGAAGCACTTTCCTAGGAGGCAGCCATAGTGCCTCAGTGAGACGTTTTAGTAAGTGTTCATAGGGTTGCGTTGTAAGGATTGCTGCCCCATGGGTTCTCCTGCACTAAATGATGCTGAATACATTGCCAAATGAAGTAGTCATTGAGTGGGTTCATACAACATCTCAACACACCCTGGAAATAAGCTGCAGCCTGTTGCTCGATGTTGCTAGAACAATCCACAATATGGCTGGTGGACAATAAAGCTCAGTGTGGGTTAACAGCCCACTTTCTCCTCTGCCCACCAGCAAATATGCCAGCTCAAGCTACTCTGCCTGCCAGGACTCATTCTGGCTTGTTCCAGCCTCCTTCCTTGTTACCTTTCCTTCCAGAGACTGCTTTTCTTGATCTCCATTTAGACAGTCACACTTACTAAAACATATACCCAGGTGACACATAGGAGAGGCTTTCTGTGGCTCATTATGTCCTTCTTTTGTTGAGCCCTGATTGTGTATGAATAGTTTAATTTCTTTCCTTTTTTAAGCGCTGGAATTGCAGTTCTGGAGGAGCAGTAATGCACATATCTACAGGAACAATAAATAAAAAAATAAATTGCTTGGTCAATGACCAGGAGAGTACTGGCAGTCAAAATGCAGCAAGTATCAACCATGGGCATTGACCCAAAATGGGGGGGGAGGTTGTACTTTGCTTTCTCTTGACAAGTATCAAAAGGTGAGCCGTCCATTCAAGCCAAAGTTGCAAGTGCCTTCTGCTCCCAAAAAGTGGGTGGAAAGATTAAGCACCCTGGTCCCAAGTGGTTATAAGTCCACTTAAATGATATGAAGAAGTGCTGATGCTGCAACCCCATTAGCCATGTTCTATCTGCAGCACAACTGGTCATGGGCAGCCAAGATGAATGCTCTATAGGTCCAATATTTCCTGCTCAATCATTTAACTTCTCAAGACCCTATGGAAGGTGTTGGACTCTGAAAAAGTTGGCTCCCTTCCTAAATTCAGTCTTAGAAGCAGATTATAATGCAACCTGGTAGAAAATACCAACAGGCACATCCAGGAAATAGGGAATCTCTGTTACTAGGAAGGACATTTGAAAATACGTTTCGAGTGTTCCCTAAAGAATATTTATTTTAGACACTTAGATCTTATCCTTTCACTAATAGGAAGGTCAAGGCAGCAAATAAATGATGTCAGCAATATGTAAAACATACTTTAAATCCCAAATAATAAAACTACAGCAATAATAGGTTTGTAGAATCGTATATCTGTTAACCATATTGTATCAGTTAACCATATCAGTTAACCATCAGTGCTCTACCACAATCAGTTTTTCTGGGGATTTACCCAGTTCACACTTTCTGGACTGAGCATGGACTTGGACACAATCTGCAGAGAAATAGCTCTGTATTGGCTTCACTGAAGGATAATACTCTATCAAAATTTCCAGAAATACTAATTCATTATGATCACTGTATTTGTTCCAAGTAATCAGAGAACAGGGATATTGAATTCATTTTTTCCTTTTAATTTGCACTGTGTTTTACCATGCAGTGTTCTTCAAACACTAAAGGTGTAAGCATAGCCCATTAATTTAGTTTTTCATTTCAGTGAAACAAGAAGCAATAGTCTGGCTGTACTGCTATTAACATTGTCCCATGGTTTTACTTCATATGTTGGTCTCATCAGAATTATGCTATATAATCTATATCACAAGTGTTGACTATGGATTCTTTCCATAAATGTCACTGTAAGGCAAAGTATTACGAGCTTGGAAATGAAAAATCAAAGGAAGCTATTCAGTCACTACCATATCCTATAGGCAATTTAACAGTATTAAGATACAATCCTATGCAAGTTTTTAGACAAAAAATGGCCTACAGTCCCAGCATTTCCCTGTTACAGGCCTTTTTTTTCTGTCTAAATATGTGTAAGACAACATTTGAGCATAATTTTACATTACCTTATGACAGCATGTCAGATACATATTCCAGTGAAATATTTTTATTGAAACCACTCCTGTTGTCATTTAAACAATAGCCTATTTTTAGTTTTTCATCCCATCACTGTAATTAATATATTTTATGTGAATGAGTACCATGGCAGGGGAATGCAATTGCAGTAGTGGTTTTCCATTTAAATAGCATATTTAGGCCATGGTGAAAAGCATAATAAATTCAGTCACTATCTAGTCTGATAGAATATAAATAACTGTACTTTAAAGAAAACTCTTAGAACCAAGAGATAGAGGTATTTAATTCTTTTTTAAAGCTGTGTTTGTTACTAGTAGAATGTTAGGAGAGGAACATGATAATATTAAGTAATAACACATTTCTAAAAACTGACACAGGTTTTATTTTGTTTAAAAAAATCATCCTGAGACTTGAAAAAAATCCCTTTCCCACTTTAAGTAATGGGCGGAATACAGACTCTGTAAGTCTACACTTGCATGCTGTAAATAACCAAGATAATAATAATAAAATTGTGCATTTTTCAGAGGTTTGAAAAATGCAGATCCAATTATTTTTTGAGACATTAGCAAATACATTTTAAAAAGCCAAGAAAGGAGTGATAATCTTTCCAAAGCACATTTCAATCTTGGTGGAAGGGTAGTTGCTGGCAAAATTGTGAAAGCAAGCAGCTGATGGTTTTGCCTTTCTTGCCAAAATGGCTTCATAGTTGTAATCAACCACCCATGATAATTCACCCTGCTGGGTTTGGCCAGCACAACAACCCATTGTGAGTTGAATAGTCCATAGAACAAGGCATGGATTCTCAAGGTGGTTCATGAAAATTAAGCCACCCTGCTGAAACCACAGTGGGTTCAGATGATACAACAACCCACCATAGCTTGTTACGTGTGATTGATTTTGTCGTGCAAACAAGGTCATGGGATACAAGCCACTGAAACCAGTAGGACTGCAGTAAGTCACAACTTATATTCCATGAACTTTAGTGGGTCTACTCTATGTGTGATTAAGTCTGGATCCAAACCAAGGAGGATACTTGAGAGGTTACAAGTTTGAAAAGGAGGCTACCTTGTATCCCAACCATACTAGCTTTGGGAAAATGAATTCCGGCAGTGATGAGGAAACTGTACATACCTAGGCCAGAATAACAGCAGTGAGTATGACCATGTGAAGTAAGGGAACACTCCTGAATACTCCTACTTCCATCAATTTACTAATCAGTTTAGCAGTAAATGTGTAGAAGTATAGGGAAGGAGTTATTAAATATTATTTTACTTGCATTGCTGATATCAAAGTATCTGTGTAAACAACTGATTATTGTTGATATCACTGAGAACAGAATTTGTAATCTGTTGTTGTTGCTTTTGCTATTTAAGGGGAAGGAATTCTAATCTATGTGAGGAAAAATACTGAGTAAGATTTTCTAAATCTCACCAATATCCAATTTAGCTTGTTTGTTCTCTTAATTATTATTTCTTTGAAGTACCGCAGCTACAAAAATTTGTCAGACCTCTAAAGTCAATTGCATTGGCTGGAGGAGGTGAAAATTATTATTAGCTGTGAAAAAAGAGAAGGTAATTGAAAAGCTTTCTTGTGGCTTGTAAATGTCTTCCAAATATTCATTAAACATTTAAGCGAGTAAATTTGCAGAATATGTTCCTGACATTGGCACTGGTTCTGCAGTTTTCTCTCATCAGATGGAAGTAGTGTGTGTTATGTGGAGCGCATTCATGCATAAACGATATCATTTTCATAAATTAAAACCTCCCCTGCAGAAGGAACATCTGTGCCTGCCTTTGAATAAAAGATGGTGGCAAGTGAGTTGCCCCTTGACTGACTGGAAGGATCCTTCTATTTGGAATGAAAGCTCTTAACCAAAAGAAACAAAACACAGGAGCATTTTTTCCATTTGTCTTTTGCCCCCTAAAAAGATAATTCCACTTTCCGCCATTCAGATCTAACTGTCTGGAACAAGTTAACCTAGTGTTTAAACTTTGATCTACAATGCTGCTTTCCTGCAATTAAAAAAAGAGTACAGGGAACCATTCTTTTTGCAATGATATTTGTATAATTAACCTTCACATATAATTCACTGTTAATTAAAAGGCTGGGCTCCAAAGAGCTATTTTACCTACATCCAAAGTTGAGCATGGCTGATGACATTATTTCAATTTCACTTTTTGTCTTAGAATTGCAGATACACAAACTGTGTTTACAAGTCTCCTCTGCCATGAATGATTGGGCCTGATTTTTGAGAATAAGCTACTGTCCTCTGTGACACATGAAATCAGTTGTGCACTTCTTGGAAACCCTGCCATAGACTTGACAGGCCATAGACAAAAAAATGAAATTTGGGGATGAAGAGAGGGAGGACCTCTAACTTTTTAAATGCAAGAAGGAGAAGGAGAGGAATGGAACCCACTTAGCCTGAACGGCCAAATTTCATTCATTAAAAAATGTTCATATTGTTTTGCATGTATACTTCACTATTCTTCCTCTTACAAGGAACTGAAGGTGGCTTAAAAGGTTTTCCACCACTCCATTTTATCCTCACAACAACCGTGTGAGGTAGGCCAGGCTGAGAGTTTCTAACTAACCCGAAGTCAGTCAGTGAGTTTTGTGGTGGTATGGAGACTACTGCTTAGATCTCCTGGATCCCAATCCAACACTAACCATTATACCATACCAACTCCCAGTGTATTCTAATAATAGGCTCTAATCTCTTGTATACAGCACTTGTAGCTGGTTGTGACTACTTATTAGATTACTTTGTGTTCTCCCTGAAAGGATGAGAACAATTTGAAACTGTGGCTGCATTCACATGGCATGACAAGCAACCTTGCATAGTTATCCTGATTTGCAGTTTTTTATTATGATCTACCTGACAGAAGATTAAGTGGTTTCTTTATTATCATGGTTTCCATTGTCTCCACTCACTCCTCCCACTGTTGACATGTATCCTATCAGCCACTGTGTCTGAAATTCAATCTCAAGATGTTTTGCTCCCTGTCTATGTGGCCTGCTTCTTCCTGTTTGGACTATACATAGAGACTAGAGGGCTGGAGTCGCTCCTGAAGTTGCCACTTTTTCCAGAGGACTCTCTGGTAGTTGCATACTAAGACCATAGAAACCATGACTCTGGGCTCAAATGATGGCTGGGTTCACACATTATGGCAAGCCATGGTGGTTTTCAACATGGGATGGACTGTCATGTTGTCTGAACCCTGTTTTGCACTTACCACATATTACACTTGGTTTCCATGGAACCATGAAAAGAAACAATGGTCTGTTGCATGGTTTCCATGCTTCACCATGGCTTATTCTAAGCAGTTTTACTGCTTTGCAGCCAGCATGGACCTGTGATATTCAGCACCGGGGGAGACACAATCGAAGTTTGTGAGAGAAAACATTAGGGTGGCACTTTAGTACAGAGCTGGGGAGAGGACAGTTTCAGATCTCCTGGTAAGTGTCTGGGTGATTTGTAGTAGATTGGCAAGGATTTCTGACTCCCAATTATTAACCAATAACAGCAACAAATTACACCTCTCATCTAGATCTACATCTCTCCTGCTGGAATGAAGAAAGTTTTGAGGGAAAACTAGGAGGTTCATTCAGTTTTGCCACACACAACAAATTCCTGATCTCACTTTTAAATTTCAAGGGTATGTCTTTGTGCCAGGGTGCAGTTAATCGATCTCTGTGTTCTAGGGAAAGAAGGTGGATCCCAGAAGTTGCTCGCCTATATTGGGTGCTTCCAGACAAAGCCTTGGCTGTGCAATCACCTCCTCTCTTGCAATATTAGAACCTGTAGTAATCCCATGAGACGGATGGGTGGGAGATTCAGGAGAGATAAAAAGCAGCACTTCTTTCCAGAGTGCATAGTTACACTAAAATTCACTTCCACAACTCCACAACTCTGGTTGTGACCCAAATTGGTTGTGACCCAAGTCAAATTTCCCCATAAGATTCAATGTGAATAAGGTTAATCCATTCTGGCCCCTCCGAGTGTAGTTGTGAGCCAGGTTTTGGTCACAAGCCAAGTCAAATTTCCCCATAATGTACAATGTAAATAAGGTTAATCCGTTCCTTAACTATTTTTTTTAAAAAGAAAAATTTGAAACGAAGTAACAACAAAGTATTGTACAGTACAGTGGAGAACACTAACCCAGCTGGGGGGGAGGTTATTGTTTTGAGGGAGAGTCCCCCCCATAAGGACATTGGGGAGATCTCTTTCAGGGGTTTCTTCTCTTTGTCTCATAGCTGCAGGGTCAATTTTGGTGAAAAATCTGTCTATAGTCACTTGTTTTTTCTGGCGCTGCATAACCCTCCGGAAATGAGGGACCACGTTATCGTTCATCTGATTCAACACTCTGTTCGTTACAGTTATGTTGGGGTGGTGCTTCTCAAAGAAATCCTGGCACAGGCGCGCTCCTGCAAGAAAGACGTGTGCAGCACAGCTGCGATCACGCACGTCTTCCCTGCACGAATGCATCTGCAATCATGACCATCTCCCCACTTGGGGGGGGGGGCGGGGAGATGGCTGCAATCTTGGTCACCACCCAATGCAGAGTTCGCGACCCAAGTCAAATTTTTCATGAAATTTTTGTTCGCGACCCGATTTGGTCGTGAACCAAGGCATTTGTGAGCCCAGGTACCACTGTATTGTGATGGCCACCAGTTTGGACGGCTTTTAAAGGGGATTGGGCAAATTCATGGAGGAGAAGGCTACTAGTCCAGATAAGCTGTACACTTCTTCCAGCAGCAGAGGCAATATGTGCCCCAGTTGCTCCAAAACATGGGCAGGAGGGTGCCTTTCATTCATGCTCTGCTTGTAGGTTTTCTGTGGGCAGCTGTGCAGCTGCTTTGTGAACAGAATGTTGGACTAGATGGACCACCTCCTGATTCCCCTACCGATCTCCCCCGCTCCCCCCACCCCAGGAGTCAAAACAAACAGATTTTGGCAATGCTGTTGGCAGCTCACATTTTCTCGGGGCCCAGAAAACCACTAGGTTCTGATGTTGTGTTTGTTTGCTTTTATTTCTCTTCTGGGCGGCATGCAGGTGCACACCCAAAGTTGTGGGAAGAATGGTTTTCTTGTTGCACAACCTACACTGGGACTATAGAAGAGAAAGTTGGGAAGCATCCAGCACACTCCTTGGTGGTGAGTCAGAGAGTGAAATGGGAAAGGGAGTTCCCCTACCAACCTGAAGTTGATTGGCTGCAGGAGTGCCCTGGGGCTAGCCCACAGCCAATCATGTACAGTGAAGAAGAAACATCCCACCATGGAACCCCTCGGAGTAGCTCAGTGAGCAAGTTTTCAGTCTCAGTGGAAGGGAGGCAACTATCCCTTAATTAATTTATCCACTGATTTGATTCTTTTTGCTTGGAAATGGTATAGTCCTGCAGACCAATGGCTTCTCTCTCCGTTACCAAGGGGGAGTAGATTTGCTGAAGGGAGAGGACATTCTGCTTTCTCTTTATCTGCAGGTAGCTCTGTTAGAACTCTCCTCCTTTTTTCCCTTCCCAGCAGGGTTGAACTTGAGCCCAGGAATTTGTGTATAAGCATACTGTGTGTCTGAGGTGTGTTGTGTGCCCTCCTTTCAGCTACTCTTGCTATACTGCAACTAGAAGGAAACTAACTATGGAGGAAAAGCTGGACTGATCTTTTGCATTCATGCCCTACCACCACCGATCTACTATATATGCTCCAAAGCTAATATTCCCTGAAGTTATCATGCTCATTTTACCTCTGAGCATACACAAAATGAAGGGCACATCCTGAGAGGAGTAGATATTTTTTGTTCTTGTTGATACTGAGTTCTGAAGTTGCGTTTCAAGCATGTGTGGGGTGTCTGTTGGGGTTCCATTTGTTCAATTGGGACTGCAGTTTGGAACTTGCTCAGGTGGAATGTAGGGAACAATGGAAGTGTCTCAGAATCTACGGAGTGTTTCCAGCTTGTCACTGGGGTTCTGTAACCATGCGCAAAGTATTTCTCTGCTTTTCTCTAGAAGGATTTGTTGAGGTGGTGGTGGTGGTGATGTGATGAAGGGTCTTGTTGCCCTCTCTTGGTGGGAGGGCTCAAGATACTTACAGAGAGTCTCCAGAATGACACAAGGTGTCACTTGTTTGAAATTCAATAATTAGAACTCTAAAATAGAAAGTGGGGTGTGCAATGGGTTTGACACAAAGCTGTTTTTTGTGTCCTTTGGAGTACACACTTAGGCCATATCTGGCTTTTAAATTTTAGGGAAAAACTTTTTTCTCTGCACCCTTATAGATGAGAAAATGTGCTTTCAGTTTAAAATGCTGGAGTCGTGATGAAATGTGCATTGTTCTGTTTCTGAAGGTGCATCACAAGCTCTGTGATCCTTTACAGACCTCTTGACTATCTGTGCATTCTCTCTTTGAGACTGAACCTTGCCTTGAAAAGACCGTGTCTGCCCATCTCCCTGTTATGTTATCAAAAAGTAATTCAGCTGTGCTTTGCTTATGCCACTTGTGGCCTGCCTGCATTAGCTTATTATGTATGTATGGGGAGGACCCACCAGCCACAGTGGCCACCAGCCACCACTGATAATTGCTAAGCACAGTTCAGCATTGCTTCTCCGTTTCCGGAACTAGTGATGCTAGGAAAGCTATCAGCTTATTAAGTTGCCTGACATAGGGCAGGCAGGAAGCAAAGACAGTCCAGCTTCTAGGCCCACAAAATATCCTGCCCATTCACTCATCACCTCTGAATTTGAAAGGTGGCTTAACATCATGCCTCATGGCTTGTATATCCTGTGTTTAAAAAAGCAAACCTAAAAAGTCTGTGGCACAGCTAATCACTCTCTGCACCCCCCACAAAAAAACCCAAAAACAAACAAAAACTAAAAACAGAATACTGATATGTATAAATCTGGGAAATGCAAAATATTGTTGTTCTAATCTGTTACTATGCTCTGTAGTCATTACAGTTTGCCTTCCCATGTGAAACCTCCTTCAGCTGCTCTTTTGGTTTTTTAGCTAACGTATGTTCTAGGCCTGCAAAAAAACGTCCTGTTTGAGCCACCTCACACATCAGGCAGAGAAGGACGAACTGTTGGGAAGCTTCTTCCTCACAGTCACACAGACACCAGAAAGAACACTTTGCAACTGCCTGGGATTGCAAAAACAATTGACACATGCTCTAGCTTCATTCATCATCTGGAGGACCGAATGCTGCTGGGATGAATTATGTATACAGGAATTTTTGTTGTTTGTTTTGTATTATTGCAATCTGTTCTAGATTGCCTTGAGGATAATTCACTCAAGAGATATAGTATAAAATGTATACATTTATTTTTATGCTACAAATCCTCAAAATAAAATTATATACATGCATGCATGATTCATCTTAACAATCATAAGGTCTAGGAACTTGCTTTTTAAAAAAGAAAACGGAGATTCTTAGGATGCACAGTACTCTGTTCAGCACTTTTTCTATGTCTGCATGTCATTGTGCAATCCAAACATTTTCCATAGCAGTGTTTTAATGTTATGGCGCTGCTGTGACTATAATGACCCATGTACATGTAACATATTTGAGAGGAGCAGCTGAGTTAGTCATTTGTGCTGAGCAGCTTCAGACACACTGATTTAAGCATATATCCCTGTGTATACAAATGAGTTGTGCACCTACTCTTGTCACAGTTAAGTGCAACATAATTTCTCCAACTCAGATTGGTCCATATTGTCACTGCTCCATTTGATAAACCAGATGGATTGCATAAGACTGAATTGATGACCACTCAGCCATCTGGAAACCTAGTGATAGTGGCTTAACTGTTGTTAGCAAAGGACATCTGTAGTTTTAGCTGGCTGTTCCTCTTTTTCTGTTTGTGACTCATTTGTTCTTCTAAAATGGGAGGGCTTCTTCACTACCCTTTCCCTTGTGTCATGCTAAGAGAAGTCCTAGGAAGACCTGGTTCAGACCTCACGTTCGACACAATCTCACATGAAGATCTTACACCCTGCTGTGTTGCCCACTCCTGTGCCAGGCTAGCAGTCTGACTTCCCATAGCTGTAACCTCCAGGCAACTAGAGCTGATACACTAATCTGAACAGCCACTCCCAAAACATCCCTGGCAACTATGTCATTGGCCAGCAGCCGTGATGATACTACTGAGTGAAGACTCCACATTGGCCAAGCACAATCATCCTGCAGAAATGGCAGTAATGCCAAAGAGCGTCTGGCACCTGGGGCAGAACAGGCTGGAAGTATGGCAGAGCAAACTGGAAGGGGTTGTGGTCAAGGTAGAAGATCTGAGCAGAATCACCAAGCAGGGACTTAGGTCAGAGCTGGTTTGAGGGCGAAGCCAGAACTTCAGGTGCCAAGCCTAGTCTGATACACGGTATGGAGGTGGCCTGTTGGCATCCCTAGTGCAGCTTATGAATTCCCTCTTGCCACTGGCACCACTCAAATCGCACCCTTGCTAGGAATATAATTTAAATAGGGAAAATACTACACAGGAATGATTCTTCCAGTGCATCATCCTCCCGGAAGGTATCATTCGATCTAAGTTTCTTAGGTTAGGTGACAGGAAAAAGATTGGAGTGCTACAGGGACACCAATAATTCTCCAAAACCAGTGTATTTGGAACATTGCACACAATGTGTAAATGCATCTATGTGTGACAAGGGACACCCACAAATTACAAGGGAGAGGGAAAGGAGCAATATGAATAAAGGAACATGGTCCCAGCAGCCACAAGTTCACTGGGCAAAGAGGGCTGCAAGAAGAAACCAGGAATATGGGATTGAGTCATGTTCCTAGGAGTTTGAAATGTGGCTTCCACAAGACAAAGCCTTTCTTTAATGTGTCCTTCCTCCCACACCACCAGTGGCCTAACTATGCTGGCATATATCTTTACGAGTATGTACCTCTATTGTAAAGAGCCTTCATAGTGATCCTGGTCAGCCTGGTGGACATAACATTCACGCTTCTTGTGTAACTTTGGGCACTGTTCTCTCAGACACAGCTTTCCATCAGGGGTAATATTACTGTTCTAACTGTGATCAAAGGGCATGATTCTGAAACAGTGCTTCCACAAAAGCCAACGAGGTTGGTACATTTGGGAAGCTGCCTTTTACTGGGCAGACTTGTCCTGCTAGCCCAGTTTTAGCTCCTTTTGCCTGTGATTCTCTACCATCTCTAGAGAAGCCAGGGACCCTCTGCATGGAAACCGTGACGCTGCACTGAGCTACAGCCTGATTCTTGGGATCACAAACATTCTTGAGCTTATTGTGATGGTGCATTTAGTAATACAGTACATGGTATTTTCGTAGACCCGGCACTTCCCATTCTTCGTTTGAATCAAGGGTGAGTGGGACAATAGAAACACAAGGGCGAAACAGGAGGGTATCTTCATAAACTGTGGTATCTTTGTAATATAATGTCAGTCCGTTCCCCTATCCTTGGGGAAACAGCATTGATGTTGGAGCTGAGTATACAGTAAAACTTGATTCCAGAGCTCCAAATTTTAGTAATGGTGTTCAAAGTAGCATATCTGTTGTGTCAGAAATAAGCTGCAGGGTATCATTGCAGTTCTGAGTAACACTAGTAAAGAAATTCTGTTGGAGACAGAGGGACAATGTTCCCAGAAAGGACCAGAGCCCTGCTCTTGGATACACCCAAGATTATTTTTTGTGGGGAGGGGGCTTTAGGCTTTTTTGTTTGTTCTGTCTTGTTAATTCTTTGTAGCTTACAGTAACCAGACAGCAGGAGGAGGAGCTGCTCTTGATGAATAATCACATGTGACATGAAACAGAGCTATATGCAATCATCCTCTCCCCTCCCTAAAGAACATGCCTCCATTTCAATCAGATTTGAGTTGGTCCAGGGAGGAAGAGAAGAAGAAATCCATATCTGTGAGCCCTGAGCACTTGTGTGTGTAGGACACAGTACACCTGAACTTTGGCCATGCATGGCAGAACACCAAGTAGGTACTGTGTCTCCCAACCCAGGCTGGCAGCCTCAGATAGGAAGGATACTGAACTTGGTCCAGGGACGCAGATCGGCCATCACTTCCTCTAGTTTACTCATGTAGCCCAGAGATGGCATGAGGGAACGCTCACCAGGGCTGGAGCCCCACATGTTTTCTTTAGAGCTCTAAATCTCTGAGAGGCCCTTCTGCTCCACTACCCTGCTTTTCATGGACATGTTCCAAAATAAAGGAACAGGGGCCCAGATGATCTCTGTTGTATTGAATTAGCTGCCTTTCTGCCACACGTGCTTTACCTCCTGCTGCCTGCACCCTTTTTTGCCTGAGGGCTTTTCCACCTGAAATTCCATACCCTTCTTTTCTTGCCCATATATCCCTTTTTACCAATAAGTAGTTCCTTTGCAGAGAGGGTACTTAAATACACACACACACAGGGAGAGAGAGAGAGAGAGGGAGAGAGAGACTTTAGAGCATATGTAAATTAGCATATACAAAAGTGTGCATTTTTGTTAGTTTTGTGGAGAGGACTACCTCCCTTGAAATTGTCTTGGGGGTGAGGGGCTTGAGCGCCTCAACTCAACCATCACCGGTGTACAATAATTCAGAGAAGCCACATGAATAATCTTAATCAAGTTTCCTGTTCTTTACCTTGGATTAAAAAGAGCAGTGCTTCCAGGCGCAGCACCTGGCTTCCCACTCAGCCACAGCAGGCCCCTCTGCTGCGTGGCTGGATCAAGTGGCCAGGCCACACTGGGCGGCTGTTTCCGTCCTCTGCTGCATCCCAGCACTGCAGAGGTGGACAGCTACATGGGGCCTTGGACTGCTTGGGCGAGTATGTGACTGTGAGCATGTGAGCAGCGCCTCTTAACACTGCATGCAGTCGGAGTGAAGACCAAGCTTGCTGTAACTGCCAGATCAAATTGCCCAGCGAACATCTGTTCACTAGCTTAACATTTCTCCCACTTTCCACCCACCCTGAAGTTCCTATTGCAGAAAACCTCAAGAGCAATGTGTCATTTAAATGTCATTTTATTGTACAAATAGTAAAGGTTGCACCTTTGAGGAACTATTACAATAATCCCATAGGAATTGCTTACACTAAGGTGGGGCAGGAGGAGAGCAGGGAATCACACTTAAAGAGAAATGCAACATTGGACCAACGGCTCCTTACTATTTTGTTGCAAAGGTGTGTTTCCTAAAATCCCGAATGTGCATTACATCATCATATACAGGATTATGGACAAAATTACAGTACAGATGGATTTCAGCTGAACCAGCATTACATTTCAGACAGCTCTTATTCTGGATTGCATTGTACATGCATAACTATATTGTTCTAATTACGAAGTCAAATGGTTTGAACTTGTTTTGAAACTACTGACTACAATTGGTATATATTATATAATCATACCATCATAAATCTGATTTGCTTTCAACTTCTGGACAAAAATATGACAAACCACAGATTCATGTGACTATGTATAATAAATCATGCATTTAACATTGCCTGGAAACACCAGTGTTTTCAAGTTAACTCTTGTTTTCTTCAAAATCACACCATGTGAAGGAAAGGAGGTCCAAAGATTATAAAGAAACAGTGCAAATTGAATATGATAGTCAAGCAGCTTTTGATTAAGTCAGGGAGGGGTGTTGGCATTTGCTTATTAGAAGATAGGAGTATATATACATAGGCTTTTTTCAAAACGTGTTGGAATCAGATACTAGAAGAAGAAGCAGTTCCTTCTTCCATCCCATCAAAAAGACTGTAGAATTCTAATTATTACTGCAGGGAAATAAAATGTTTTATGGAGAATATGTTGCTGGTTCTTTGTCATTTTTCGGTGTGAATGCTTCAAAAGGAAAGTGGAAAGGGGAGGTGCTAAGGCAACAGAACAACTTTTTTCTTCTAAGCACTTTTCTGCTGGTTTAAATTACTTAAATTATTCTGTATAAATTAGATATAATTCTACTTTGTTTCCAATACGTATAAAAATTGATGAAGCTGCATGGTTTAAAATAGTTTATCAAAAGTTATTAAAAATTCTGTACAAAATCACAACAAAATAATTCAGCGTGGGAAAGGTAGCAAGTAGGAAAAATGCTGATTGAAAAATAGAGATTTTATATATACTCTTTCTTTTCTTACTTTTTTCTTTCTTTTCTTTTTCTCTTTTTGTAACCGGCCCATGACAAGTTTCGGAAAGAAAAATTGCATAGATCCTAATTATTGCTCGTGGTTTTGTTGTCCCGATCAGATCACTGGGGAGGTGAGCGGCATCTTTTCTACAGCCCCAGCGCGGGTTTCGATCTGGGGTGGAGAGGGGAGGCGAACGCAAAGGGGGCACGGGAGGAAGCGCGGCCTCCCCGTTGCTCTCGAAGGCAGGAGCAGCAGCGCGCGCTGGCGGCGCCGCGCCCGCGAGTCCCGTCCGTCCGTCTGTCCGTCCGTCCGCCCGCCCGCCCGGCGCGCGCCCGTCTCGCGGCCCCCGCGCCGCGCGCTCAGTCGTGGAACAGGGCGCCGAGCTGCGCGCTCACGACCCGCTCGTGGTGCGCGTGGCCCTCGTAGGGCAGCAGCGCGTCCAGCGGGATCTCGCAGCGGGAGGCGGCGGCGGCGGCGGCGCACGGGAAGAGCGGGCCGTGCGCCGGGGCGCCCGCCAGGCCGGCGGCCGCGTAGTGCATGGGGAAGGCGAAGCCCTTGTCGAACTCGCCGGAGGGCTCGTGCTTGAAGGAGAAGTTCCCGTTGACGCTGAGCGGCGGGCTGAGCGGCCCGTCGAAGGCCGGGCTGGCGCACTCGGCCAGCGCGCTCTCCAGGAAGGGCTCCAGCGCCGCGCCGTACGCGTGCGGCGCCTTGACGTGCAGGACGTGGGAGCTGTCCATGGTGCCGTAGGGCGGGCTCGGCAGCCCCGGCGACTGGTAGGCGTACGCGTGGGCCGCGAAGGGCGCGCCGGCCGGCTGCATGTGGGGCGGCAGGTCCTGGCTCTGCTCGGGCAGGAAGGTCCTCGGGTTGAGCTGCAGGCAGCCGGCCACCAGGTTGGTGGTGGGCTGCGAGAGGCCCTTGCAGAGGCTCTGCACGAAGGACACCAGGTCCGGGCTCTTGCCCGAGCGCAGGATCTCGGAGAGGGCCCAGATGTAGTTCTTGGCCAGGCGCAGCGTCTCGATCTTGGACAGCTTCTGCGTCTTGGAGTAGCAGGGCACCACCTTGCGCAGGTTGTCCAGGGCTGCGTTGAGGCCGTGCATGCGGTTCCGCTCGCGGGCGTTGGCCTTCATGCGGCGCAGCTTGAACCTCTCCAGGCGAGCTTTGGTCATCTTCTTCTTCTTGGGCCCGCGCCGCTTGGGCTTTTGATCGTCGTCTTCCTCCTCGTCCTCCTCGTCCTCGTCCTCCTCCTCCTCGTCCTCCTCGTCCAGGTCGTCGTCTTCCTCCTCTTCCTCGCCGGTTCTCAGCGAGTCCCCCTCGGCCTCGGCGTGCATCGCCTCCAGATCCTCCTCTTTCTTGTCCGCCTCGTGCTCCTCGTCCTGCGAGCTGAGGCGGTCGTCAGCCCAGCTGGGGGGCCCTTGCGGCTGGGCCTCCCCCATCAGCCCGTGCTCACTGTACGATTTGGTCATTCTGGGATGTCCTGCACGCAGAAGAGAGCACAAGAAAAGTACACTGAACGGAGGGCGCGGCAACGATTTCTCCCCTCAGAGGCCTCCCTCGCGAAGGCTGCAACCCTAAACACCCTACGGAGTAGTAAGCTTCACGGAGCACAGCGAGGCTTACTTCCGAGCAAACCTCCATAGGTCTGCAAAGGAGGCGTCGATTAGGCACCCGTTCACTTGTCTCTGCACTGAAATCTCTGAAAATGAGACCGTTCATTACAACACATTCCAAGGAAGGCATCCATGCAATTCACATTTTCCACGTTTAAAGCCGGTTCATAGACGGGCTCTGCCCAACCGTGTGCTGAACTCACTTAGAGGAGCGCCCCCCCCCCCTTGCCCTCTTTTGCTCCTTCCCCCCCCCCCCCCCCCCCCGCAACAAACTTCCTAACTTCTCTGCTCGTCTGCACTTCCAGGAGATCTGTCTTCTCAAATACCATTATGTAACTTGTTTATATTGGTGGCGATGGCTCTGAGAGGATTATATGCAAGCAGAAATTTGCCAGATACCATCGAAAAGAAGAGCATGCCTCTGAAAAGGCAGAAGAGGCAGGGCAAATCGCCAGTGATGATTCCGCCAGGACAGGATTTGTTCCTTTCTTTGGGCTCCTTTTCATCCCCCCCCCCCCCCCCCCCCCCCCCCCCCACGCCCGCCGACTCCATCCTGCACAATGGCCGTGCAGACTTCCCAACTGTTCAGAGTCAAGGAGAGCTCCGCCGCCGAGACGGGGATCAGGTGCAGCCTAATAAACCGCCCCTCCACCCGCCTTTTCGCGGGGGCGTCCTTCTGGTCTTAGAGGAACTTCCATGTTCTGGGGAAACGTCGGCTAATGAGTGGGTTGGGATGAAACCTGCCGGGTGGCGGGACGAGCGGCGCTAGTTCAGTCTGCTTTGCAGGGCAAAACGCAACAGTTGAGCGCCTGGTTCAGCTGCTCGGCGGCTTTGAAGGCGTCTGCTCCTCCGGCCCTGCGGGGCATCCCTGCCTCGCCTTGCCCTGAGAGGCAGCCGGCCTCAGCCGCCCCTCTTCCCTCCCCAGCCTATCCTTGTGCCCGTGCGTTTGCTTTTTGTTTTGCTTATTCCCAAATTAAATTCAGACGACCGCGAAGTTGGATCAAAGGAGTGGAAATCGTTCTTCTCCTGCCCGCCTAAGTCCCCCCGCTGCCCGCCACTTTCATCCTCAAAACATAGACACCCTATCCCATCTTGGCTCTCCCTAGAGGAGACCTGCCGAGATGGATGGGAGGCACTGGAGGCGACACCCATTCCAGAACACCCGCTTCTCCCAGCCAGATGGACAAGATCCGCTGGAATCGTTCCGCGTTTCCCGGATCAGTGCCAGTCACTCAAAAGGGACCAATACGCCGAATCTTTCCGATTGCATGCCCCCAGGACAAAACTTCTCTTGCTAACATTGGGAGAGCAAGCCGAGTGACAATCCGACACAGAGTTGCTACTGAGACCATCGTATTGAACTCAGCGGGGCTTACTCCTGAGTAAACATGCTTAGGATCGGGCTGGAAGTCACCCCCACCCACCCACCCAATGTACGCCGAGAAAGGTTTGCTAACAGGGCATGCCATTTATGGGGAAAGGAGGGGAAATTCAAGGATCCTTCCATCCATCGATCCTGTCCTGTAGAGATAACGGTAAGCCCAGCGATGGGATGTTGGCTCTTTATTCCCCACCCCCAGGCGAAGAAATTAGGGCAGCCTCGAGGAGCATCACTGCACAAGGCTCCAGGGACTCGAGCCTCAGCATTACCTTTCCTTTTCAGAGGGTCCTTCGCAGTGATCGTCTCATAACCCTGGTGCGCCTGGAGAGCTCTCCGTGGGTAAGGAAGGGCTCCTGCTCTTTCCCTTTCTTTTTCTTACTGTTTTTTCCCCTATGAGGCTGCGTGGAGGAGGCTCCGGTTATATAGCCAGGTTCTTCTGCCGGGGAAGGGGAGGGGCGGGGCGGGGCGGGTCCTGGAGGCGCCCCCCGGTGAGGGGCGAGCGGCGAGCCCCGCCCCCTCGCCCGCCCCGCCCCCGGCCCTTCAGCCTTCCCCGGCACGCGCCATATGGTCACCCACGTCAAGCTCCGAGGGGGGTCACGTGAGCTGCCCATTTGTATGCCGCCCGCTTCTCCATCCCGTCCCTTTGTGGCCCGAAGAAAGTGGCCATCTGTCGCCAGCCAGCGACTCCGCGGACCTGTTTGTACCCGCAGGAGAGATTAACCCTTGCGCCGCGGGCAAAGGCTGCAAGGGGCGGCGGGGCGGGGGAGCGGGAGGGCGGGGAGGGCGGGCGGTGGTCCCCTCGCGCTGTGCGCATCTCTCGATCGCGGGCAGGGGCGCGAAACTTCTCGGCTCGGAAGCGGGAAGGCAAGGCTGGGAAGGATCCTGGACGAGCTCGCCTGGGAACCCAGCCCTCGTCCGTCCTTTGCCACCCAGCGTGGCCATAGAAGGTCGCCGCCCAGAGTCTCCCCTGCTTTGCCCCAAGGGACGGAGCGGGCTCTTTGGTCCACGCGTCTCCCCGGCGGACGAGCCCTTCTGAACGGGGGGGGGGGGGCAGGCGCCGAGGGGGGCGAGCAGCTCCTTCCGACATCTTCGGCGGGCGCAGTCCTCTCCCGCGAATGCTTCCAGCGCATCTCGCTCGCAAACGCGCGCGCGCGCCCGAGGCGGACGATCCGGGACGACCCGGGACCGTCCCTCCGTCGACTTTGCCCTGATCTTGTCACTGCGCTCCTGGGGGACTCCTGCCTCGCGCCTGTGTGGAGGTGAGGCAAACGTCACCGGGATGCCCCTTTGGGCCAGGTTCGCGAATCGCCTCGCCTCCTCCCCGGGTGGGGGTGGGCAGAGGGGGAGGGAGAGCCGGAGAGCGGAGGGAGGGAGCGATCGGACCGTCAGACGTGCAACAGCTTTTCCTGGCACAGCGCTGGTCCGTGGCAGCAAAACCAACACAGACCGAGAAACCTGATCCCGAGGCGGGAGCTTCCGTAGGCAAGACCCCATCCGTCACATAAGAGCCATTCCAGGTGGGGGTGGACGCTTTCTGCCAAAGAGGCCTGTGCGCCTGGTCTCCAGAAATCGGAATCTCCCCATGAAATGCTAGAAAAAAAGCTAACTTGCTCCCCCGCACCTTCCAGGGATGCGTGGTTTTATACATGCGATTTAAGAAACAAACCCCGAACGAGGAGGATACAAATGGGTGCACGCAGAAAAAGATACAGCAGTTTTTAAACATGGTTACATTGAAAAGCTATCTGCTTAAACATGTGCGCACATTCAGTACAGTTTGTTCACCTAGAAGGAAAAATTGCACCCAGAGAAAGCCTTTCTGTTTTCATGATTACTTCTTTGATTTATACCCCTCAATCTGTCTTTCCTCCCAACAGTTCAGAGCTGTTTCCAGGGGGTTCTCAAGTGAACTTCAGCTATTTCCATAAGCCAGAAGTAGGTCAGATAGTACCGCCCAGATATTTTGCACTACAACTTCTGTCAAGTCCCAGCCAGCACAGTGAATGAGCAGAGCTTATGGGTGCTGTAGTCCAAAACACCTTGAAGACGTCAGGTTACCTATTCCTGACCTAGGCCATCTAAACTGCAATCATTTACCCATTTACCTTGGAATAAGTCCCATTCATTTCAGTAGGGATTACGTCTGAGTAGAAACGCGTAAGATTGCATTACAGCTATTGCTGGGAAGAGCCCGGGAAAGGGCCACTTTCCCTGTGTGCATAAGATGCATTTCCATCTCTGGATGTGTTTGATGAGACAGACATCCGTCTTCCTCAGTCACGTCACTCTGCATCATCCCACCAGTTCAGTGATGGGTGATTTCCTGCAAAGTCCCCGGGCAACCCCTTCTGTGTTTTGATGTATTTGAGGAGGATCCAGCTTAATCTTCCTTCTTTATTTGGACAAGGAGAAGCCTTGCTGAAGGACACGCACGACACTTTAGGAGAGGGTTTTAAGCGCGAAGAATTGTTTCACCAGCTTGCTGTTTTTTCCAGTGACAGTGGGCGGGGGGGGGGAGCCTCAAGGTGTCCTCCTTTTTTTCAAGAGCAGGTGAAAGACACAGGGGGATGATAGGAACTGTAGTCCTATTCATCTAGCGGATGCAAGGGTTGGGAAGGCTGAGAGGCATCCGTCTAAAAAGGTGGAGAAAACAATAAATAGCACTTGGGTTTTGGATCTGTGAGTTTTGGAAATGTGGATTCTGCCCGGTAGTGGTAGTTCCATTTGTCTTTGCTCTCTCAGCAGAGGACATCGAAGTCGAAGCCCCTTTGAAATCCTGAAGGTGCCCTGTGAGGCATCTGAAAGCAGACAATGTTTCTTTCCTTGATTGCCTGACAGTACTTCCAGCGATTCTTCTGTCGGATAGTATGAAGGGTGCATTGTGGCTTGTCCTTTGTGGCTGAATCCTTGTGGAACGATCTGTCTGCCTACCCTCCTCTGGTTAGAGCAGGTGAAGCATTAGGCACGAGTTGTTCAATGGGTATTTCTGAAAACCAAAAGATCCAAAATTAACTAAGGAACCAGGCTAAGCCTCCCTTTCTCATATGTTGTGGTGGAGGGGAACACTGGGTTTGGACAGCTTCTTCAAATTCTCACTTAAGTGTAGACTCGGCTGCCGGTTCCCCATATCAGAGTCACAGTCAAGGCGATAAAATTGATGTGAACATTTGAGTCACCCACAGAGGTTGTGAATATGGAACCATAAATGGTTGCTTTCCTAGACTAACATGACATCATCACAAGGGTCTAATCCTTGTGGTTCCATAATCCCGATTATGACAATGAAGTTCATTTGAGTAGCTTGGAGGGGGGGAAATAACTTAATCTTGATAACCTACCTCCCAAGGTTCTTGGGAGGATGCATTAGATAACAATTACAGAACAGTGGTTGATTCTGAGAGAAGTGGGATAATAGAAGCAATTCAGGTGGGTAGGGTGGTTCTGCCCTACCTTATTGTTTTAAAGGCTAGTCAGACCGACCTATTTATCATTATTACATGTCCTCTGTATTGCACCAGGTGCTGCCATCAAACCAGGACTTCGGGGCAGAACCTGGGAGCCGAGAAGGGCCCCCAGAACAGGGCTGGCTCACCACATTTTGAATCCAGTGAAGTAGCACACATTGCCGTCTGGAGCGGGGCCCCATCAGACAATTAAGGCCAGAGTCTAACATTACCTGTCTGCAGGCACCACTGAAATTAATCTTTTACTAGTATTAGGATCTCAGCAGCAACCTTTTACTTGTAACAAGCTTGGAGATAACAACAGAACTATTGAGAAAACCCAATGTCAGGGTTCTGCTGTTTGTGTTTTTTCGCACACAGTCGCCCGAAAACCTCGGATCTGCTGTTTTGCAGTTCTTCCGCTCTCCTTTTGGCCCGCCTGCTGCGCACTGGACGGTGGCTCCAGAGAAAGGGGTCGGCCGGGTTAATTGTCTGCCTCGGTGGCGGAGTAGCCAAGTTCCACGTTTCCTCTGCGCAGGACTCGAGCCGCCCTCGGAGGAGCAGAAGCGAGCGCGGAGCTCGGGCCGCGCGTCCCAGCCTTCCCCGAGACCCATTTCCACTTGAGCGCGGCCTGGCTGGTCGGCTGTGCGGATTAAGCACAAGCCAGCCTTCCCCGGCGCCCCTCCTCCCCTTCAGCAAAGCGCTCCCGTTCGCACAGCCCCGGCTGGAGAGGGAGCAGAGAAAGGAACACAGCCGGGGACGGAATCTGCGGTGCGCTTCCACGGTCCCCGATGGCCACGAGCGGGCGATCCACTAGGCGATCCGTCGCGCGTGGATCGCCCGCCTCGACTGCCTCCTCTTCCTTTTGGCACGCGCTCCTTTCCCAGCCACGGGCTCGCAGGCAGGAAAATGGCTGGCAGGAGAGCGAGCGGGCTAGCGGGGAGGCGCGCAGCCCCCAGAGCCTGCTGGGCAGGCCGGCTTCGGGGGCTGGGGGGAAGGCTGGGGGAGCTGCAGGGAGGAGAGGAGAGGGGTGAGGCAGCTAGTAGCAAGGGGAGCTCAAGGCCAGGGAGGCCACGCAGCTGATTTTCGCTGGGGAAAAGGCTGCTTTCGCCCTCCCGGCCCGCGGATCGAGCCCCCCCGCCGCCCACTCTTCCCGTTCTTCCCAGCTCTGCTCCCTTCGGCCAGAGCGCCGGGCCCGACTGCCCTTCCGCGGGGCTGACTGCGGGAGCCGCGTGGGTCTCACGTCGGGCTCGGCTCTGAATTCGGGTCCCGGGGCAGCACTTGGGCAAGTCGCTGGTTTCCCGAGCCCCGCTGTCAGCTCTGCAAGGCAACTCTAGACGGGAAAAGGGGCCTACAGCCCCCAGCCTGTGCGGCTTTTTCCTGCCCATCCATGGATAGGGTTGCGCCCGAAATCACTTTTTACCGCGAGTAGAGAGGTGGGGGGGGGGGGCAGGGTTAGGACGTGGAGGCTCACTCAGAGTCTGTGGGGTCCCACGAGCTGTGATAGGGATTGTGAACTGAGAGCTTGCCTCCCTTTTGCGACCTATTCAATGATGCCTCCCCACTGGCAGACCCCGGTGGCTGCCTCGGCCCTCTTCAACCTGCCGCTCGGATCCATCCCTTTCATATTCCTCCACTGACCCAAATATCCCACGGCCACTTCTTCCAGTTTTAGTCCCGTCCATGCCTACGCGTTGATTCTGACTTGCTTTATACAGGTGCGCATCTGCTATATTAACACCTTTTCCCGTCCCCCACGCAGCCCAAGCCGGTTTTCATGATCCAGTGAGACTGATAGCCCAGTAGGGCCTGGAACCCGGGCCTCCCCGGTCTCCGTCTAACAGTCGAGCCGGCCTTACTTCGGAGTAAGGAAGGACATGGCGTGAGGGAGCAAGAAAGACTCCTCGAAGCTTCCGCTGCCGCCGTTCTTGCTGCTTCCCAGGGAATGTCCCTTCCCTTCCTCCTCCCGCGACCACTCAGGCACTCCAGGCCTCCTCCGCCTCCGCCTCCGCCTCCCTCCCCAGGAGGACTCCCGTCTGCTGAGCGACACGCGAGCGGCACGCGTTGGCGACAAAAGCCGCTTTCACGGCTCGCTGCCCCTTTTGCAAAGCCCAAATCTGCTCTCCCCTCCTGCCGCCCGCTTGCAGCTCATCTGCCGGCTTCAGTTCCTGAGCCCACGCTAAGGACAGCCACAGCCGCAGCGACCTGGGTAGGGGGGCGGGGGGGAACGTTTAGGACGCGCAGCGCTGCGGGTGGGGGCAGAGACAAGCGGGCAAAGGGGAGCCCCCATCCACCGCTGGGGATCTCCCGAACAGAGACTGTTTGGTTCCTTGTTTTAGGAACATTATTTCCTTCCTTCCTTCGCTTTTTTCTTTTCCTCTCTGTCTCCCTCCCTGCACATCTTTTTTTATTGTACAACACCCCACCCTTAAAATCTGAAATCAAAATTTATTTGGCTATCCTTCTAAACACCAAATTGAAGAAGCCACACCAACGCCGAGTATTTGCACATTCTGGGGCTGAAGAGGCGTTGTGAAACTTTTTTTTTTTTGGAGGGGGTGGGAGGGAGGAGGGCGGTATTAAAGCAACGGCTGACCTAAAATGCCAAGTACTGCTACTTAGGACAGATTCAGGGAGGGTGGCGTGGGAGGCAGTGGAAACGCTATTAAAATGCCTTACAGTTGTCCAGAGAGCGCAAAATCTATCCCAAGGAACTCTCTGGGGTTTGCGGCATTATCTTAATTAAGATAATTGATTCATATTGCACCTGCGAGAATGAAGGGAGAAAAGGATTCTCTTTCGCTCCCCCCTTCCTCCCCCCCCCCCCCCCGCAATCATAGCTTAAAGCTATTGGAAAGAGGAAGCCTGGCTTGTACTGGGTGATTTACGATGGAGCTCGGGCGAGGTCTATTTATCTGAATTTCCTACCCTTGCCGGGAGTAAATAGGACAGAACATCCCCCCTTTCCCTCCCTTCCAAAAAGAAGTTTGACTTGAATGCAATGATCATAGACGTACAAGGCCTGAGGATTGTGCCAAATGAAGCGCCCAACTCATTAAAAAGAGCCCGGCGTTGGGGCTGCGCGTGTGCCGCACAAGTACATGGAGGCGTGCCCGGCTCTGCGCTGAAAGTCTCACACCTGTTTGCCATAGAAACAGATTGAGGAAAGCCGGAGCCAGGTAACAGACGAGGGCCCTGGCTACGAACAAAGGTGGACGATCGATCTGGCTGGCTTTAATTAGCACACGCCACGGCGGAGAGGGAGCGCGGGGCGGGCGGGGGTGGGATCGGAAACCCCTCGGGCTGGGCCGGCCGCGGGGAAGGCGCTCGGCCCGCTGGCGGCGAGGCGGGGGATCAGCACCCTGGACAGCTCCCGGGCGCCGCGGCTCCGGCCGGCCGGCCGGCAGGGTCGCGTTTGCCTGCCGCCCGCTCGCTCGCTCGCTCGTCCCCCACGGCGGGCCTCCAAAGGCCTTTTTGTCTTTCTTCGCCTGCTTGTTTTTCAGTGGGCATGTGGAGGTCGAAAATGGACCTCCGCTGATTTCTTTCAGAAGGTTAAGCACTGCTAAAAGGGACACGTCCAAGTGCGGGAAAGATCCGCGACGGATCCTGGTTCCCCCTCCCGCCTCACCCTCAGCCATTTTGGGGTTCAAAAGTGCTCTTCAGCTTCCTTTAGGAAGAACATCCACGTGCGTTATTCTTAGAAGCCCTCGATAATCAGGTGGGAACTATTGGAGACACAACCAGCACTGGATTAGATAAGACAAGACAGTAAGAAAAGCTTTTATTCGAAACAGCAGATTTAAACAATAGGTGGTGACATTAAACCGAATGTGAAAGAACGCTTTAAAAAAAATGAGGCTTTAACTTTGTTCTGAATTTTGTCTATATCCATATTTCAATTCTAAAATTTCAAAACCATAAGTTTTTTCCTCCAGCTTGAATTCCATATTAAGTTACAGCTTACATATAGAAGAAACAGGTATATTTATGGAGAGGAATAACAGTGTTGGGGTATATATATATATGTATAAAGACCTGTTGCAGTGACTCCTGTATAAGAAATTGGCAAAAAGGTCAAATGCTGTGATCTTAAAGGCAATTAGCAGCAGCTCCAAAACTATTTTCTCTAGAGTGAACTCACTCGGGCAAAGAAGTGTGTAAACTGAGACAGAAATAAGCCTTACCTGAATTTAAGAGAATATTTGCATGTTTAAGTGGGGGGGGGGAGGTTGCATGCCCACAACATCTTTATTTGAATAGCCTATTCCCTTTTCTCCCTTCCCTTGCTAAATGAGGTTGTTTAATTTTATAAATGACAACTTCTATTTAGTTAATGGAAATTACATCTAGACCCAAGCTTTAATTATCTGCTTGCTTTTGCTCACTGGCATAGAATTATGAAATCACAATGGATTTTTAAAAAATTGCCTTAATATACAGAAGAAATAAGACAGATTGCCTAAAAACTGAGGCCACCATGTGTGTGTCTAGAGGCCAATGGAAGGTAGATTTGGATCTACAGGGAGACCTCTGGGTGATTTGTTATCACTTGTAAGGGTTTCCAACTCCCAGTGGTTCAACAGCAGCAACAAAATGACTCCGAGAAACGAGGAAAGGGGTAGCCAGAATTGGATTTTCATGTGGAAAACTGTGATCCGTCCAGTTCTAATATTCAAAGCAAAATATTGAGATTGGCATTTTTAAATTCTACGAGGCTTCTGCTCCAGTTCCAGGGAGTGGATATTTGGGTTCCAGGAAAACAAACAAAAACAGAATCCACAAACCTGCAGTCTGGCCACAGCCATGCTAGAAGGCAAAGAACTGCCTCGCCAGAAAACTCACTCCCTCTGCTCTCTCACTCCTCCTCTTTCTCTCCCTCTTTTTCTCTGCCTTTTCCATTGATGTCAACCTCCCCTATTATTAGGAACTAGGACTCTTCTCAGACAGGATTTGTAAGTGGACAATCTCATTATTTTTGATCCAGGCATTTACCCGAGAGTCTCACCTCCTTTAAATAAATAAAATATTGTGCATGGTCTATGGGTTTTTTAAACTTCCTCTTTAAGAAACTCATTTCCATTTGAATTAAATATTGATAATCTGACCTTTAAATTCCTTTAACTCATCAAAAGAAAGAAATTCCAAATGTGGATAGGCCTCGGCCTTGCCCTGGTGGGCCTTTCCACTTGAATAGGCACTGAGATTAAACAAGCCCAACTTCCTTCTCCCCCTCCTGCACCCTCTCTTTGCACTAATTGCTTATGCAAAAATGCAGATCCATATTAATTAGTGACTCTCCTGATTAGTTTGGTGGTATTTCCACATAATAAATCATGCTGCAGACATGGGGGGCTTTTGGCATCTCACCAGGAGTGGCTCAGGATGCAATAAGATTTCCATGTTCAATAATCATAATAAAATATCATAGGCCAAAAGTACCTTTCTGTTGCAGGTAATGCTGTGTGCCACCTGCTCCCTGCACCTGCCATGGGAAATTGCTTTCTGTCCTGGCAGGCCTTCTTTCCTCCCCTTAAAGTGCACAGCATTCACAGCTTGAATCATGGCACAGAGAAGCACAGGGTCAGATTGCAAGCGGATGTCATTCTGCCCTTTCAAAAAAGATGGTGCTGAGAGTTTTGCGATGGAGGCGTGATTTCAAGTATCTAAGTGGAACGCAGGGCTGATTCTGTATTGTGCATGAAGAGGATCTTATGTTGCATAGGATGATGGCATCCCCAAGACAAAATCCGTTTCAGGTTGGATTCAGATGGTCGTACTGAAAACACTGGGCTTAAATTAAGTTCCATTAATGTCAAGTGGTCTTCTCCAAGTGTGAATAAACAGAGCTCCTGCCTGACTTGCACTGAATCATTTCGTATTTTAAGATATGCACTCTGCTGGCTGAAGGAGCTGCCTTTTGCTTGCAACCACTTTGGGATGCACATCTCATAGCGTGCATTACAGGGAACACACGGGCTGTGCTACATCACACACACATCATGTGCCATGGAAGCTTGCTTCTGTGCATTCCTGCGCTCATATAGAAACCGAGCACCTGGCACTTCCAATATAGCAGGTTGCCTGGAAGTAGTACTCGGCTGGGTCAATGCTAAAGCTGCAGAGTCAACATCTCAGGTAGTTTAAAAACTTTTAACTTTTACCATGATAGACAATTGATTTAGATGCTATACAAGGTAATGTATAAAAATAACATTTTTCTGATTTTGATCCCAAAATACTATCCTGATGTAACCCTCCATTTTTACTGTTTGAAAGTCCACCTAAGATTACGTATTACTGGATGTTGTATCCTGTTACTGAGTCACCTTCCTATTTCTGTACATTTATATTTACATCAATAATATGAACGACATCCTTATAATCATGAGGGCTAAAAACTTTCCTGTTTTAACAATGGGAATGGGAAAGCATGGGTGCTATAGTCAGATCTCTAGAAAACTCAGACTGAAGTCCCAACAAAAGACAGCTTCATAAACAGTGGGAGTAATCCAGTCTGTTTCTGAAATGCTGATATGGGGTCGGAGGACTGAATCTCTAGGTTCTGCTTGCATGCTCTGCTAGGATAATCCTCTGTGTAGCTCTATGCACACTGACTCCTGCGGATGAGTCCCATTCGACACAGTGGGTCTTACTTCTGAGTGGAAGTGCATAGTTCTGGGTTGAAACTATGTGGATCTGCACTCTGCAAAACTGTTCTACAGCAGTCCCAAAGAGTGTTCCCAGCCTCCTGTTAGCATGATATATACTTCTGCTGCGTCTCAGAGCCAACCCACGTGTTTTAAAAAAAACCAGCAGTACAACTTTTTCACCAGGAGTGCAGAACCCAAGGCCGGGACCCAAATCGAGCCTTCCTGGTGCCCCAGTCTCGCTCTCTGCAGTTTCCCAGATGGCCACGAGCCCTTTCCCTGGCCCCTTCCCCCACCTCCAATTGTTCAGTCGCTTCCTGACTTTTGTGTAGTTTTGCCCATCGCAAAACTTGAAATGCCTTTCCTAAGACTTAGCTATTGCCAGTGAGAGCTCTAAACTAAATCATGCAGGCATTTTGGGCTGCAAGCCTTTTGCCTTAGGCCCTGCCCTCCACAGTGTACACTTTCAATGAAGGTTCATGATCATGTGTTCTATAGTTCTCACAGGCAAGAAACATCCTCTAAGCCAACATCTAGCAAATTAGGATAGAATGCTTCTGCCTTACATGTTGGGTTGATGATGTAAGCAAAAATAAATGGGGAAGCATTCAATTCTGAGAGGTCCAACATGCATGCTGAAACCAGTGAGTCAACAGTTCTACTATGTACACTTTCTGAATCAGTAGACTGGCCTTAAAGAGGTACAGAGATTTAATGGTTCGCAATGAGCTATGGGCCAAGCTTTCATAAGAGCTACATCACCTGCCATCTATTACCAATGGCAGTTGTACTGGATGCAGAAGAACCATGGCCACTAGTAAAAGCTAATGTTGCCCTTAGCTGAAAACAGCCATAGGATGGGAAAACAGCAAACACAGGTGTCTGCAGCTTATCTAAAGCTTTGGTGGGATTAAATGGTTGCCTGAATATACATATACTCTAAAGTGAAATCTTCTTAGGGCTGACTTTAAAGGAACTGATTTTGTGCTACTTCTTCAGAAAATAATCGCAATTACACTACACATCCCATGGACATCACAAAGGATTCTTGGGCGTCTAATAGGGCAGGGGTAGACAGAAGTTTGATCTCTAGATGGTTTGGACTTGAACTCTCAGAAGCTCCTGCCAGGATGGCCAATAGTCAGGAAAGATGAGAAATGGTCCAAACCATCTGAAGATCTGTCTTCTGTCCATCCTGCTCTAGGACACACACTTGTTTTACAGGACCAAGTCTATTTGGTCTTCTCCTCTTCCTCCGACATGAACTGCCAGTGCACCCCGAAAGGCATCCAGGATCTCCCTGCAATTGCACATGGCAGAAGAAGACTGGCATCAGAAGACAAGCTGTCTTTCAAGGACACTTCTCTTCCATGAGTGATCTTCACATGGAGAAATCCCTGAGAAGATGTAGAAGAATCCCAGGATTAATGTCACACTGTTTGAAAACCATTGCTCCACCATCATGCCCTACTGTCAACATTTTTAATAGCTAAAACCCATGATAGATAAGGATGAGTCCTATTTAGGGATGGTGACATCTACCTGCTTCATTTTCTCTTGCATTTGAATTTGGTTACAATCACAAAGTCCTGTCTCATCTTTGCGAATGTTGGTACATTCTTATTAAAAAAAGAATAGAAACAAAAATTCCACCCATTAGCACCAGCCAAATTCAAGAGATACAGCTCCTTCTGCGATGGACCTTCCAGCCATGTAACTGTTAGAGATGAGGGGCCTCTCCAGAAGAGGTGGCAACCATGATTACACAATGAAATGCTTGAAGACAAAGCGTTCACACCCAGACTCTTAAGAGCAAACACTCAAAGCGCTTAACCTGAATGGGTAAATCTGTTATTTCCAGCTTTTTCCACACACAATTAGTCAACATCCCTTTCTCAAGTTCCTTTTGCCCTGAACATTAAGTACTTGATCATTGTTATCCAAACTGCATGGAAATAAACGTCTCACCCATCCCTAGTCTTAACCCGCTCCATCACAAGTTCTTCTGCCACAGAGAGGCAATAGCACAGGCAAGGGGCAAGCCTGTGAGCTGGAGTAGCCCTTGAGCTGGAGTATGGACAGTAGTCAAGATTGGAGATGCATGAACTAGTGCCACGTTGCAGTACCATGGACAGCAATCCTGCAGCTCCAGCGAGGACCAAGTTGCTGACCTGATGCAATTCTCAAAGAGTTCTGAAGGTCTAGTCAAGAAAGTCACTTAGAAGCTGCACCCACTGAAATGCTACCTCTAGCAGTTTTAAAGGGCTGGTATCTTTTTTTACTATCACTGGCTTCTTCCAGGGATGTGGTTTGACATTTGGCAATTGAGTTGGTGGAGAATGTTCCTCAGGGTCCCCCTAATCATGGGAGAAGGCCACATTTTGCTCCTCAGGGTATAATGGCAGTTTTTCAACATGGCAGTAGAGAGGGTGTAGAGGATCTTGGAGACATACAGGCAAAGAGTGGAGAGCTCATCTGGTTCCTTCTCAGAGCAGTTACTACTTGAGAATACCACCTCCAAAGGCTCTGGTCTGGAACCATGACAAGGTGTTTACAAATGGCTAAGCTGATGAGAAAGAAGTAATTCTTGGTGTCTTCAACCTGCAACAGAGTGAAGAGGAGGATAAAACCAGACCCTCTCCCTGGATACTGGTTCAGGTGGGAAAGGTGCTGGTACCTCCAATGGTATCCCTAAGTACACTCATTTACATTCCCCAAAATAAGTGAATGGCAACCTCTTACAGGGGGAATAAGTACAGCATTCGGGGGCAACATTGCTATGGGGTCAAAAGCCACCAACCACTCACGACAATGGGCAATTAATTGCAATATACAGATTCTCCTTGTGCGTGCACGCACACACACACACACACACACAGAGTATTTGCTT
Organism: Varanus komodoensis; assembly: GCF_004798865.1. NCBI lineage: Eukaryota > Metazoa > Chordata > Lepidosauria > Squamata > Varanidae > Varanus > Varanus komodoensis. The sequence continues at coordinate 3,857,468 of NW_025335548.1, forward strand.
GTGCTCAAAGGTCACGTTCTCATGAAAACAAAGCTGCAATTCTTAGCCTGTGTACACTCACTCTGAACCAAACATGAACAATTATAAATATGGGGGGTGGGAATCACCCAGCATTTACTGCATCGTTCAATTAGATTAGTGTTCAGATTAACATTTTTCATTATACAGCAGAGTGAATAAGTTTGATTCTCTGCCAGTGCTTACTGTAAATCTTCTGTGAGCATCATTAGTCAGTGCTTTCCAAAAGGCAGTGATCAAAGGCTATAAGAAAGCTAAGTGAGTAGCGCCACCTATAGGGGAACTTTTTAAAAATCCCATTGAATTTATCTGCTTGTGTTCATATTGATTTTCAGTAGTGCTTAAAAAACCCTCCTCTCAGTTTGTGCAGAGAATTGCTGTGCTGTTGCAGCCTTCCCCAAGCCTGGTGCCCTACAGGCATGTTTGAGTACAGCAGCCATCATCCCCAGTCAGGTGGCTAAGAATGATGGGAACTGTAGTAAAGGTTGCAGAAGTTTTGCTCCATCGTAACCAGTGAATTAAAGTTACAGAAAAGAGAAGGTGCTATTCCAGAAATTGTTGCAGAGCCTCTGTGACTCTTCCTTACAACCAGAAAGAGGCTAAAAGACAAACCCCTGCATTGCTTTGTAGAGGCTGGACTCTTGGGGACCCTGCGCTGATTGGATGACACAGATAGCACTGGCCTTTCAGTCTCTGTTACATAACGGCATCTCTTCCCTGAGTAAGACTGAGCAACAAAGAAAGAATTCATGCCAGGATGTTTCTCCTTTGCCCCAGGGAGACCTGGCATGAAGCTCGAGAGCTTTCTCTGGGGCCAGTTTTAAAGGTGAAGCTGATTTCCAGTGGTGTGTGTGTTTGTGGCTTTGTGATGAAACTTTAAGACAGGGTGGGCAACTTGGAGCCTTCAGGCTCATCATCAGCCCCTCAACCTAATTTCAAAAGCTCACTTCAAGTGATCAGTTCAGACCTCTGACATAATCTTTCCAGGGAAATGCTGCTCCTGCAGAATATCTAGTCCCGTAGGCTACAGGCAAAAGTCCTCCAGATATTTTGGACTGGAGAGTTGGCACCCCAGCCAGGCTGGCCAATTGATAGAGATTATGCAAGTTGTCATTCAAATACCTGCATGGCAGTAGGTTGCCTATCTCTACCCTAAACCAAGACAAGAGAATGTATATCCAGGGGATTGGGGGGGGGGGGCTGTCAGTGGATTCTCTGACTCTTTTTTTAAAACCCTCTAAAGAAGAAGATTCTTTAAAGTTCTGGCAATTTGCTGAAAACTCTTGCAAGCAGATCTGGCTAATGATGCATCTAGGGCTGGACCTTGGGTCCAAAGTCTAGGGCACTGCTGCTCAGGAGCTCCCCAAATAAACATCCAGAGAGTAGCAGGTGATTTAGGCAGCAGGGCAACACAGCAAAGACCTTTTTATTCCTGCAGATACTATGCCTGAAGGGAGCATAAAAGGCAAAATACTCTGAAAAATATTTTTACAATTCGTGTTCACAAATGGCCTGGTTGTTCTAATATAACAGGAATATAGAAGCAGCTGTTGAACATAAGATGGTGCATACTGGAGGAAAGAGAAATGTTAGATTTCCCACATAAGGGATTTTGTTCAGTTTACAAATCCTGCAAGCATCTCCCATTAAGAATCCTGGATACAAATGTGGCTAGGAGCCCCCACCCTCCCCATTTAAAGAAAAGTTGGCCAATTCCAGCAGTTGTAATTATATTCAAAAACATGTGTGTGTTTGTAAAAACATGCAATTTCATGCTTTAGTCCAGGAGGGAATGTGAAGTTTTTTAAGAATCCCATGTAGGGATGAGCACTGTTTTCATTTGGAACATGCACTTTTCTTATTTGAGCTGAAAAGTAGGTCAGAAATAAAAAAGAACATGAGCTGAAACAAGCTTCAGAGTGATTTTTGGAGAATTATGGTGAGCTGGAAAATAGCTGGCTTTCCCATCCCTACCTGGACATCTAAAGGAGCTCCTCATAAGGTCCTTAAGAGCAGAGCCTACATTTTATTATATATTATGACATTATCTATTTATTATATTAATATCACTTTCAAGGAACTCAAGGCAGGCAACATATTTCTCCTTCTCCTCTCAGTCTTACCCTCACAACAAGACACCCGGGAGGCAGGTCGGGCTGAGGGTCGGTGACTGGCCCAAGGTCACCCAGTTGGCTTCATGGCTGAGCAGGCATTAGAACACAGAGTTCCTGGGTGCCCAGTCCCACACTCGTAACCACACTGCCTCTCAAGTGTGTTACCTTAGTGCCCTAGTGCCAGGGACCTCGGAGGCCTCACACTGCTTCCTTCCTCTCAAAAGCAGTGCTCCCTCAGCTCGGAGACAAACGCCACCCCTTCGATTCTACGGGACCAGGTTCTCCTGCTGCCTCACGCTGGCACTAGTCCAGCTCTGTGAGAAAGGCACTCTCCTGTGACTGCTTTTGAAAGGCCACCTCATTGCTTGGTTTCTTTTCTTCACCTGCAAAGCAGAGAAGAAAGGCAGAGCGGCTCACTAAGGACAGGTGTTGGCAATGGAGTGCCATGTAGCTGATTCTCCAAGAACTGCCACCGAGGCCCATTTGGATGCCTGTCTTCTGTGATCCAAAAGCTAGAGGGGACAGGGAGATGCTGCCCACCCTCCAAGCAGGATGCATTCTTCAGAGCAGATTTGCCAGCATCTGGCTAGAGGATTGAACTCCCATCAGTCCCACCAAATTCTATACGGAACAGTCCAATGATATACCTCCCTATTCAGAAGCAAACGCGTGGAATTTACCGGCCAACTCCCAGCCATTTTGTATCCCAGCTGCAAAGAACAGAACAGAAATGGGCATTTTAAGCATCTCTTCTGGGCAATGCACAATGCACAGATGACTAAATGGAAATAAAATGTTGATGCTCACATGTGCATAGACTCTTCTCCATGATTTCCTAAAATGGGCCTTTCAAGCGTCTCCGAACAGCATCATTTTGCACTGCTTGCTTGAAAGTCCACGTTGGCACTGATGAAATAGCGTATCGCCCTATTGCATCCTCTTCCTGGCCACCAACGAATTAGTCTGAGTGTCACTTCTAGACGACACCTGTGACTGAGCTTTGTAGTCTAGCACTGCGGGGCAATTAGACAGCTTTGGTCACCTCTTGCAGAAGAATGACTCTACGGAACCCCCAGTGGCAGAGTGAGATGCAGGTGAAAGAGGTCATTTTTTAAAATGCTCTAGCCCAAATATATTTTTCAAACTCCCTGCTGATAATCAAATAAACAAAGCTTAGCAGATAAGCAAGAAATATTTTTAACTGAGCCAATTTCTGGTTGTGCTAGGGGTCTATTTCTAGGAAGTTCATTCTCTCTCTCTCTCTCTCTCTTTCTCTCTCTCTCTCTCTCTCTCTCTCTCTCTCTCTCTCTCTCTCACACACACACACACACACACACACACACACACACCAAAATGATGCAGTCCATTCTACCACTTCGGGACTTTGTTAGCACATTTTATAGCAAGTGTAGGCCAAGTCTAAGAACTGCTGTTGGTGCAACCTTGCAGTTGTGACACTAAATATAAATCCTCCACTTTCCAGGGCTACACTCCATTTGTTTATGGTGCAAATGGGGGTTGGGGGGAACACAAGAATTCACACTTACATGAATTCTCACATTCTTCAGGTTTTCTTATAGTAAAATGCATTTTAATTAATCAGAAATTGTTAAAATACTTCCAGGAAACTGCAAAATTATTCTAATGGTATCATGAAAGTTAGCTCAGTGACAGATGGGTAAGTGAGCACCTTTGAGTGGCTGCTTGTGAGCAAGGTCAGGCCAACAAAAGTCTCTGCCCCAAGAACCAGAACTTACTGGAGTCAGAGCAGCAAGAGTCAGGAGTGGCTGGCGTCTTCCAGGCCCCAGCTGAGCATTCTTTTCTGCTGACAATGGGGACGACAGTTCCCAGAATCTCTGGTGGGCAGGGGTGTTGTGACACATTCTGAAGTGCAGCATCCCACAGCTATGCCTCCCTGGACAGCTGAAGAATATAGGTGCCTCTGTTGACCCATCTCAACAAGCTAGTTCCACCAGAAGCAGATCTTTGATAGAGTCTTAATTGCTCATTCATTAACTGCCGAGGTATTGAGTCTTAATTGCTCATTCAGGACCAGGCCACATACTTCCCAACACCTCCTCTCTTTGCATTACAAAAGGGATATAATCCAGAACAATATATAGGTGCTGGAAAAATAGTTTCAGCCTTGCTACTGTGAAGGCTGCAGCTAAGCTTGAAGGAACAGAGAAGCCTGGGGGTGATGTGGTGGCAGACAGAATAAAAAGTGTCTTGCCGTGTTCCTACACGCCCTGGTTCGGTGAGCACATTGCCCGCAGGAAAGTGATGCCATGTAAGTCTTGTGTGCATCATCCCACCCCACCAGGGATTCTAGGACGTGCACTCTTCTGTGGGGAAATGCAGGGCCTGTGCAACGTGTCCCACCTCTGCCTTTCCCTGCTTTCTCCCAGCACAAGAGGGTTGTCAGTCCATCCTGTCGATGGAGCTCCCTGGGAGCATTTGATTGAACTGCTTGCAAAGGCTCCGCTGCCTTTGAGGAAGCAGTGAGAGGCTCATGCATTCTTACATACGCCAGGCACTTATGTGCAACAAGATTCGCGATAGACTACATGATTGCCTACATGTGTTTCCATTCTCATTCATTTCACTTGATTTCATTTACATCTGGCTGTGTGGATAAAAGGGCCTGCAGAAGCCTGCACCCAGCCCTCCCACAACCCCCCAAACAATAGTACAGATCATCACATTGTTAAACCCAATATAAAGCAACCATGCAAACAGAATTATCAAAGGATGAAAGGGAGCTAGGATCACAGCCCACCACACACAAAATGCACAGAGGAAAGACTTCTTTTAACCATCCTATTCAAAGCCAGGAAAGCTCAGCTGCTGAGGATTCTCCCTAGGGAGGGAATTCCACAGCACAGGTGCTGACCTGCCCCTTCGTGCCCTTTCTTTTAGCTTTGCACATGTTCATCCAAAGTGCAGATGGATGAATTAGTCCAGGATGATTTCTCTCCATTCCTCATTCTTCCAATCTTGGAGAAATTTTAAAAAAAAAAGAAAATGGCATTACTTTCTTGCATAAATTCCCCCTATTATATGCAGTTTGTATGCCATTTTTCCTAATGGACACAGCTCTTGCAAACAATTCCCTTAATATAATGCATTTTTTAACATTATTCCCCCCTAAATGTGCATGCTTTATGCATTTTTGAGTGGGGAACTCCATTGCAACTTTTGGAAAGCTGTTTATTTTGAAAGATAGCAGTTTTGGTTTGCGTAGTGGCTTGACTGCGTGGAAGCATGTAAATGTGCATTAAAAGGTGAACCAAGCCAATTCCCTCCCCTGCCCCCATCACAATTTCCAAAGTAAACCACCCTAACGACTACACTGCTCAAAGAAGCTAACCTTTCTTTAGGGTGTAATTCTATGGCCCCAGACACTGTCATGAGGTCCACAGAATAATACAGAGTGCCAACTCCAGCCTCAGAGAAACGCTCCGAGGTTGCAGCGGGGACCCACACTGGGCCCTCCCGTGGGCCTTCCCAGGCTGCTTGCGACTCCAAGGTTGTAGGACCAATGCTGGAGGGCAAGGAAGGGAGGGGGGAAGCACTGCTATACGTACAGGGAAGCCTGGTCGAGTCTCTGACTCTTCTCCTGAACGGATGTAAAACACTTTGACAGCCAAAATCAAAATCAAATCCAAATCGAAGTGTTTTGGAAGGCAGGCGGCGTGCCGACCCAAAGCAGTTCTTGGCTCTGTGCTCTGCACTGGATACCTGTAATCCTCGGAGTTCAGAGGGTTGCAGGCAGCCAGTTGGATGGCACCCGTATTAACCCGGTAAATGCCCTGTGCTGACCTTTCTTTAGTTCCATGTTCATATAGCAGTTTCCCTTCACCTGGCACCCTCCAGATGTGTTGTACTCTACTTCCCATCATCCCCAGCCAGCAGGCCAGCAGCACCGAGCTGGGGGAGGTTGATAAGCAGTCTGCTTCCAAACTCCGGATGCGCCCTCTGCCCTTTCCCTGTGGATTCCAGCTCACAGCATGGCCCACTTTCCATGTGTTTACAGTAACAGCTGGGATGTTCCAAATGTAGTCACTTGGTGGTGCTACAGTTAATATGTTTCTGTCTGACCCAAGCAGTTTCCTCCCAACCTTACACTTGTTCATTTGACTTCTTTATTTATCACTTGCCCCTTGGCCCCAAAAATGCAATTGAATGGGCCTCTTTGTTCCGCACCCAAGTTAGAGGCAAGACAAATTGGTTCTGGAAGTTCTTGGCATTCTCTCAGCCTCCCATCAATGAACTTCATTCAGAATGATGATCGTTGTGGCATGTTCTCATTGTACCAGGTTGTTTTGAAGGATTTTGTCTTGGTTGAATGTCAAAAACAGACTGGGGCTCTCTTTCTAGCCACAAAGATGGCTCTGTCTCGATTCTGTGATAATCAATGTTGATTAAAGTACAGTTGTCTGAAAAAACTGACCACATGTTAAAGAAGATCTCCATGTTGAAGGTGTTTTTCCCACCTTCAAAGGAAGAACAGTTTCTGCTAGAGTTTATATACCTTGCTAGATGCCTGTGGGGAGGGAGTTTGCATCTTTAGCACAACCTCACTCAAATACCTGTCCTATGAAAAGCATATACAAATATGGCTTCTGTTTTCTGCCCTTCTTTCCCAGGCGGTTTATGCTTTCGTGACATACCTCTCCACAGTCCCCGTTTAAGAATGAGCAAGTCTCCTTCACGGTGGATTGCCTAGTCTCTCTTGCCGGAAATAAACGTTTCCCCTTCCGTGAAAAAGAGAGGAGCATGTGCAGGCATTTGGGGGTCATTGGGGTGGGGGAAGGTTACAGGCTCTTCCCTACCGCCGTGACCTCAGTGAAGAGCGCTGCTTAACCATGGCAGTGCAGAAGCAGCGAGCTTGGTGGGTGGGGCTGTTGGCCTCAGAGGGCTGCAAGTGGCCCATAGACTGCAGGTTGTACACCCATCGCTTACATAGGGCCAAACCGAATCAAAAACGTTGCAGGTTAAAACAGCATTGCATGTTGCGTGGTGGCACAATAGGAATGAACAAAACAACAGTGGACTGGGGTTTGATGCTGTTTGGTGTTTTGGAAACATTTGCCAAACTGATTAGAGATGCAAAGTCCTGTTATTCAAGCCATTTTCCTGCACACAACAGGGATGAGAGAAAGACACCTCTCTGGCAGGTTGTACCCAACAGAGTGTGGCTGTGGCACCTCAGGTCTGGGGTCAAATCCGGCTCTCTGGTGTTCCTCACATGGCCATCCCCCTTCCACTGGTCCCATCTCCTTTTCTTCAGCCCCATGGGTTTGGTGCTTTCCCAGCTCATGTGCATCTCCCGCACTCCCTGTTCCATTCCAAAAGGCTGAAATGCCTCTCCTAAAGCACAGTTATCGATACAGTGTAAGCTTTCAGCTACGACATTCTGAGTTGTTTGTATATTGGGCTGACTCCCTTTGCCTTTGGCCCTGCCTCCTCCTGGAGGTATTTTATTCATATAGCAATCTTAGTTCAAAATGGCATTACTACAAAAGGTAAAAATCCAGCTAAACCAGAAAAATTGCAACCTTTTTTTCCTGGACCTTCAGAATCACTGATCTTACCCTCCAATTCTTTTCACCACAATCACAATCTCCATTGCTGGCCTGCTCACACAGGTGCAAGGTGATCTTGAGCTCAGCAACAAGCATTTACACTGACTCTTGCCATAGGCCGTTGCATCCTGCATTCATCCTAGGATGAATGTTCTTACTAAGAAAAAGACAAATGTTCTCTTTGGCTAAGAGAAAGCACCCCCTCTCACACAGCAGGCCTCATGGTATTCTTCAGGCCCATTAACAGAGATCATCCTGGGGTAAGCCATGCTCGCTTGCAATGTATTCGTGCTTCATAAGGCTGCCAAAGGGGCCAGTGCTCAAATCAAGGGGGGCGGAGGAGTCTGGGTCCTTCCTTTAGAGCAGTCTCCTGGCCTCTGTGCTTTGAGTTAGAGGACCACTGTTGAGCTAAAATTAGGGGAAAGGATCTGTGGATTTCATTAAATCTTCTCTCTCTCTCTCTCTCTCTCTCTCTCTCTCTCTCTCTCTCTCTCACACACACACACACACACACACACACACACCATCTGAGCACTGCAAAGTGACATTTTTCTCATTCTCTCTTGTTTGTTTCTTTGTTTGTTTAACTCATCCTTGCCCCTCCACACACATACACAAAGAGAGAAACTAGAAAAGAAGAGAATGTACATAAGCATAGCAGGCAGTAGGGCAGCTCTGCATGATGTGATTCATCATGATGGATGTAGCCAGCATGCCTGCCTGCCTGCCTGTCTGCCTGCCTTCCTGCCTGCCTTTATTTTCCTCCCTCCCTTTCTTTTATTCTTGACAAGCAGCAAACATCTAAGTTCATCCTCTTGTCCTTGATGGACCACCATACATAGTTCGTAGGTGTTGTAACAGTGCCCACCATATGATATTTTTGTCATATGCTATTTTGACCTATTTTTGTCAGTGTGGGGATTCCAGAAGTTACATTCATGGTGTCCAGGTCTTAGGAAAGCCCACTTCATGCTTTCTCAGCACGAGGGCTTAAAACGGGGCCATGGGGTGGGGGGCGTAGTGGTTAAGAGCATGGGACTGGGACTCAGACGATCTGGGTTCTAGTCCCCACTCAGCCATGGAGCCAACTGGGTCACTTTGGGCCAGTCACAGACTCTCAGCCCAACCTACCTCACAGGGCTGTTGTTGTGAGGATAAGATGGAGGAGGAGAATGATGCAAGCTGCCTTGAACCCTCTGAGGAAAAAGGCAGGATATAAATCGAAACATACATAAATAAATAAAAAATCACGGTGGGTGCTGGACTACCCCTCTTGTCCTTGCCTTTGCCGTGCCTGTACTGGGGACTTTGGGGCAGGATGCCAAATAGGAAGCCTCACACGTTCAAGAGAATACCTGAAGGGACCGGCTGTCTTCAGACCCATGTGGCAGACAGATGCACCAACAGCACAGCCGCCATTACTCCAAGGACAGGACAGGGGACACCATGGCTGGCTGCCAGAATCAAGCAGCACGGGAGAGATACACCCACGGAGTTTTAGGAAGGACAGAAAAGAGTCTCTGTAAAGATGTGTTCGTGCAGCTCACAGGTGGCCTGTGGCCTGTTGGGTCACAAGCTGTGAGTCTCAACTGCGTAGGAGGAAGAGAAAGAGGAACAAAAGCAGAGAGAAGGAGAAAGGAAGACCTCTGCAGGGTGAAATAAAAACAAAGCTGGGTTTACAGGGTAGAGATAATGGTAGGTCTTGGGTCTAAAAAAGCTGAACATTATTGGCTTAGGGCCCTACAAAGAAATCCCTTAAGTCTTTTGTGCCATCCAAATTATGCAACTTTACCACAAAACAGAGTCTGATAAGTGCTGGCATGGCAGAACAGTGACCGGGCCTCATTTCTTATCCACATGAGTGGGGGCTGAGGACTCCATGTCCTTTCCAAATTTAACTCCAGTCCCTTGAGGTACTGAAGCCTACCGCCAGCATGCGTGGTCCCACCTGGGGACACTGGAGCCATCAGCCTCCCCTGGGCCACAGGTGAGAAGCGTATGCTTTGCACACACAACAGCCCAGCCTCACAGTGCGGCAGGTGCCGGGGGCAACGGTGGCAGCCCCGAGCCGTTTCACAGGGCAGCTCCTCCTGAAGCTCCTGAATGAGCCTGCTGCCCCTTGGGGTGGTGGAAGGCAGTGTCCCACTGAAGGCAGATTCGGTGGCCAGTCTGGTGAGCTTCAGGATATGAAATGGAAGGAGGGATCATCTTGCCCTTTGCCTCAGGCTGGCCCTGGATAGCGCTCACCTCTCTTTTCCCATCTGTTCTTTCCATCCAGGATTTCAGAGCCACACACACACACACAACCATCACAGTACTGAATAAGATAATAGCCCAGCTAAAGAAGCTCTACTCGGAGACTTGCATGTGAGGTTTCAGAGGCAACCCTCAGAGGGCATATTCAGTCCCAGTTATTTGAACAGAGGTTATGATGAGGCTTTGAGGCAACTCTGATTTTGCCCACTCTTAGCTTCCCACATTTGCCACTTGGCCACCATTTCTTGGATGGCTACCATTGGTGGTGTTATGGCAACATAGGAGAGCCATACCAAGGAAGTCTCAGCTTGGCAGCCGGGGGCTGACTGGAGGTTTTCATCTCAGGTTTGTGAGTGCTGATCCAGGCGTGATGCAAACGCCCTTGCGGTCACCCCCCCCCCCCCATGCAAATTAACAAGTAAACAAGCTTGTAACAGACATCAGACATCAAACAAGACATCACACAAGCAGAGTCATGGAATCTGGCTGAAAGTATTCTTTCTAGACATAATAGATTCCTATTAGGAGTCCCTTTCAAAAGAAAATCTTCTATGCAACTAAAAGAAAGCGCGCAGAGAAAGCACTATATTTAAATCAGACCCTTTCTTTCCTCAGCAATATTTTTGTGATGTGCCACTTTAGCTTTAAATGTAGGGAAGCATGAAGGTCATGGTTAATCTTTAGGGAAAAGGCCCTAGAAGAAAGTTTCTGTCAAAGACTCATCATCAGCTACAAAATGTGGCATTTTTATTAATGTCTGGAAATTGTGTGAACATGTGGACAGTAAACTATGTAGGTGAAGGAGCATTAGAGACTTAAGTGTAAGTGATAGTTCCATGTTGCCAGCTGTTTGCTCCATCACATTGAAAGATCTAAATGGATATGGGAGATTTATCTCCTCCCATTCACTGTGAAGGATGTTCTTTACTTTGTAGGGCCATGTGGTGAAAACGTCAAACATATGGCAAAATAAATTTCATTCGGAGATGTGTGCTTTTAGTGCTTTTGAACATTTGAGTGTCAGATTTCAGCAGCCTCAGTAGATGAAAGGAACAGCTTGTAACCTTCTGCAGTCATGCAAAGTTTGGGGTGGTGGTGGCTTCATGGGGGGGGGGGTGTTGCATTTCTTAGCCTGGGAAGGGATTTTTTTCCCTGCCCCATACTGGGTTTAATAGCATCAGAAGTGCCAAACTGCTAACAAGGGGAAAAAACAGATTATTTTCTTACAATACCTGTTTCTTCTGTTTATACAGCTCAGAAACTGTGATGATTTGTTTGACAGAGGTTTGACATAGAGTTGGCATAGCAGTGAGAGCTGGGAAGTTAAAATCTCAACTGAGCCACCAACTCACATAGGGTGCAATCCTGTGCAGGTTTGTGCGGGGGGGGGGGGGGGCAGGGAATTCCTTCCACTCCTCACATGACCCAAAGCGTTGGGACTGTAGGGCCCTTTTTCAGTCTAAACATGCCTAGGATTCCAACTCTAACCATCTGAGGCGAACAATTGTCTCTCTCCATCTCAGCTCTTCTTCTGCAAGAGGTTGTACGGGGATGTTTCAGATGCCTTTCCACAATTTACAGCAGATTTTGCATGTTGTAGTTGTTATGGCCCGTAAAGTTGCCTCTGACTTAGGGCAACTCTATGAATGAAAGCCATCCAAAATGTCCTGGTGAAATGTAAAGTGAAAGTGAATTAGTGAAGAAAGTTAATTCTCCTTCTCCTGAATCTTAGTGCTGACCTAAACCTTCTCCCATGGCTATTCTAAAGTTTAGGTAAATACAATAGGACCCCCATATCCCCCCAGTGGATGCCTGAAACCATAGATAGTAGCAAACACTGCATTTACTGGTGTTAAGATCTCAGGACCCCTGCAAAAGTGGAAAAACCACAAATATCTTTAAGGAAAAACTGCAGATAGCACTGAGAGTCAAAACATGTGAGTGAGGCTGGCTAGTACCAAGAGAAAGGATATGGCATCCCTAAACAGCCTTCGAGAGTTTAGTTCCCTTGTGATATTCATGGTTTTTCCACTTTTGTGCACCTCAAACCTCCCAAATGTGGAGGACCAACAGCCAACCTCAGTTAAATGAAACCATGGTAACTGAGACAGCGGGGTCCCTCTGTAAACAAAACCTCAAATGATTAGCAGAGCCAGTAATGACCCCCTTTCTCATGTGTAAATTGACACAGACACTAACTTTATGATGCTTATATTTGCAAAAAATTGTCTGGGTTCAGACAGAGCGTAATAAATCAAGGGTTACTTACTTATGGGTTGATTTTCTGAACCATGAATTCTTGTTGAATTGTGTGTTACTGTACTCTCTGCTTCCAGAAGTGCTAACATGCCATGGCTCGCTGACCATGAACAACCATGACGAGAACCTGTGGTTTGTCATTTGGTTTGGAATCATATGCATACACAGAAACACGTACCGTGTCAAGGAGAAGGGAGGGAAGCAACCCTGTGGAATCAAGGCAACAGCATATCAATCCATGGTGTGCTTTGTTTAATTGACAGCAAAGAGTTTCCCATGAGTTAAAATAGCCACAAACAAGTTCCTTCAATCTTTCCAACACCTGTCAGATAAAAATAGATGTTTATGTTGCATTGAGGAAGTGAGAAAGCTTAATGGGAGAAGACAGAATTGTAGACCCTTACATAGTTCTAGCTTTAAAATAGTTTGATATATACCCCTGTTGCAAGTTTGTTGCTTTGCAGCAAATAGGGGCTTTGTGGGTAAAAATATTCACTGAATTTTCCCTCCGGATTACATTTTTGCAGTAGTCCTCAGCTTAGCCGTTTCTTCTGCACATTAAAACAAAACAAAACCTGTTTTCTTTTTTCTGGCACTGTGCTTGCCAAACAGGAATCACAAAAGGACATAAAGACATCGCATGGCACCGATCGTATGGAATGACAGCGGTGAGGGAAAGCAAACGCTTCCTATTGCTGCCACTGCGAATGAGGAGATAGGGTGATTTTGGAGATGGTATCATCCACTGATTGATGCAGAATGCCTAGCGCTGCTTTGGGTGCTGTATTGCCATTTGTGGTTTGTGTAACCTGTTTGTTTCTTTGCTTAAGCAGAAAGGAGATTATGATCCTAATATAGATCAAAATGTGCTTTTGATGCTGCTGTCTGCCTTGCATTATTCAATGGCATCATTCAGTGAAGTGGTAACATGGTTTAGAAAGGCATTTACAGGTCTTTAGTATTACAGAGATGTTTTGAAAGCTTGTAGTAAAACAATATGTGTGCATGAAAGAGAGAATACTGCAGTCTCTGTAAAATGTACAAAATATTCTATGGAAGCAATAGAGATATGTGTTTGAAGTAATGGAATACTTATACATTCTGTTAAGTATTTTGATCTTCCTGAAATCAAATATGAATCTTTTGTTCAGCATGAAGCAGGGTTTTTTTTTTGGGTATTTTAAAAAATGCTTACTTGAAAACATAAGTAAAGGAAGTATCCTCTTGAATTTCTCAGTTGCCGTCTAAACTCAAAATGTTGACTCTGCATTTAGTAAAAATGTTTCACATTTTTACTAAAAATAGTGACTTAGTAAAAATGTTTACTAAGTCACTATTATCAAACAATGGACATGAAGAACAAGATGCGGATTAATGTATTTGAACTTAGACTGCAATTAAATCAAGGGCAATTATATCATGACTAATTAGTCCCTTTAATTTGTTTGCAACAAACCACCCAAATAATGAGGCTTATTTATTTATTTACAACTTTTCTATACTGCCCAATATCCAAGGTTTCCGGGGAAGCTCACTAACCTGAAAATGATGTGCTATTGCTCATTTTGTCAACTTAATATACAGTCATCCCAGTGAGAGACACCTTTTCGTAGAATCACTGATGTTTTGTGCGTATGTTCTTTGCCAATGGATAAAAACATTTTAGTTAATTAAACACGTGGCTTTCAATGGCTTGATCAATTAAATGTAAATAAATTTGGCAATTTCCTAGACACTAGAGGTGCCCTTGTGAATATGGAAGGGAGCGTGAGATAAATTAGTAAAATTACAATCAACTTGTGATTTATCAGAACAAAAACAATCAAAAAATAAAATCAAACCAATGAGATCCATTGCTTCATTTCCACCAATTCTGTGCCCCCCCCATTTTAATCAACTAAAACTTTAGTTGATTAATCTACCAATAAAGCCAATTAAAGCTTGCAACCCCAGTTTTTATATAATGAGGCCATCAATCTGGGTAGGTCTTTTCATTGTTCCATTAACCTGGCAAACCCCCATGGCCAGTAGGAAGGCAGAGCCGTTCTGAGAATAGCACTTGCAGTATCTCCCCTGAGGCCCACCTGCTTTTACTGAGATAATCGTATCTGTGTCTCTTGGCAGTTTTGGCTCAGGTTTCCTCAGGGGAAAATCTCCAGCCAACCACACATTTGTTATAGAATATAGTCCTTCGTGCCCCATCTAGATAATTGTTCTGGTCTTTGAAAGCATCAGCCCTGGCAACCGATACATTTTCCCTTTAAGACACTGAGATGCAGCTTATCTTGAGCACTCACTGGCCGTGCTGAATAACAACTCCAAAAGGGGAGGGCGCCTTCAAGGGCCAAGAGGGTGGCACTGGACGGGCACTCAGTCTCACAAATGAATGGGAGGAAAAGGTGGTGTGCGGGGAACGTCCGGTCACCCTGTCGAGCCTAGCATTGCCACTCCGTGTCCTCCCTGCGCCGGTTGCTATCATGCCAACACAGTGTTGCAGAATGATCTCAGTGGGGGCTCGGCCAGATGGGTGTTTTATAACTCCGTAACCAAAGCAGATTTCTATCTCCTAGCCACTGTAGCAGAAGCTCGCTCGCAAAACATACGGGTGGGTTCTGGCGCCTGGAACGCTGTGAACATCTGTCAAGCTGAGGTCTGCATTTCGTTTCCTGCTCTGATTTGGGGGCTCCTAATCTGGTATCTTACAAGACATGACCTTTTCCCACCCTGGCCCAGATGTGCATCCTGCCCGCACCACCCTGCAAGCTTTCAGGGATCCACAAATATGCTGCTGACGTAGCTGTGTTATTTCTAGGGGGGAAACAATTCAGAGCGTGTAAGCAGCTCCTTCCGAGGGTGCAATGTAACATTGTTCGTGCTGCAATGCTATAATTAGCACCATGTCATTGTGGCGGAGATGCAGAGCTGTGGCCAGCAAGTGAGCCGGTGCAATGGGGGCAAGGGCACGACGACTCCCTTGGAAAATCGCCGAGCCCTTCTCTGTCTCCTCTTCGCCTGCCCTGACACTGGAACAGGTACCTGGCACAGTGTAGTTCCCAACCATGCTGCTTGTTTGACTACTGGCTAGAACTCCAGATTCAAGGAAAATGTCTTACTGGTACAGGGTGTCCCCCAAAAATTGACATTATTTGAAATGTGAATATCTGGGTAACTACATGTCCTAGGCAAACAAAATTAAACAGGCTTCATGTTGAACAATAAAAGATTTATTTATCAAAATTTGAACAAGAGATTCAAAGGGATGTAGATTTTATAACCAATTTCACAAAGCTTCACAGATGTTCAATATGCGCACTGCCTGTGACACGACACAGGTCAAGTTGGTAGTCCACCTCCTGCCAAACACGCTGTAGCATGTCTTGTGGAACATAGCCTAACTAACATTAGTTCATTTTTACACATTTTGTTAAAATTTGAGATCATTTGAGCGAGAATTGGCTATGATATTGCACTACGAAATGATGTCAATTTTTGGGGGGACACCCTATATAATCCTTTGGCCAGCCCTTTTTCCATCAAGACCCTCTCTTCCGTCAAGTAATGGAGGGACCATACGAGCCTCAGGTCCCATGCTTGTCTCTGACCCAGTTCGCCCATTCCCAGGCTTGTTCATAGGCCATCGTGGCTTATTTAACTGCCTGTGTATATCAGTGTGCTAAGGATTCTGGGAGGCTTGTCACCCATAGCAACAAGCCACCCTGACTTGGTTTGCCTGACATCATAAGCTGGGCCCCTGTGACAGGCACATGAGGTGGGAGAAGGAGGCCACCGTGGCTTAGTTCTTCAGCCACAATCATGAGAACAGGATGAACTGTTGTAAACAGCTTTGGCTATTGGGTGGTGAAGAAATGAAATTCTCTCACTTTCTCTCTCTCTCTCCCGTGTGGTAACAGTAGTGGCTCGTATGGGATGATACAGAGGAATGAGTGGCCAGGGGTTGGCAGATAAGGCTGAGGACAATCTGCTATACTTACCTGGTAGAAATAATTCAGAAGTAACTCAATGCTCAGTTGGGCTTACTGGTGTGTAACCTGGAATGGGACTTCATGGCTGATGGAGGAGCTGATTCCTCCCCCTGCAGACAGATTACTCGGCACATTCCGCCTGCTTCAGCCAGTCGAGATGGGTTCCTCCAGGAACCTGGGATGCTTCAGAGCAGAAGACATTAGAAGATATAATAACAGAAGGGCCAAACTGTTTCCTTTTAAACCAACCCATTGCTTTTTTTCATCTTCTTCCTGGAACTAGAGGAAGAGAAAGAGCCATGCAAGAATTTGAAACAGTGAAAAGCAAAGAGGAAGAAAAAGTCTCACTGCTACCAAGGTTTAATTTACATTCTCTTCTAACGGTTGGCCTTTCATCGCTTGCTCACTGGCTCACTCTCTGATTTAGATACCTTGTATCAAGGTTTCCTTTTAAAATCTATGAATATTTATGAACCATAATATCATCTCATAGGGAAGAAACTTGCGGGCCCCTAGATCTAGGTGGGGGGGGCAGGGCAGAATAGGATAGGAACTGGGACCTGGGAATCTGAGCTCTGATCCCTGCCCCCACCCTTCCCAGGCAGCATGGCAAGAAGTGGGCTGGGCGCACTCCAAGGCCAGAAAAGCAGGCATGGAGAGACGTTTAAGCTGGTGCTTCAGGGGTATTCAAAAGCTGCTCCAGCCTCCTTTCTCCCCTTCCCAAGCTCTCCAGGTAGGCAGACCAAAGTGCAGAGCCGGAGGAGTGGGAAGCATGTGGATGAGAAGGCTGCTCTTCATCGGATGCCTGGAAGACTCCAGGTCAGGGGCATTCAGGCATCCTCAGTAGGATTTCACTCTAAGCTGCTTACATACAAAACTACTAAAAACACCCTAAAGGGCATGTATAATGCAGCATAGCAATAAACGGTTCCACTTCACATTCAAAATAAATGCATGTAAGTAATAATAAAATGGAGCAGGGTCATCATGAGTTGCAAGCCAGCGATGTGTTGCATAAGCAGTCCGTTTTCAGACCATTTTAAGAATTTACCGTAAAGCATTTCTGCCTCCCAACCTGCACAGGGCCATCAAGAGGGGCCATTTTTGTGATGTTACACAGCAATGTTCTGTTGATCGCAGAATGGCTAACGGGCCTCATCTGACGATCTTAAAGCCTGACTGTGTGTGCTTAGAGGGGATGCTGTCCATTAATTAATGTTCATCTATTATTTTCTTGTTCTCAGTCAAGCAAATGGTGACCAGTGAGCTTGTAAATGGTGTTACACAGAAAGCAGGTTGTGCAAACTTGCTTAAGTCCAGTAGGTATAAGTCTGGAGATAAAACAGGGAGCTTGTCCAAACAATTTGTACAATGGAACAGGAACAAGCAAGGGGTGATTTTAGTTTTTACAGAGGTATGTGCTAGGGATACAAAAGCAGGAACCGAATCTGGCCTCTGTTTCCAAAATCACAGCAGCTTTAAAAGCTTGCCTGAAACTTCATAAATATCCGTTGAAAAGCATGAGTCATCTAAAGAAGAAAGCTTCCTGTGGTTTGGGGAGTCATTTGGATTAGTCAGGGAATGCTCCAAGCAAGCATCTACCTGATTTAACTGCAGGCTGGAAGAGTCTGCCTCGCAAGATGGCAAAAGAATAAATTCAGTTAGCCTCCTTCAGTATGTCTGTCCCTTCTAGTATGTGGCTTGGCTCACCTCCTTGGTTCAGTTATGTGATTTCGGACAAGGGCAGGGTCAGGCTGTAAGAGAACGAAGTGGAAGGTGACATGGTGGGGCCCGGGAGTGTGGGAGAGGCGCAGAATGCAGGCTGGAGATCAGAGCACATTTCTGAATGAAACGGGCAGCTCCAAGATGGAAGGGCAGGCTGTTTCCCTTCCGAATACAAAACCTCAGACTCGGCTGCTTCACTGTTGTTCCTTGCTCTCCCACATAAAAATGAATGCAACAGACAAGCAGAAAACTAGCTCATCAAAGTGAAAGGAGCTAGTCAGTGCTTTGCAGCTTTCTATTTGCAGGCAGTCACACAGGGAAGCCGTCTCACGCTTCCCTGCAAAGCTACCCTAGAGAACACTCAACCGCATCTCTGACATGCTAGTTTTCTGCTTGCAAGGAGGGTTTCTCTGTGGCATGGCATAAAAATGGTGCTGCTTGCCACCTGCAGCAGCACAGGCTGTTCTCCTGCCAGGGACCTGACACTCCCATGCTGCTGTGGCCTAGCCCAAGTAGCGTTTGTGATCTTCTCAGACTGCACCGTGTCAAGAGAGCCCTTTCCACAGAAGGGACGATTCTAGCCCAGTGGCAGATCGTGTGGGCAGGACCACGTTGTGGCTGTGCTGTGTCGCTTACAAATGGCAGTGTGCCCTCAGCACAGTGTGAGTGTTGGATTCTGCCGCTGTTGCTGTGCATGAATGGTTGCCTAGCTTATTAGAGCAAACGTCTGGTCCTATCACTTGAGCTAATGGATTGGTTCCAGTCTGGTAGAACATTAATGATTCATAATCACTGAAAACCGAGGTGGGACCCATAATCATAATAATCCAGCCTCCGTGTCAGTGCTGGAACAGGGGCTCCTTCTCCAAGAGTTGCCTTTTGCAAGGCATGAAGCCGTTTCTTTAAGGAGCTGCCAAGCCTTTCCAGTTAATGTGGAGTAGTGACAGCTGTTCCCTAGTGGATGAAGTGTTTCCTTGCAGGAACCCATTTCTGATTGACTTTCATATGAAGCCATCTCCTGGAGGGTCCTTGCTGAGCTGTGAGGTTGCCATCTTTTGACATAACCATTATTGCCGGATGCTTATACAATAGCAAAAGCCACATGCTGAAGGGATCAGTGGAGAGCTACTAATGAATGTTAATGCATTGTTCTAATTTAATACATTTGTTTAGTTGATGTGCTTATTAACCTTCTGATCCATGGTTAATAGGCCGTTCTATTTTGGGGCACTACAATCTGAAGAAAGAAACCTATCATCAACTAAGTCAGTCCAAATGTTAGCTGCTTACTGCAAACATTGAGGAATACCTCTCCTATGTTTTTTCTACAAAATGTAGTCAATATACAAATGGATGTTGCACTTGAGAATCCTTTATGCACCTCCTCATGGAAAAGTTTACAATAATCCTGTAAGGTAGGACAGTGTTATTATCTGTACTGCAGATATGTGGGTGGGACCGGAGGACTGGAAACACCCAGGCTGGGTGATTGCGTCATGTGAAAACAGTTGGTGGCTTGCCTAAAGGATTACTAATAAAGTTTGCCAGGTTTTGTTTTGGGAAGAATACAAGAGTGTAACCATAGATCTCTGGACAGAAAGTAAATAATCCAATCAGTCTCATATTGGCTAACGCCCGGATTAATTTATGAGTAGCTGATAAGAAGGGGAAATCCTATAAACTGTATCCATGAGTCAGAAATGTATAAAATTCAGTCCTGGTACTTGGGCAGAAACCCTAACTCTCTCTTTAATGCTAGTTCTCCTTCCAGTAGGCCCACTGAAATATATAGGATATAAGGTGGCCATTTCAAAAGGGTCTGTCCTAAGTAGAATAAACATGAATTAAAACCCTTCGCCTGCAGGCATTTCCATCTGTCATCTCCTGTACAAAGTTCTCGGTTAGCAGATGAAGGCAGGAGCTTCTGCCTGAGACATGGGAACACTGAGGTAATTTGCAGCAGGCAACACTGGACTAGGAGGACAAAGAAACAATCATAGTACAAGGTTGAACTGTGGTCCCTCAAAATTTATTCTACTATCTGCACTTGACCACAAAAGCTTTTTGTGTTACCATAGTTTTGGACATAATGTTTTTGCACATTGAACCTGGAGGTACCTATTAAGTACCTGTGTTTAGATCATATTGAATTTTTCTACCCATCTGAAAAGCACAAGGGAACAGGAAGAGCAGACTGATAATGGAACCAATGACCGAGAGGGGTGGTGGGATCTCCCCTGCCGGAGTTCTTCAAGAAGCTGGGCAGATACCTGCTAGAGGATCCTTTGACTCCAATTTCCTTCATTCCTCTAGGTGGCCCACAAGGACCTTCTCAGTTTTTGTTTCTCATGCCTGAAGCAGACCCAGCCCAGGATAACCGAGAGCCTGAAGACCACATGGGACACCCTGATGCAAATGATACCACAGGCCCCACTGGTGTTGGCAGGAAAGCTAAACAGGGCTTGTGAGCAGGGGCAATCCTGAAGAACCCATGAACATGCTCTGAGAAACATACCTCACCCTTGGTGTTAGAGGAGGCTGAGCAACCATCCAGACTGAGAGGGTGCAAATTCTAGAATGGCGCAGAAACAGGCCACTGTTCAGAGGCAAAGCACAAACTCCAAGGCCCCAAACAACCAGGCTCCTAGAGAGCAAAGATTTATACTTGATAGCAAGAGCCTCCCCCAGATATGGAGGCTCTGAGGCCTAGGTCAGATTCACACATAACAACAAGCAACAGTGGAAACCATGGAGGCGCGCCTCGTCAATTCATCTGAACCCAGCAAGTATGGCAATGCAGAACCATGTGGAGACACAACAGCTCATTTTAAGGTTTCCATGCGCCACGATTGCTTGTTTTGCAGGCTGAACCTGGAAATGGCCCTTTTGCATGGTTTCCATGTTCTGACCACAGAATTCTGCAGGAAGAGCAGCTGCATCTGCAGCAGTTGCCCCTGTCTGGGTTTTCCTGCTCTAAATCTGCCCCGGCAGCACTTGTGAGTCCTGCAGCAAGGGGTGTGTGGACAGATGTGAGGCAAGGGAGGGGGAGAGGTGTGAATGTGGGTGTTTACAGATTGACACAGAGTGGGGCAGTGCAGGAGAGTGCTCCATAGTGCTACTCTAGAGCAAGAGTGCTGCTCTAGTGAGAAGGCTGTCGCTTCACTTTGCAGCAGCCAGAATTAGCTACTGTCTGAAGCCACTCCGAGGGGCAGGCAATGCAGGCCGGAGCAGTGCACACTGGGATTGATTCTGAGCCATGGGGGCTGATGGGATGCATGCCACCATTTTGAGGGGAGACAGAGAAGGATAGATACGGTGCATGAAGGGAAACAAAGCAAAGTGAAATGCCTCGTGTTAGTGTTATGTGTGAACACCTCTCTAGATGAATAGTTAGTGACTGCACCTGGGTGTAGACTAGCAGACTTGGCTATACTGACCTTCTGTTGAGAGGCCTTCTGCTAGCTGCTGGAGGAATGTCCCTCTTGTAGCTCCACATACCTTGAAACCTGGCTGTTTCTTGGTCTGGTGTTTCTGTTGCTGGTGACCACGGGACTTCTGATAAGACCCGTTCCTTGGCCTGCTTTTTGTGGACTCGCAGTTCCGTGCCTTGACCTTTCCCTTGCCAACTGGTGATTTCTGCTTGCAACTGCCCTTTTGCTGAACTGATAAAAGAGTGCTTTGACCTTTTGCCTGCCTGTGAATCAGCCTCATAGGAAGCCCCAGGACTGACCTTAACCCAGCTATTCCAGGACCGTCTCTACTTCAACATACATTTCAGAGAGAGGTGGAACATTAGCCTGGGGATTTCCTTGTTGTGCATAATGTTTCAGCAACTTCCTCTAATCTTAATGCCATTCACTCCAGCACCGAGGCTGCCATCCTGTATCCACTCTCGTGGCAGCGTGGCTTATTGGACTCAGCAGGACTTGCTGGTGGGTGGAAGTCCTGGGTGGGCGGCTCTGCAGTGAGACACCAAGGCAGAGTGCGGGAAGCAGAAGTGCCCTCAGCTACATTGCTCAACTGTCCACTTACGATGACAGTAAACTTGGGGTGGTCCTTGAAGCTTCCTCATGATACTGAGTCAGCCCATTCGTCTATCTAGTGAAACGTCCCATATCGACACAAACTCCAAAGCTTCAGGGAGAGGTGTTCCCAGATGTACTGTCTGTGATTTTTAGTGGGAGACACCAAGGATTAAGCCTAATATTCTGCATGGAAACCATTTGTTCTCTCCTACACAAAGAGTATTTCCTAAATAAATATACAGGGTTTTGCTGGCTCCTCTTCAAGAAGAAGGGTGACATTTGAATCCATAGATACAAATGAAGGAAAATTACCCAGACACTGCAATGCTATGCATGTCTACTCAGAGGTACACCCTGCTGAGTTTGTTTTTTTGTATATAGTTATTTACTACGCTTCTATACCATGCAAAAGGTAAAGCTCTCTGGGCAGCCCACAAGCAGAGTTTTTTCAGTCCAGCAGTTCAATGCAGAAATAACCAGGAGGCAAGGAGAAGGTCAAGAGCACAGAACTGCCAGTCCAGAAAAAAGCAGTCCAGAGAGTTCAAACCTCCAGATACAACATGTTCAACATGAAACCTTTAGAACTTTAAAACAGAAAAAAGCAAAGTAAAAGCAAGCTGTAGTGTAAAGACCTAAAACACAACAATGCGTTTAGAAAAAGTTGGAAGAACATAAAAATAATTTATAAAGGTCTTCATCTGGTGCCCAAAATATCATACAAATAGGCACCAGGTGAGCCTCTGGGATGGTATTCTACAGTCAGGGTGCCACCACTGAAAAGTCCCTCTCCTTTGGATGCTAGAGGCATCCAAAGAAAGGCTTCTTAATAGGAGCTTAGGATATGGGCAGGTATAATTGGAATGGGATGGTTCCTTGGGAAGCCCATTTAGGGCTTTAACTGCTAATACTTGGAATTGTGCCCAGAAACAGACTAAAAGTACAGATCAGAGAGCACTGGTATAATGTGACCATATCAACTAGCCCCTATTAACTATCTTGCTGCCTATTTTGGGTCAATGGAAGTTTTCAAAGGCAGACCCATGCAGAGCATACAGCAGAAATCCAAATGAGAGGTCACCAGAGCATGGATAACTGTAGCTAAACTATCACTAACCAGGTAAGGTTATGTTTAATCTATCCTCCTAAGTCAATAAAAGGCCTTCGAATTGTGGTGCTGGAGAAGACTCCTGCGAGTCCCTTGGACTGCAAGGCAGTCAAACCGGTCAGTCCTAGAAGAGATCAACCCTGACTGCTCTTTAGAAGGCCAGATACTGAAGATGAAACTCAAATACTTTGGCCACCCAATGAGAAGGAAGGACTCCCTGGAGAAGAGCCTAATGCTGGGAACAATAGATGGCAAAAGAAGAAGGGGAAGGCAGAGGATGAGGTGGCTGGATGGAGTCACTGAGGCAGTTGGTGTGAGCTTGAGTGGACTCCGGGGGATGATGGAGGACAGGGAGGCCTGGAGGAGTGTTGTCCATGGGGTCGCGATGGGTCGGGCACGACTTCACAACTTACAACAACAACAAAGTTGATAAAAGGCCCTTTTATCAGACACCATTGTGGATTGCATAGTTCTTCACCTCTCGACTTTATCCGCACAACAACATTGTAAAGCAGGTAAGGTTGAGACTCAGTGTACTTCACTGCCCAGTGAGTTTCATGGCCACGTGAGGAATGAACCCAGACTCCCAGCCCAGCTCAGCCCAGACACCCAAGTCCCAGCCCAGCACTCCAACTGCTACACCATAATGGCTTAATGGAAGGAAGCTCCATCCCCAAGACTCTCTGAAGACTGTTTCTGAGATTGTGATTCAGTGCTGGAAAGTACAGGCAGTCTACAGTTTATGAAAGTCTGTGTTATAAACCTGAACTTAAGAACGAATTGCTATAAAGCCTATTAATTAAAAAAAAAATACTGTGGAAAAGCGTTATCACCATTGAAAAGAAGCAAAAGGGAGAGAGGAAGGCCTCCAAAGCAGGTCTTCCTGTCCCACCATCTGGAAACAGAAATCTCTCTGGCATTTTTCTGCTGCAAAGAGGAGGCACTGGATGGGCAGGTGCGGACTAGTGATATTCGGGGGTTTTCCACTTTCATGGGGGTCCTGCACTCCTAACCCACATGAATGTGAAGGGTCAACTATATGTGCTCCAGCTCACATACAAATTAAACTTTAAGATGAATTTTCTTTTTTTTTTTTTCAGGAACAGAACTCCTTTGTAACTGGGGATTGCGTGCACTACTTTTTGTTCGTCTGTACTAATTAGACACATTGGCTCAAATATAGTTCTAGAACTCTCACACAGTTAAAGGAAGCCAAATAATATTGAAATTCATGGCTGTCCAGATGGAGGAAGGATTCTAAATAGCATTACAATTTTGCAATGTATGCTGTCGGTATTTGGGCTGAGGGGCCGAAATACAGTTTTGAGCTATCTGCAAGGTTTTACTGAAAGCTAACTGTAACTATAAAAACGAAACAACCAAAACACCAATGCCTCATGACCTGCAAAGGCCCTAAAAAGACAGAGTAGGTTTCTTCATTGTTTGTGAACAGCTACCAACAAGCAAGCGAGCTAGTATGATGTCGTGGTTAAGAGTGCTGGACGGGGACTCAGGAGATCTGCATGCAAGTTCCCACTCCGCCATGAAGCCCACTAGGTGTCTTTGGTTCGGTCCCTGACTCTTGCACTACCCTTCCTCACAGGGTTCTTGTTGTGTGGATGAAATGGAGAGCAGGAGGACCTTGCAAGTTGCCTTGGGTTCCTTGAAAGAAGGAGAGGCTGTAGGTGTCCCTGCTAGCCAGGCGAGCACAGCCCCACCAAACCAGGCGCCAATGAGGTTCAGTCAGACGGAGATTCATACAGTTTCTTTTTTCAGCTGAGAAAAGCGACCGGGTGTCTGTTCCGGACATGCAGGCAGGAAGCGACACACACACATTCCTCCAACTGACCCTTCATATATTTTCACCTTCTTCCACTCGCTCTAACCCCATTGTTCCCTCACCCAATCCCCTCGCGGGGTCTGCCTGACCCTTCACCCAATCCCCCCGCGGGGTCTGCCTGGCCCTTCACCCAATCCCCCCACAGGGTCTGCCTGGCCCTTCACCCAATCCCCTCGCGGGGTCTGCATGTCCCCTGCATGCCTGGCCTCTTGCCGGCGCTCATCTACATCCAGTTCCCTCACAGGGGCAGCGGGATCGCTGTGTGCCAGACCTCGCGTAGAGGGTCTTCTTCACTCACTGCTTCCTTGCCTCCCTTTATCAACATTTTTTTGCCTTTTCTTTTCCTCTCTGAGGCAAGCAGTTTTGCAAAAGGCAAATGGCGTTGGTTAAGCTAATCAGGCTCCTTCAATTCCCTGGTCTGTCTGTCAGTCATTCAACTGGACTTTGTGAGATTTGCTGGAGCTCATCCATAGCGGTGTTAAAGCTGAACAAGCAACATTCTGAACAGCGATTTGTAGGCACTGGACCTTCTCTCGAACAGTGTGTGTGTGTTTATGCTGTTACCTAGATTTGCAGTTTGAGAGAGAGATTTTTACTTCCCTGTCTAAAAGATGCAGGATGCATTTGTTTTTGTTTTTCAAAAAGCAAATGGCATTGGTTAAGCAAATCAAGCTCCTATGCACGCCGTTTTTACAAAAGCACATCGCTTTAGTTAAGCTAATCAGACTCCTTCAAAGCTGCCATATAAATGCAATATCTTCACCACCACCACCTGGTGTTCCATTTCTTCAGTTGCTGCTTGAAGAGCGCCAAAGAAGGAATTGCACCCTTTTAGTAACTGAACCAGCACAGACTCGGGAAGCCTTTGCAGTCTGCATCAAAAGGACTATAAAAACAGGGGTGACTCATGGAAAACCTTGATACCCAGATTTTCACTTCAAAACGAAACAGAACAGGGCCTCAGTGTACTTGTCATTTCTTGTATCTTCATACTTAGTCATGCATCCTGAAAGACCCAAAGGCACTCTTTATAATGCAGCAATGGATGTTTAGGGATTGAGATCCTTTTGGAGGGATTTATAAAAGTGTATCAGATTGGTTTTTCTTTTAAATTGAAGCATTAAAACAAATAAAAACATCTTTTTTTGGGGGGACTTGTTTCTCAAACAGGTATTGGTGGTCTCTGCTTCTCTGGACCAGTCAGAGAAGAAAAAACAGCAAATGCTATCTACTCAGATGTCATCTCTGAAGAGAGAGAGGATTGCCATCCTAAGGACATTTCTGTGGGGACTGGATGCCTTGCTGGACTTACTTCTAAACCACATGCATATAAATGCACTGTAAGATCCCACAGTGAATGATCCCATGCACGTTTATTTGGAGGTTAATCCAGTGGCATGCAGTGGGGCTTAGTTCCAGGGAAGAGTGCGTAAGATTGCAAACTTATTCAGATGTAAGGTCCATTCATTTCTCTTGGGCTTCTTCCATGCGTAGGATTGCTTCCATGCAGAGATCTCTAACTATGGTTATTTTAAAAAGCAAGGATGACGAAAATGGTGTAGAAACCATCGAAGACTACTACTGGTGCAAACGGCAATTGTAACCACTCTTGTTCAGTGCCATTGGCCAGCCTCTAAGTGGGACTGCTGAACAAATTAGAACAGATTACTTATTTTCTCTGCTTCCTTCACACCACAAGAAAGGTGTTCATGTGAGTAGTGTAAAGTCAGAATTGCTAATGGAAGAAATGACAGAGAACTGGCAGCTGGTGAGATCAAGTAACCACATTTTTGAGAGACCTGACAGCTCACCTAAGAAATAGTAGCTCTCCAATTGTGACATTAGTTCACTTCCTTGCATTGTCTTGGTCGGTGCTGCTGTTCCTTTTGTCCCTGTTACAGTGCAACCTTTTCCTTGTCAACTTGAAAATCCTGTTGAATTCAGTAGGAATCACTCCCAGATAAAGGGACATACCATTAGAGCTTGAGAGGCCAATCCTGGAAAGAATTTAATTCAATTTAATTCTCCTATATCTAGGTCATCCCATTATTGGGCTCTGTTGTGTAGGATAAGAATTTTTAAAAAGCTCATAAAATAAAGCAGTGCTCTTCCAAGCAGATAATGGACCCACCCAAAAAGTGAAAATCATGTTACCAGTGTTCAGTCTCATAAAAAGTTGTATTTTGATGGATGTTTCACTATTTTACTGAGATCAAATATGTATAGTATGTTTGGTTTCACATGGTTTTTATCCTGTACACTGTTTTGAGAGCTTTTGCTAATTGAACGGTTTATTAAAGCTTTAAAAATGAATTGTGCCCTAGCAGCAAAATTAGTTTACTGAAATTAGATTTGTATGTACACAAATCTACCTATCCAGGGCAGCAAGCTATGCAATAATAAATGGATTCACTTCAGTAAACAAGAGGCAAGGTGGCATCAGGTGGTTAATTTTGCTGTGTTAAAACCCAGAGCAGATGGAACCATCCACTCCATTACCTAATCACCAGTTTGTCTTGTGTTTGCTGAATTTTCACATCATGAAATTAGATGTAGGCTCTTTCATGCTGAGTTTGTTTGGGCCACATTTGTCATAGATGAAAGAACTTGAATACTGAAGAAGTATGTATGTGGGGAGGACTGGAGCTGCCATTCCATTTATTATAAATGAAGGGCTTCCGATGTGATGATTACGGTGATCATAAAATCCTCTTTAAGAAAATTCTATTTTCTTTCCTGCTTTGTTGACACTGGCAGTGTTTTTGCAATGGTTATGAAGCCCGCCAGAGAGCCAGTATGACTTATCTGTTAGTGCTGGATTGGGACTTGGGTGATCCTGGTTTTATCTCCAGCCATGAAGCTCACTAACTTTAGGCTAGTCAGCATAACCTACCTCACAGCGTTGTTGTTTTGTGCCTTTCAACTGGCCCCCTGTTGAAAAAGTTTGAGGACCCCTGCTCTAGGTGTCAGCAATATCAACTTAAAGACAGTAAAGCAGAAGCAACTAACCATTTTCCACCTGAGGGTCAAATTCCACTTCAGAAAAGCCCTCAGAGACCACATTCCATTTTAGCTCCTCCTATCAGTAGCATTTATACCATTCTGAATGAGGGGATGACAACCTGTAGAAAGGCTAGGAAACCAGCACAAGTTACATGGCTTGGGCAAAGAGGATGGAGCCTAGGGAAGGGAGAAGGGCCTTCCGGGGAACACTGGTGGGCCACATTTGGCTCCAGAGCCTGAGGTTCTATATTCCTCTAGTGAAGCCATGCCATGACGAACAATTTTATTTATTTATTTAGGATATTTGTATACCGTCCTTTTCAAGAGCCTCAGGATGGCTTACACAAATAAAATACAAATATCTAACATAACATACATAAATTAACGGCCCACTCTGGCTGCAATTAAAATATGATGATAAAATTCAATATTAAAACTTATTAAAATATTGAGTAAATAAAAAGGTCTAAACCTGGCGCCAAAAAACATGTAATGACGGCGCCAGGTGGACCTCTCTGGGGGGCGCATTCCATAGATGGGGCGCCACCGCAGAGAAGGCCCTCCTCCAGGTACTATCTCCTAACATCCTTCACAGAGGGTTCCCAGAGGAAGGCCTCTCAGTTAGTTCAGTTTTAATATGCATTTATTTGCAGAGGGCACAGAAAGACACTATTTGCCCTGGAGAATGAGTGGCACAAAATATGGCTGAATAAATATTCTGTCCATCCTAAGAAGTACTGTGACTGGCTGCATTCATACAACACAACAACCAAGTGTGTACGGTTACCATAGTTCATGGGTTTTTCCCATGGTATATCTGACAGACAATCAAGTGGTTTCTACATTATCGTGGTTTCCATCCTTCCCTCTCAGCCTCCCCCCCCCCCCATTATTAGCACATATTCCATCAGCCAATGTGCATCATTACCTTCTTATGTTGCCTCTTGATTTCTCATTGGTCCACACATAGAGACTGGGTGGCTAGAGTGCTTCCTACAGTTGCCGCTCTTTCCAGAGGACTCCATGATAGTTGCATACTGGGACCGTGGAACCCATCATCTTAACCCCAGACATCACAATCAGCCCATGATAGTAAAGAGAAACCATAGAACAAGCCATTGTTTCTCATCATTGTTTCAAAAGACCAAACTTAGCATGGTGAAATAACTCAACTGGGTTCAAAGAAAACAACAGGCCAATCATGGTCGCCTCCTGCTGCCCTCCCCGCCAGTGGCTAGCCATGTAGTCTGAACCCAGCCACTATCTCCTCTTGAAAAAAATTGCTTCCATGTAACGAATGAAACTAGAAAAGGGCATGAACTCCTGATACCACAGTAAGCTCAATGGAAGACCCTCCCATGAAGAAAATTCCTTGTAAGGTTGGCACATACTCTAGAATACTGCATCCTTCTGGCTGGTTCCCCTGCTTTGAGCCCTTCTCCTTTCCTGAATTTTGATCAGAATAAAAGCCTAAAAGGTAAAGGTAAAGGTTTCCCCTTGATGTGAAGTCCAGTCATGCCCGACTCTAGGGGGCAGTGCTCATCTCCGTTTCCTGGCCGAGGAAGCCAGCGTTTGTCCGCAGACAATCTCCGTGGTCATGTGGCCGGCATGACTAAACACCGAGGTGCACAGAACACGGTGACTTGTTAATTGTGCTTCTTGTGCTTTGAGCGTTTGTATGGTTGAAACAATAGCTCTGTGCAGTTCATCACAGACCACTTGGAAGCGATTTCTTGATCACCTGATCAACCTGCTTCCATGAAATCTAAGTACGTTTGGTACATTATAAACAACTTAGTGGTTCATTACTGAAATGGCTCAACCTGTGCCTTCCATTGCTAAAAGCGAGACATGGGCACTTTGTGTATGCTCTGAGACATAATTGCTATCTCACACAGTAAAGGGCTTGAGCATGAACCCTAGCCTTTAAAAACTTCAGCTCTTGTGAACCATGATAGAGTGTCAACCCCAAATAAGAGCATTTACTTAGCTTGTTACCTGGCACAAGGAAATAACTGGCTGAGTAAGTAACTGGCTGAGAAATAGCTCACAAAAGAGAGTAAATGAGGTGAAGAAGTTTATTTTTTACTGTGCTTTTGTGGTTAAAAATACTCTGTAAATGTATCTATTGTTTGTAAACAATGTGGAGGCATAACTGCACAATACAGGGAAAGCTCTCAATGGGAGTGGCCTATTTCACTTTGGCTGAAATGTTTATTTCATATATATAAAAAAACATGTATTTGGCTTTTTAACCACAATGAAAGAAAAGAAAGAAAAACAAACTCCAGAGATTTATCTCATATGAAAAATAAACCATAATTATGTTTTTGAATAGTGAAGGGATTTGTCCTTCAATTTCTTTGGCATTTAAAGAACAATGTAAAAAAGGGAAAAAAAAACATAAAGGAAAAGTAACTCCAGGGACTTAACACAACATGTTTTCATACGGTTCCAAATGTTCCCGTCTAGCTAAAACAACTGTGTGATGCCCACAGCTATGAATCCGCTGATCAGGCAGCATGCTAACATCCACTCAAGGATTAGTATGGGTTGAATGTGGTTGGTTCTTTTATTGTGTTGTCTAGACCCAGATGCATTAAAAAAAACTGTGGATGGTTAACTATAAACAACCCATGAAGAGCACCCATGCTTTTTTGCTGAATGGTAAGCTGTGGGTTATTCACCATGATATGTGGACTTGGCTGGGTTCAGACAACACGATAACCCAGATTTCAACAACAGTCCATAGTTCAGTGACAACCCATACTCTGCGTCCAAGTGTGAGTTATTGTGTCATCTGAACTCAGTCAGTCTGTGCCTCCTTCAGCTAGTGTTGCCCCCTGACTTCTTGCACCAGACCTTGACCTTAACAGCTGCCTGACACAGAGAAATGCAACGGAAAGATTTTTCTAGCATGTCAGTAAGTGACAAAAAGAGCTTCACCTGTGAAGTCTGAGC
Organism: Varanus komodoensis; assembly: GCF_004798865.1. Classification (NCBI taxonomy): domain Eukaryota; kingdom Metazoa; phylum Chordata; class Lepidosauria; order Squamata; family Varanidae; genus Varanus; species Varanus komodoensis. The sequence continues at coordinate 3,888,345 of NW_025335548.1, forward strand.
CCGCTGGACTGCTATGAAAGACATGTGAGCAGATCTAGTAAAAATGAAAAGAAAAGAAGGATGTAGCAATCCTATCTGCCACAGCAACCCTCCCCAGCCTAGCACCCTCTAGGTTAAGTGGGACTGGAGCTCCCATCATTCCTAGCCATGGGAGTTGTTGTCTAACACATCGTGGAAAGCTCCCAACTGAGATAGGCCCCTTGCTGAGAAAGTCGGGTTGTTACGCTGGGGGTATGGGATACATCGCCACTGTTTCTCACAAGGTGATGGCCACGTAATGTCTAAAGCAGGGCCAGAGCTATTATTAGGCAAAATAGGTGGTTTGCCTCAGGTGGCCAATGCTGGGCAGGGGCAGCAAGACTGGACAAGAGCACTGGGCACCGACTCTTTGGCCCTCTAAGCTAGCCTGCTGCCTTCAGCTGTGGCGAGGGATGCTGGCCCATTTCCATTGCTGAAGAACAATTCAGTTTACTCAGTCTTTATACATGTAGTGGAAGGGACGTGGCCTTGTTCTTCACCTCAGGCAGCTAAATGTTTTGGGCTGGCCCTACTCCCAAGATGCAAGGAAAGAGCAAAACAGGGTGGGTACAGGGAAGAGCGAGTACCCTTGTAAGCTGAAGGCATCCAAGAAGCTGTGGTTCTGTAAACTGGGCCAAGATTAGCATGGGAAGGACCACCAACATGGATTCTTTCCACATGAATCAGGGTTACCCTGGCAGTCGAGGAGGAACGATCTAGGATGCCAGTCTAGCATGAGAAAGGACAGAGCTACGATCATGCCGAGGGGAGCTTGTGCAGGCTTAGCTGCTTGACATCCCAAGGGTGACTATTTCAGCAGGGGAGCATAGGATGTGTGTCTTGCAGGGTTATCCCCAGCAAGCCCCACACTGGCTGAAAGGGCGGTGTGTTTGTGACTCATGGAGCAAGACAGCACAGCTTGTGGTGCCCCAGGTGACTCACACTGGAAGGCAGAATGGAGTTGCTTCTACATTCTCCTCTGCTTTTAAAAATAATGAAATAAAACTTGCTTCTAGCCCTGGCTTGGCTGCTTTTTGTTTCTCTTGTTTTGCTTACCTCAAGGATAGTAGTTAGGATTTTGCTAGGTCAAGCAGCCCAATTTAAAAATAAAACTAAAGCACCATTTCCACTGAATGTGCCTTCTGAAACGGTGCGGCCTCTGCACATGGGCTAGCGCTGCATCCCATGGGAGTAAACCCCACAGCACGTGGCATGGCTTTGCCGATGGCAGGGACGTGGGATCACACTTTCAGGCACAGGGAAGCTTCTTCCTTGGGATGGCTGTCATCTGTGCTCACGGTTCCCACTGCTTGTGGGATGCTCGTTATCACGGTGGGAGGCTAGGAGAAAAGCTGCTGTACAGGCACTCCTCTGATGGGAGCACCTCACAGGACTTCTTTGCAGGCCTATTTTATCTACTGGGTTATACTCAGTGACAGAACACGTCCTTTACATGCAGGCAGTCCTTGATTTAGGCCTTGTCATCTCCAGGTATGGCCAGGAAGAAGCCCCACTGGAAGCCGTGGTTGCTGCTGCCAGTCAGTGTTGACAGTCCTGGACTAAGTGGGCCAAGGGTCTGACTCAGTATAAGGTGGCTTTTTTGGTTCCTAGCATATACTTTGCGTGCCTTCAATCCCATAGTTAATTCCTGGTAACCCTAAGTAAGAGGATCAAGTAGTAGATGAGAAGGTCCTCTGCTTGAAGCCCCAGAGAGCTGCTACCAGACAGAGTAGATTATTTGGTGCCCTCCAGAAGTGTTCATAGAATCAAAGAATAGTGGAGTTGGAAGGGGCCATGAAGGCCATTGGGTCCAACCCTCTGCTGCAGGACACCATGCTACACCATCCCACTCAGATGACTGCTCAGTTTCTTTTTGGATGTCTCTAGTGTGGGAGAGCCCACCATCTCTCTAGGCGGCTGTTCCACTGTCGTATTGCTCTGACAGTGAGGAAGCTTTTCCTAATGTCCAGCCTGAATCTGGGTTGTCGCAACTTGATTATCCCATGTCCTGCACTCTGGCATCAGCAAGAGGAGATGTTGACCTTCCTCCTTGTGACAGCCTTTGAGGTACTTATAGTGAGATATCATGTCCCCCCTCAGTCTTCTCTTCTCAAGGCTGAACATGCCCTGTTCTCTCAGCCTCTCCTCATAGGGCAGTGTTTCCAAACCCTGGATTATTTTTGTTGCTGCAACTCCATCATGTCCGGACACTACAGGTTAGATGAGCCAGTCATCCAATCTGCTGTAAAGCTGCTTCCAATGCTCCTGTGTTGTCTATTCAGATTTCTTTTGTTCTGCTTCACTGAGGACAAGTACACTTTGGCTTGGTCGCTTTGACCAGCAATGACAAGCAACAGTAATATACGTAGAAGGACACGGACTTGCTGTATTATACTGCCTCCAGCGCCTTTTGAAAAGCATTCTTGGTCACTTACCTGGGATTACAGAACAGATGCTGCTTGAGTGGCTATTTGGCACTCTTTCCCTGCCTTCATACCAAAGGTCACCCCCAGTGCCTGAAAGGCAAAAGGGCAGAATAATTTAGGCGCTCACTTTCCTTCGGGAACGCCTCTCTCTTCTGAAACATTGCCTGCTTCAGCCCACGTCCTCCGCCCTTTCCAGGGGCCACATCACACAAAATTCCACTTGAACACAACTTTCATTCCCACACCCTAGATGTGACAACTGATATAGCGAGGCCTACCACCTTGTTCTTTCCTCCTAGTGAGTCATCATCAGTGAGTCAGCCTTTGTTGATGGAGAGAACTCAGAAAGCTTTGAAAAGCCTTGTTGGTTTGGAGACAATGAGTCTTACTTCTTTAAGTGTGTGTGTTGTGTGTCTGAGAGAGTTGTCATATGTATCATTTTGATTCTGAAATCTGCTGCTGAAAAGAAGGGAGTGAAGAAGTAGCCAGTTCTTTACCCCTGCAGGTTTTGCAACTTATAAAATTTCAGGGAGAAGAAAAGCAGCTTTCCCAACCTGGCCTGTAGATAAATTACGTGAAGGAAGGAGGCGATCAGGCTCCGTATCAACAGATACCGGAGTCTCAGGCACAATCCCCCATCTGCCGCTCAGCAACACTCTTCGGACAACACTCTCTTTATTGCCCTTGCAGAAGATCTCTTCCTGACCTTGGATACAATTACATGCTGGCTGATTAGCCCCATCTGCCTTCTCTTTTCCTCTCTGTTAGGCTAGATGGTGCTTTTTGTTTGCTTTTTCACCTCCTCTGGTGAGAGGATCGCAGCCAACTCCAGTGCGCTTGGAACAAGAGACTAGCTGCCAGAGGAGCAATTTGGCCATTTGCTCATCTCAACAGTAGCATAAATAAAATAAAAAGCACCACCCAAAAAAAGAAAGGGGAAGGATGATGCAGAGTTTGTAAAAATAGGTATAGATTTTATACCTATCCATTTAGAATGACTGTAATTTAAACTGAAACGGCATGCAGTCTCCCTAGTGCAAAAGACTGTGACCAGCTGCCTATTCAGTCTCTTGCCCAGATGTTCCCCGTGGATGGACAACTGCTCATCCCCCTTTTTGCTGGTTCTGTGCCTTTGAACTGGACCTGTACTGGACAGCCTTTCAAACACAGGGCAGCCATTTGGAAGGTAGGTCACATGGTCTCCCTAATTTAGGCTTTTCATTACAGGTCTAAAACATTTCCAGGTTTGATCTGCTGGTGGGGAGAGAGGGATCCCAACATTATTCTTCTCTTGCATTCTTTCCTCTTTCATATCAGGGCCATAGGCACTTAACCTGTGGAAATACCCTGAAGCAATATGGCAGTATTTCCTAATTTAACTTTGCACATAGCAATTTTTCATATCTAATCAAGCTTTAAAAGGTGCTGTATCTTCTCTGCTATCTTATCTCCCAAAATATTCTCTTGCAGTACAGAAAATCCCTTCCAACTCTACGTCCTTCCAACTCTACTTCCTCAGCTGTGTTGCTGTAAGAGGGAAGAGACCTTCAACCCACCTAGACCAAGAGTTTCTAATTTTCTTGAGTCGGTGGGCATGTTTGGGTGCAGTCACAAAATGGCTGCCACTGCAGGCTTGCCCATTCATAAAATGGCTGTTGTCGTAGGCATGTCAGGTCACAAATGCACTCATTTCCCAGAAGGCAAACAGGTGAGGCTATATGAAAGATAAGTTTTCCAAAAATTTAAGTACAGGGAAGAGGTTGGCTCAAAAACATAAGCCTGCTCTTTGAATCAAAATAAATATGGTGCCACAAGGAGGCACTTAACTTTGACGCATGTCAGCATCTCACTTTAAAAAGTAATTTTTAGAAACCCTTTACATTAAATAAAGGAATTAGGAGTGGCAGGGAGCCTGACAAATACTCATGGGCACCATGTCAGTGGGTCTAGGCCTAGACAAGAAGAGAAGAAAGGGAAGGAGACTTACTCACACAAACACAGGGTGCATCTACAGAACTACTTCAGCACAATGGACCACTCCTGCCCAAACCAGCAGCAGAAGAAATGCAGAGAACAGCCACCTGGAAACTCTCCCCTTCAGCAGGGATGGGTGTTCATTTCAGAATGACAGAACTGAAGGAGGCTCTTTTGTCTCGGTCTTCATACGTTCCAGAATCAATGCACAGAGGTACAACTGGATATGAATGGAGCTTCCCCTTCAGATCTTTCATTGGTATCCTTCCCTGGGGTATACCAAGTTGCAGCCACAGGTAGAGCCATGTCCTCTCTTTTTACTTTACCCCATGCCCTCAATGTTGCTTTGTTCTCAGGTACTGTGCATGGATGGGGGAGATGGTGCTTCCAGAAGTGGCCTCCCAAATTAGCCCCCCTGCTTTCTGATTGCCAAAAAGAAGAGAAAGAGAAAAGACGGATATCAGTAGCAAAATGATTTTAACACATGAATCACAGGCTACATGCAATCGTTCATTATGGAAATGAATAACATTCTAGAATTGTGCTTGTTTCTGTTTTTTTAAAAGCAACCTTGCTGTGAACTCCCACTGCATTGCTCAAGTTCAGGTAGCAGTGGGCATCACAGACATTTGTGAGTGCTTAAGCATTTTTGAGGATGAAAAATGGCTTCATACAGAAGCCTTTTATAATATTCTTTCACAGGCACTAGAATTCTCATGTTATGCAACACTAAAGGATAAACGGCATGCACTGCCTTCATAAATAGCATGCAGCTGACCATCATCATTTGTTTAAAGTGTGGATCAGGACCACTGCATTTATGTAGGGAAGGTTTAAACCAGACACTACCTCTTTCCATTTTTTTTCCTCCAGCAAGGAGGAAAAAGAAAAATGTGCTTTGGCACCAATGGAGCTTAGTTCTACACAGGTCCCAGTGGTGGTAGGTTGTGCGATTATTATTATTCTTATTAGCTGGAGAGTGGCTGGGTGAGAAAGTTTAACCCTCCCCTACACACATGCAGTGGGGATGATCTGGATCACAGCCCATCATTCATGTGCTTGGTAAGGATTAGCAACACACTACATATGTAATGTAGCGTATGATTTGGTCCTGAGGCACAACCCCACCCAAGAGGCCTGGCTGCAGTCTTGATGCAGCATCTCCTCTCATCAGTAAGGCAAGGCACTGTTTAGCAGTTCTGATGTCTTTGCGGGTGCGGACGGGACAGGGTGGGGGACAGACCATGAGATATCCTTGACTGAGCTAAGTGACGCCATGAGAAAGATTGTTCCTTTTCCTTCGATTGTGACAGACATTTCAGCTTAACTCTTCATTGTGCCTGTAAAATATATTCCTCCCCTTCCCTGGATGTCTGATTTAACATCTTTGCTCCAGCCAATTTCATTAGCTGAATTCCATTAGCATTTCCATTATTTCCTCACCCCAGGATGTCCCCTTCTTTGTTTTCTTTGCAGGGTGGAGAATGAATTTCCTCCAGCTTTCTCCTCCTCCTCCTCCTCCATCAATCAATCAAATGGTATACAGGAATATATCACTGCAATAGCATGCCTGAAAGGTTTAAAGTAATGCCCAACTCATAATTTTACAGAAAGAGAATGATCCTATGGTCTCTAGATATTGCCTGAGGGGCCATAGGATGCTCTATGTTCCCAGATCCAAGGCTAGAGAAGAATCAGAGCTCTGACCCCTCACACACTGGCTGCTCTCTGAGGCTGACCTTGGAGAAGGTTAAAGGGGGCATTTTGGGAGGGAAGGAGAGGATAGATCTGGGAAGGACAGGTGCAAAGTATCACCAGCATGCCCCATCTTCCTTTCCTCCTGCCCAAGGTGCCCACCTAGAAGTACCAATAATGGCTGTCCAGCAGAAGTGCAGAGGGAGAAGTGCAGTGGGGTCAAGGGGGCCTCTGATGCTTTCCTGATGTGTGTTAGATGAGCCAGAGCCACTGGGCTCAGAACCGCGTGCTCCCCTTGACATGACTGTGCCCTAAAGCTATCTGTGCAATAAAGTCATTTGACCAGTGCCAAGCAATTTCCCTTCCTGCACCAAGAAAGGAGCATAACTCCATTTCTCCTCCTAGAAGGTGAATCTGGTAGTCTTGTGGCAACAAAAGAATACTCATGGTCCTAGTCCCACCTGTGGCACCTGCGAATTTACTTATAATGCCATTTAATCCTAATTATTGTTATGATGATTAGATTGGATTTATATGCCACTTTTTCCTCTTGTGAGGAATGCGAGGCAGCTAACTGCTCCACGTTATCCTCACCACAACACTCCTGTAAGTAGGTTAAGTTGAGAGTGAGGGACCGGCTCAAAGTCACCTGGTGAGCTTCATAGCTGAGTGGGGACTTGCACCTGGCTCTCCCCTGTCAGTAGACCAGCATTCTGGAATGGTTGCCAATGCATCCATTGCCTTCTACTGAAACTCTGTACTCACAGGCATTACTGAATCGACTAACCCACGGGGCCGAAAGCACCAGAGGCAGGCAATCCAGTTCTTTGGGCAATCCCTAGCTGTGGAAATAATAGCTTGACTGTCCATGCTGCTTTGGGCTTCATGATGAAGCCCTGTGGTTGAGCTTTCATTCCAAGTCAGCTCTAGTTGTCACTTTTCTCAGCCGCCACAAAGCTCCTAAACGTCCCCAAAAGGCTCCTGTACCTCTAATTGCAGACCTTCTTTCTTAGAGCTTTAATCTTACTGTGCATTATCTATCCAGCAAAATTGTGATGAAAATCTATATCTATTTATGTACAATTCCCTGGGCTAGGAATGGGCAATTCCACTGTGTTGGGGGAACATGTTGGCTATCCTAGAACCCACTAAGGACCACTCTCCTCAGCTGCCACCATCAATGGCCGTGTAACTGAATCCCTAGCAGTTTTGCAGGAGAACACGGTGCATCTGTGGGGAGAATCCCTGTTTCCCAACAGAATCACACTCTCAGGTACCAAAGAGCTGTTTGGTGAGCTAGGGAGAAGGTGATTCTCCCAGGGAAACAGGCACATGCTTGAAGCTCTTTGGGCATTTACATCTGAAAAAAATGCAAATCCAAGAATCAGATAGAAACTGAGAACACAGAGCATAAGAAAAGCACAGCACTAGACACTGGTGCTCTGGGTGTACTCAGTTCTTAGTATCTGCATATCGCGATGATCTGATTTTCCTTTTCGACGGTAAGCGGCAACTAAATGAAATCATTGAAGGCCAGAGGCCTGGTGGAATTGACCTTTCTTGGCTGCCTAGATAAATGCTTGCAGGGAAGGGAAGTTGAGCAACTTGAGCAACTGTATCGCTGATGCTGCTAGAACATGGGACATGGTAGGCGCAACTTGTCGTGCAAGGCTGAACGGAAACAGGAAATGTGCTCCAATTTTAATTTAGGGGTGAGTTGCCTCAGTTACTCCCAGAAACTCATATCGAAATTACTGAAGGCAAGATATAGTTACCTTGTTTAGTAGCCCTTGATAGTCTCATCTCCATGAATGTATTTAATCCCTATTTAAAGTCATGAAAGCCTGACCTAAAGTGTCCATGTCTGGGCTGGGAAAGTGTTCAGGCTATTTCGGAAGCATGCTGTGTACTGTATTCACTATCCTGAACATGAATAATCCCTATCAAAGGTGTTATTTTATTACACTTTGGGCACAATCCTTTGTGCTGGCTGAGGACCAGTAGGATTTTTCTCTGGCTAAACATACACAGGACTGCACCCTTAGTCTGTTAGCTTTTAATAACAGTGTCTTTAGCAGATGATCTTTTTTCTGATTTTCTTCTTGAGTTCAAAAGAAAACAGGATGCAGAGAGAGAGATAGGCCTTGTATAGTGCAGTAATCGTCACAAATTGTGAGCACTAACCTGATACAGAACAACCAGCTTTGCTAATGTTTCCGCCCGTTAGCCTAGCTAATGGAGAATAAACCGCTTAGCATATGCACCCGTTTATCACCAGGCCATCATTGATCCCCAGCACTGTCTGTCTCGCAGATAATGGATTGCACATTATTCTTCTCCTTTAAAGGGAGAACAGGGAAGCTGCTAAGCTAAAAGGACCAAGGGTTCCTGGCACTTCTTTCAGAAGTTCTGCTTCTAATGGAGCTACATAGTGTTGTCAGCTAAGAGCGCACATAACCACCAAAATTTTGCATGGGGTGGTTGGTGACACCAGAGCTGCTGGGGTGCCTCATTCATGGCAGCTTTTCTTCCCAGCTTAAAAGAAGGTATCCATGGTGGCGAACCTATTTTGGGGTTGGTGCACAACCTCATGGATAGCTCCTGTAAGGCTCCCAGAAAGCCCCATTGACACAGGAACCCCCAGCTTCCCCTGGAGTTTTGTAACTTCAATTTGCTGGTGTTTGTGGATAGCTGAAAATTTGAACATAAGCTCTAGAACTAGAACAGTAAGGTCACTGATCTCATCAGATGAGTGAAGAGAAAGACTGCAAGCAAGTGGCCCGTGTGTCTAGTCAGTCTCCTGTCCAGGTGCTTGCTAATAGTTGATGGGCAACTCAAGGACCCTGGCTGCTCTTCCTTCCTGTTCTTCATTGTCTTTAAACCAGACTTAGACTGGATATTAAACAAAGACCGTTTCAAAGAAAGCCATTTTCAAATAGACAACTGTCTGTTAGAATGCAGAAGGTACAGCCCCTGTCTCTAGTGCTTTTAATGATGTCTAGCAATTCACGGTAACATTCGTCCTGCTTCTTTCTTTCCCTACCAGAGAAAATTCCACTTGTCCCATTTCT